>NC_064874.1:47454402-47531902 GCF_943734745.1 Anopheles darlingi
TCTTTTTGAAATAGTTTTTAAACATTGCTGCAAAAGTGCGAAAGCGTGGAGTTGCAAAAATATTTGTGCTCTCCATTGCTCCACACACACAGCAGCAGCAGCAACGTAAACTATCAGCGACAGGCTGTCCTTACGGTTTATGCGGCTACCGAAAGATTTTACCTCGCGTGCAATGTGATAAAAAAAACGACACCAACCAAGACCGAAACCATTCGTTCGACGGTCGTGCATTTGTCGGTTGGGGTCCCTAGGCACGGCTTTTGTGGGTTCATGGGGGTGCGGGGAAATGAAAAATTATGGTCACCCATACGAGAGAGAGAGGATCAGGGAGAGAGTAACAACCATTTTCAGGTCCGAAAGTTACATGCCTCATGCTGACTGGCTGTGTGTGTGTGTGCGGTGTGCTCAGCTGCGTGATAGAGAGTAAGTGGAAATAATTCATTTTCATAATTTTGTTAGACCATCCTGCAGCGGAAAATCCGGAGCGACGTGGTCACCCGACGTGGTCTGCGGCCAGGGGTCCGTAAGTTAGATGCGCACCACCGACACGGGCGTTGAGAGGGGACTTTGTTTTAAATATTCTAAAAATAACATTCCCGAACAATAATTCGTTTTCGAAAAACCAAAAGTTGCTCAAAAAGTGCAGCATAGTTGCAGCCGTAGCCATACGCCATATCATGAACAGTTAAACATTGTGAAGTCGTATAACCCACTCCATTCGAGTGCTTCATTATCTTTACACAGACGATGAGAGTTACACTCAACAAGCAGCAGTTTCTTCATATGTACAGCCTTTCAAATTATGCACCCATGCATCTTCGTTAATAAGGTTCGTTATGAAGGTAATTAATTAAAGGCTGACGACATAATAAGCTAAAAACAGCATATTCCGGTAAATCACAAGAACCCTTCATAAGTTTTTCTAGCAAATCCTCGATATACACATTCGGAGATGACGCGGTACCGATTTGCCTTGAAGTGTATGCAGATGTAGGTCAAGTTTTTTTTTTTTCAAACCCATTACATTGCATAAACGGTGTATGAGATTATAATTTTCAATTGCATTCAACTACCGCGAGTATTCTGCACCGATTGACGTTTGGGTTGGATTAAAATGGATCGTCAACTCCAAATGTAGATTGAGGGAAAACCACTCTACTCTAGTGCAAAGACAGGGTTTAAAATGATACAAAACGAAGCTAGCAATTAGCGTTGCGTTCATAGAAGACAAATGCACTGATAATTCGCTCCCTGCAGACTGAATGTGTTTCGAAAAGTGTATTAATACGCACCGGAACGTGATATTACAGGTAGACGAGTATTTGATAGACTGAGACAACTTTCTACAGCCGCACCCACATTTTTGGCGTATCTCTCCAAACCGTTTTATAAAATCATCTTTATTATTTGATAGATTTTTAAGCAGCCAAAATTATGAATTAAAATATTTAGTTGAATTGATGTTTTATTATCTCCGGCTTTTTGTTCGACCAAATACGATTTATGCGCTATCAACTTTCTATAGCCGCACTTAGTGTTTCAATTCCATCAGCTGGGTTTCCGGTACATCCATAAGCAAGCAGTATCAGAATGTCAAAAATAAATGTTTTCAACAAGTAAGGGAAGATATTAAAACAAAAACTTATGGAAATAGGTTTGTGCTCTTTTAGGATGCATCGGTCAAAGAAAACCAAAATCAAATAAAGTGATCAATATAATTTTGAAGGATCTACAAAAGTAAGTAATTTCGCTGTGAATGCCGTGAACATTAATCAACGGCTGCATAAAATTTACCAAAACCAGAAGTTACATTACTTAAACGGTTTGGAAAATACGCTACTAATGTGGATGCGGTTACAGAAAGGTGTCTCACTATTATCATAATATTAAAATTCCTTAAATATATTCGTCCCTGTTGATCCGAATAAGCGACAGCGATCGAATAAGATCGAAACACAAACCATCCGAGTACATTTACAAACATAAGGCCTCGATCGCAGCAACCTCGATGGACCTTGTAAAATTCAACTCGAGGCGAAAATCTGGCTCAATAACATTCCACTTAAAATTTTGGCCAAAAACTATGGTCGAAATGTCTACAATTAAGTGGACAATGTTTAAGCAAAATTACATTCCTAAACTCCTCCGGCAACACATGCACGTTCACTCCTCACGAGGGCAGCTCCCATCGTAATGAGTTAATGCAGCTGTATGGTGACGGAATGTGAAGCGCCTCATTCACCATCGCATGCTGTACGCCCACACTGCTGCACAGCCCTGGGAGTGTGTGCGTGTGTGCGTGTGTGTGTGTTCCTTACCGATTCCGGTGCCATAACGACGGAACCACTTGCTCCCTTGGCTCTCGTACGTTAATTACACAAACTACTTTAGACTCATTAAAAAGATGGTGCGAACACAGGACGACAGGACGACAGGAGAAGACTACCAGACCAGACGGTCGGCAGGGGTGGGTGTGGTGATGACAACGACGGCCAGGCCTGGAGTGTGTGATGATCCAACGGTTGGTTGAGGTTTGGATATTAAATTTTAACCTTCGTCTCGCAACCTTGAACGACGCTCCATCCAGCGCCATCCCGGTTTTTGCTATGTGTTTGACATCATGCACTGCCTCTCTATTTACAACACCTCCTCCCATTTGCACCTCCTCTTGCAAGCCCACATTTAATCGGTACCGTAACGGTGCTTTAAGCTGCTCTCGAAAGCTCTGAGGTCCCGGGCGGTGCGATGTGTGGTTCTCCGTAAGCGAAGCATATGAGCGCCTCCACTGTCCATGACGTCAGACCGGTGCTCGGTGTTCTTCTCAGAATATTTCGGGCCTCGCCACCAAACGACCAAGATAGGCATGGTGGGTGCATGGTTTGTCAAGTTGCTAATCATAATCATATCGCCAGGAATAATCAGCTGGCTGCCAGTAGAGGAGGGGTATAGAGTAAATATTTCCCTTGAGGAAACTGATTGCGACACCGTATCAGCTCGAAGCATGGATGCCCCGGGTGGATTCGGTTCGGTACTAACGCAACGCTGATATGTGATAATAGATTAAGCGTTTCGTTGAGTTGAGCTGGAAGTGGAAGTAGTTTTCGCGTCGCACGCGCGCGTAGATACTATACACTAGACTAGAAAGCGAAGAGCAAAATCAACAAATGATAAGGACCGCACTATTATCGCAGGACCGCACTCAGCCTCACAACACAGTCTTGAATGAATGAATGAGCGAATCACAGATTCTACACAGCTAATTATGCAATTGGAAGCCATTTCCCCTTCAACGCCTACTTCAAACTGTGTCAGATCATTAGCACCAAAACCGGGGTTGCGATGGCATGCTGTGCGGTAATAAAGCAAGAAGTCATCCAAGATCCCATGACGACGAAGTGTCCGTGAAACATAATGATGCCCCGGGGGCGATTTGGTTCGATGAGTGAAGGTCATAAAGGGTTTCGATTAAATGTGTCTCGGCGGTCGGGGGCGGTGATGATGTTGAATCGATGAATGGAGCTTATTGAATAGATATTTTTTGTGATATTCCGATCCGTGATTCGCCTTAAAAACCGAACCCGAACCGTAAGTCGAATCATGATTCAAAAGCCATTCCACTGAAACCGGGACCACCAATCGACGGGTAGGGGGGGCGGGAGAAGGTGGCCATTCCATTCGACCGATGTCCTCTGAGCTCACGGAGGGGGTGGAATGTTTTAGCATAAACTTTTGTGACCATGAGCCCGGACGGACCGGACTCATATCGTACCGAGGAGCCCCCCCCCCCCCCCCCGATGGTGCTTGATTGCGTTTGTTGTTGCTGCCTACTGCGTCCATTGCGTTGGTGGGAGTAAGGGTGGGAGGGGATGCTGGGAAGGTGACATGGTGGAAGGGAGCGATTTAAGGGCACCAGTACCAAAACCTGACATCACCAGAAATGATGACGAAGGACCAACTAAATGGAAATGATGCACGTATGTGCATGTCTCTGTGTATGTGTGTATGGGGCGATCCGCAGCGGCATGTTAGGAATCGTAATTGAGACTTGATTTATGATGATGCTTTGGGCACAACTTAGTGGTGGTGGTGGTGGTGGTGCGGGTGTCGCATGAGCACGGGTGTGGGTGCGAGCATGCAGACAACGATCTGTGAACACGTGTGGGGGTGAACCTCAATCCCCGGGGCGGTGGTGGACGAGACTTGCTCCCCCATCTCATGGCAACATCTCCCAAAATGTCACCGGGCCGCCGCCTGGAAGGCAGGCAGGAAGTTCGCGCCATGCCGAGACAAAGGGACATAAATCGATTATGATGCCGGGGCCATGGTCAACATTTTGGGTGCCTTCCACCAGAACGCAGAAGTGGCTCTTTTACGTTCGTTCGCGAGCGTTCGTTTGTGGCAGCAGCAGCAGCACCAAAAGGACCTGATCCTGATGCTTTAAAACGAGGAATGTGACCAACAAACTTGAACAAAGAATGTTGTTGCATTTGAATGAGTTTAGTTATGGTTAAAAATCGTGTTCAATGTTATGACACTAAGAAATTTATTCTATTCCGTGTATGCAGCAATCAGCAGGGCGTGATCCGTACTTTTGCCATTTTAATGCGTTTATTATTAAAAATAATTTCAATTGGAAGCGAAATCATTTTTACACTATTTAAGGGGGGGCTTCGGTATTTTATTTTATTTCTTCGCATTTATTTTTTATATTTTTTTATGAATGCTTATGCTTTCAAGGGTATTGTGTGAAAATTTTGGATCAATCGAAGCAAAACTGACAAAAATATTAATTTTTGAAAATCTACCTTTCATACAAGGCATAAAGCATCTCACGATTTTGAATCGCGATTCCCAAAACCTGCGTTTTCAAAGTCGGTGCCCATCGTAGCATAAAAACTACTGGACCGATCGATATGAAATTTTGCACACATAATCTGTACACTATTTGCCAGGTAGCCCCGTCGAGTTTTCATAAAAATTGTTGATACTTTTTTTTTAAATTAATTTTTTAATTATGTAAAGCTTGTTGTTTGATAAAACATCGAAAAAAGAATCACTTTTTCAACTTTAAAAATCTGCCAAAAATCGAAAATTGGAAAATTCCACAAAACCTCGACGGGGCTACCTGGATTAACTTATAATCTAACAAAAGAATATTCAATTATATATTTCTGATAACCAAGCACGTGGCTACGATGGGCACCGCAAAAAGTCCATTTTTGCAAACTTGCTTTTCTAGATTGAATGCCGTGAACGCAATTTAGATCAAATCTTCCTCAAAATAGAACCAAATATTCTTGAAAAGTTGTAGTTAAATATGAGGTTATTTTGAAAAAATATAGTTGATTGGTTTCTTCACTAAAAATCGTCAAAAATAAGCCCTTTTTCGACAAAAAATAACCAAAGCCCCCCCTTAAGCAGTTACCGATAGTTTGGAGCAGTGAAATTTCAACGATACCAATGATAAATCATACAAGATATGTGTAAGCTCTGTCTAGATAGGTGCATCAATAGAGCGAGCTGATAGTTAAGCCGATTATGATTACGCAGAGGGTCGATTATAGAACCATATTACATCAACATGAATTCGAAATCGCCAAAGCCTTAATAGTATCGCTCGACGTAATACGTTATCGAATACTTTCACAATCAAATTCGTGTAAAATGTGTGCTGAAAACTGTCAAAGTTACTGACATCAATATCATTTTGCTTAAATAAACAAGAACCAACTACCACTTGCTGTGTAGTGTCGTGGTGTAGCGTTGCCAGTTTGATATGGTCTCAGCATTGAATCACTGAAACGATTCATCTAACAGTTATCTATGACTCATTTTATGTCAATGTCAAGTAATTTTGGGAACCGTATATCGAATCTCAAATGTGTAATTTCTTCAGGTCGACTGTACTTTATGAGACAGTTGCGCGGTTAGTTGCTACGTGGCATTTTCTTAGTCTAGAATTTATTTCAGCACTGAGAGAATCCGATTCAATTTGAAATTAAGCAAACATTTAATCAAATTCGAAGTTGATAGAACAAATAATTTAAAAATTGTTGTCAATTTTTACACAAAAGCGATGAAAATGTAGATGGCAATACTATGCATTTCATAACTGTTTACAGTAGAGGGTGGCAAATCTTTCTCCTTAAATTGATTTTACTCTGAACAGAGCAGTGAATAATCCTGTCGTGGAATAACCTTGTCGTGTTTTTCGCTGTTGTATAAGCGATTTTCCAATATACGACTTAGATGCTATCATTGATGCTAGTACCACTCAACAGTAATGGTTTCTACGTATTGTAGGTTCGCAGTGTATGCACTCACATGTAGCCGTGTTCGAAGCCGTTGTGTTGGCAAAATCGCGATGTTCTGAAGTTTTTAGAGTATTGAAATGATTTATTACGATTCAGCATCCATCACCAAATTTCAAAATATAGCCACAAAGTCTACATGCGATTTATTTATCTGGAGTTATACAATGAAATCCATTTTTCCGCTTATATAGTCAAGCGGAAAATGACTTCCGTGGACGCTGAAACAACTAGCTATATATTATGTTTTCGAACGTAGCTAATAGCAATGTATACTCAAAAGAACAGTTTGTACATTATGCACACATTTCTACATTTCATTAAATCTCTTGTTTTTTTTTACATGACGTCATACATACAACTCTCCATTGTTAATAATCCGTTACGCTGCAATTATGTTACATCTCGGTCTGTTCCGAACGAAACTTACCATTTCCGGCCAGTTGTTCACTGAAACTGAAAACTTTCTCGTCTTCTCTCGCCACCAAGCCGGAAGCCAGCTAGACAGAATGGCTCCAACAACGGCCATAAAACTAATGCCTCCCAAAAGTCGCGCCACCGCCACAGTTCTTTTCTAATCTATCGCCATTCGCGTACATATGTCGCAGATTAACTTTTTCACCAGCTGCCTGGGACGCCATCGTCGCTGGCCGGCTCCCATCATATCACATCAGATTTACACGAGATTCTGGTACTGGTTCGCTTTCATTTCGCGAAACGCGCGAAGTGCGGATTTGTCCTAATCAAACGGAGTACCCAGTACGACGACCGGTTACCCCGAATGAGAAGCACCAAGGATCACGATGGCCACCATCCCTGTCCCGTTGCCGTCCGTGCGGGAAATGGAGCAAGAAAAATCCTTTATTTCTCTTTTTGCTATCTCCTCCAAAACTCCTCTTGTCCAAACTTGCTCTAAACCACTGCAGCGTAACGTCACCACCGCAGCAGCAGCAGCAGCTGCCCCAGATTGTAGCGTTTGGGGAAGGAGTGAGGCCCCGGAAAAGACAAACATGGAGAAGCCTCCAATCCTTAACCCAAAACCCAAAAAAAAACGCGTCGGTTCCGGAATATCTCTCCCCAAAGCCCGGCAAAGCGAAGAATGTCGGATAAAAGTTTTTTAATCTGTTCCTTTACAGCTTTTTTTTTTGTTACTCGCGATCCTTTCGCTTCTCCCGTGGTCCGTGGTGCGCTCGCTCGGAATGTTTCCTTCGAATGATCTGCACGTAGGGCACCTTTACCCGTCCTTCCTTTCCACCTAAAAGCGGGGACCAAAAAGCGGGGGCTGAAGTAGAAGGACGCCCCTTTAATGCCCGCAAAACGAACGGAGCACACAGCCTCGATGATCGTTGTTGCCGGCGTGCTTTATGAAGAAAGTTTTGCTTAAAAAAAACCATCAAGAGGAGACCAAGGAAGGAATCGGTTTTATACGTCACAGCCTGCAGAAAGAGAGAGAAACGGAGTTCAATCTGCTGCACCATTGCTTGCATGAGAACTGCGTGCAGTGTGCACCATGAAATGACTTCACTCGTGTATGCACACACACACAGAGCGAGCCCTCTGAAGAGCATAACAGTTGCTGCAACCACAACCATCTGCCAACCATCGGAATGTTGTTTCCACTTCAAGAGCTACCGAAGGCTGAGGCTTGGTTGCGTTTCACTAATTGCTTCCGAATGGGGTTCGAGATCAAACGGACCACTACTCCTGGCCTTCGCTGAAGGGGTTCGTAAGACCCTTTGCAGCCCGATATAAGTTATATCCAGTGCTCCAATGAAGTAAGTCCATTATTGAACGTAAGATGCTCAGTGCGAGAGTCGAGAATCAATGCAGAGGCATACATACCACAATGGAACCACACAGCATACAGTCCAAACAGTCCATGTGGCATCGAGCTGGTGGCTGTGGCCTTCGATTTATGTACACGGGGGAATCGTTTTTTTTTTTCTTTCCCCGTTTTGCTGAATCTCTCCCTCCTCCCGTGGTCACCGGAAGTGCGCTCTAGAGTGAAAGTAATTGAATTTCCACGATTCTCTCCCTCCCCCCGACCAGGACGTACAACTCGTGGCGCATTTTCGTGGTGTGTCACTAGCTCACCACGTCCCAGTGCCGAAGAGGCCTTGTCGATACCACTGCCCACCTGTCGTATGCGCCCCAGTCGGAGAAAAGTTGCTCCAAGTGGTACCACCGAGAACCGGGACCTACTTTGACGGCCTTTTTCCCCGTAGCTCTGAACTGTCAAACTGTAGTCGAGTCGCTTCGAGAGAGAGAGAGAAAAAGGCGAAGTTGAATGTTGTTTTCGAGCGATAGTTACGCTGCATTGACTAGGGCTCCGGAGGATCCGGATAAAGTCCGGGCCCGCTTTGTGCCGGGGAATAATCCAGACGCTAAAGGCGTCAACAACGAATACCATACACCCCCGGGACCACCTTGACCGGCCCTTCTCGTTTTTCTGGGCTGCTACGAATAGTTTGCTTCACTGACACAGTGACACACACACACACCGGGACGGTGTTGGTCCAAAATGCAATCTTCATAACAGCTTCAATGCCAGCTGCTCTATTTTCAGCCCCGGTGGTCGGTGGCTGCTTGGATTTATTTATAAAAATGGTTCTAGAAGCATCCGGACCGGAACTGCTCCACTGCTCAGAAGCAACAGCAGGCAGTGGCAGCAGGCGGGAGCAACATTTTAATTACGCGCACCATCCCGGAGTGCTGGAGCACCGGCTGTCCCGTTCATTAGCTACCACCAACACCAAAAATGAACTACCAGCATCCGAGCAGCTGGCAGCTGGCAGCAGCATCATGTTGTTGCGACGTGGTCCCTTGCCTTTAGTGTTACCGATGCTTTTGGGCGACAGGAATGGACATTTATTTCCATAAAAGTCGCATACGGTCGGTCGGTCGGTCACAACTCCCGTTTCTGGCTTGCGCTCCGTCCAGCACTCGCTCGCTGGTTTCCGATCCATCCGGACACAGATGGCCACACGGCCAGCCCCGGACAAAGGAGGGCCCGGGACCAGGAAGCCAGCCTGGAAGCCCACCCCTTTTTTGGGGTACGGCATCATCATCATCATCATCATCGTTATCAGCATCGAATGTGGGATATGAAGGTCCCTCCTTCTACTTCGGGATGGGTGTGCTGTTTCATCACTTTTAGGGTCCCCCTTCACCGCGAGTCCCGTGACAAGATACAAATCGTACAATGATGCTGTGAGCCGGCACAGCTGGCCATTCGCTGCACATATGTGCCACTACGGGGCTATGTGCGCGGATCGTGGATTGTGCGTTGCACATATGGAACATTTCAATTTCAACAATCGACCAATTTTTACGACACACCAGCCGTGGCCGAGGGCTGGTCCCTGAAGCCAGGGGGCCAAAGCCAAAGCTGTGAAGCGATGCCTTTCGGAGCTGCTTTCACTCCGCGTCGCGTCGGTGAAATCTGCTGACAAATGGCGTGTTTGGTAGCGCTGGATACAGGACCACACCCACCAGCACCACCGTGGGGGAAGGGGGTATGATGGGTACTGTTGGAGGTCTCCTCGAGGATCTCGTCCGTGTCTGGCACAAAAGTGCTGAGGATGCGGTTTTTCGTATTATGTCGTCTCGGTCGCTTGGTAGTGTGTGTGTGTGGGTATTGCAGGATGGTAACTGGTTTGTTGTGATTCTTGGGTTGGTTGTAGAGTTCTTTAATACGAATCTAACACCATTCAAAATACTTCTTACAGCATGCAAAAAAAGGTGACGTTTTAGCTGATTTTTCATGGAAAACCTAAGCCCAATAATCTAAATCACATATCATTCTACTTCATTTTGTTATTTACTTTTGTCAAAAAGACTTACTAGAAAAAATGATTTCTTAGATTCAAATGAAACAAGAAAAACAAGCAAGGAACAATGTCTGGTGTATGCAGCGGTTCGGGTAACATTTAATTTGCGACGTTTTCTGAAAAGTTTTTCACTGTTTTTTGTGTTGTCGTGCTAGAAAATAAGTCTACCATGTCGGTTATTCCAATCTAGCCGTTTTCTAGCCAAAATGTTCGTTCCAAATGGATCAATTATTGTTGATAACGTTTTCTATCAATAATGTGTCCAGTTTCCAGAGGTTCTTCCTGCATGGCACCCCTCAAGCCTATTTCTTCTCATTTTTATGCTTGACCTGCGCGTTTCGGTGTCTGTAACGTTGAAATCTCCGCTTCGAAACCTTTGAAGCCAGTTATTACATTTGTTTGTATCACAGCATATTCACTATAAGTTAGATCGCACAAACAATAACTTTCAGCAGCCGTTTTCTTCAAATAAAAGAAGGCTTTTAAATCATTTAGTCGGTTTGAAATCGACTTTTCAGGCACAAAACTCCAGATTTTTAACTTGAGAGACACATATGTTCTAGTCAACGGTATGAGCAGACACTTATTGTGTTTTAAAGCTGCTTAGTTATACTTTAAAACGTCATAACACATAGATCTGAGTAACTGACCTAAAATTAGTGGCGCACCTTTTAGCAGAATCGAACAAAAAACCGATTCCGGGACCTCATATTGTTTTCACTTGAGAATGTTTTCAAAACATTCAAATATTTTCTCTCCATTTCAACGGTGCATTCGCGCATCTTTTGCGGCCCATTTGATGGCTTTATCGTCAAAACTAATGGAGAAGTTGCGATTGATGTGTGATTTTAACTTTTAGATTTTAAAGGTTTCCTTGGAAAGTCAATCAAAACAAATGGTGCAACTTTCCAAACATTTGGCTAAAGCATCTCCGACCTTCCGGTTCACAAGTTTATAGCAAATCGATTTCGACAAATGATGACACGAATTGGTTCTGCTTATTACGTTGAAGTACCTGCAACAGTCCTCTATTAGTTGGTACATCGAATGATGAGTTGATTAGTATGTTTCTCATCGACTGAACAGCCCAAGGACACACCCATCAACATGCAGCAGCCCTCATCGAGTGCAGGGCGCGCGCGGCTGTTACTTGTTGAGTTGCATCCATATTCACACACACACATACATACATTGCACCGTTCGATCGATTCGAGCATATTAGTTGTTGTCCGGTGAGTCCGGGCCCCTCCGCCCATCAGCACGCGTTCCCCACCGTTCGTTCTCATAAACATGGTGCCTAATGGTATCAAACGGTTTTGTTCCACTATTAACCATTGCGCTTCACGTTCAATTCGTACTTCCACACCGGTACGAATGGTCCCGGCACGGTTTTCTCGGAATTCCACACTCGCTAGTGGCGATTAAATGGCGTTTGGTGTCCATTTCCACTACTGTGGCTCTGGGTGGTCTAATCGACTAATGTTTCGACGAACTGCAGCAGACCACAGAGCGCGCTGCGGTATCTGCGCTGCGGATAATTGATTGCCGCTGTAGCGGGCAGCGTGCAGTGCATTAATGGCTTTTGCTCGAACCTTCAGCTGCTGGACGGTCGGTCGGTCGGTCGGGTATCAATTGCAATGACGAGGCGCAGGACGAGGACGAAACCAACCTCAACCTCAACCTCAACTGACACCGATCGATGCGATCCGAGCGTATATGATCTCCGTCACCGCACATCAAAATGCATGCGACACACAACATCAAGACACTACTCTGCTGCCGCAAGGTGCAATCTACTGAGAAATTGATGAAAGTAGCAGCTACCGTAAAGAAAGGGATGCAGCGCGCAACGGTAAACAGGCTAGAAACGGACTTTTGTTTAAAAGAAAACTCATTTCCCTTTTTTCGTAGAGTTCAGTCAGTCCTTTGCGTACTAAGCTCTTGTCCCGTTTCGTCGTGTCCCGTTGTGTGCCGCAAAAGCGCCTTTTACGGTGTTGTTACAGGTTGTATGGGTACTCCGCTTCCGGGCAGTTTACGATTTGAGATCACCTGCCGCCACCCTGCCGGGTTCTTTCAAGACGGACATGTTCCTCTCTAGGTTCCGAACCAGGAGCCAGGAGAGGGTTTCCTTTCACATGGTCAAGCCGCCGGTGTCCATTTTGTGCAGCATCTTTGCAGGCTTGCAGGCAACAGAAGACCAGGCACGTGATGCAATGTCGGACCAAAAATAGAGACTTTTGTTGACGCGCGCTCGGGCGCTTGACCTTCATGCCAATGGAATGGAGAATATGAAAGGAACACGTGGTGTTTGGTGTTTAAAAAACTTCTATCCAAACAGTACGATATTAGAACAAGTTGATGGAACGCTGTTTGAACAATCTTTTGTAATGTTTCGAGCATTATATTGTGCCCAAATATTATCATCGAATTCTCGAAGGAGTTCTATGTGGATGTAAATGCAATACGCTCAGGTGATACGAAAAAGGGGTCTAGAATATTTACAAACTTTATCCTCGCTAACAGAATGCTGTACCAGCACAAAAAAGGGAGAGGGAATTTTCTCATTTCTACGATCAATTCCCTCCAGACATGTGGCGATATTTTACAACAATGCCCTACAATGAAAACGGGAAAAGGTAATGTACAATTGACCGTAGGAGAACGGGACATGGAACAGGAGACAACCGATGAACATGAGCAAACATGAGCAACATTGAACGAGCATACAGACAACAGGCAACATCCTTTACAAACAATAGCGACAGGTACAGTGGCAGTATGGAGGGGGGAAAGCGGCCTAATAAAGGCTGACTAGTGCAATACAACCACCGGATACACACACAGAGAGAGAAAGAAAGTGAGTGGTATGAGAGGGATGAGCACCACAACAGCACAACATGGGTGGATGCGGGCAGAACGAGAGGAGAACGGTTATAGGTGGGCGTGATAGCGTTTTAGCGTCCTAGAGCGTGGGTCCGGTAGTCACCTTTTCGGACGGCAGCGTGCGAAGACACTGGTGTGCCAGGTCGTAGTTGGGCGGATAGATACCACCGAACTGTGCGCTTCGCTTCCTCCACACCGCTGGCAGGAGGCGGTTGCTCTTGCTGTTGCTGTTGCTTTGTGCTAACGGGCCGGTGGTGCCCTCTGGCGATCGGGCGTGGTGCTGTGGTGGTGAAGGTGCTTCTGGGGTACCGATGATGCCGATGGTGTGCTGTTTGTGCCGTGCCGGGTGTGCCGTGATGCCGTGAAACTGCGTGCATGCATTGTGTGTGTGCTTTTGAGGGGGGTGCGGTGCGTTCGTTACATTCGTGCGCTGATTCGTGGTTGATGATCGGTGGTGCTTGTCCTATCGTTAGGCCCGCTCGTTAGATCGGGTTGGGTTTGCAGGAAACAGAAAAGCAGAACATAAGAAGAGGCATAATAATGAAAGAGAGAGACAAACAAACAAAGAAACACGATAAGAAATGATGGATAGAATGGTGCGAAGGAGCGATGATTCACAATGACGCCACAAAGTTTCGTCACTCACATCATCCTCACGGGTTGGAACTGAAAAACAAACCGAAAAATCAAAACCGGAAACTGAAAAACAATCGTTCGTATGCAATGCAACCTTGTCTATCTTACTTCCTTCCAAACCGTCGTGTATTGTGCGGCACACAATTAACATTCAGCAGCACAATCACACAATAACAACAACCAGATTCTGTACATTGCTCTCACTTTATGAAGTCCACCATTCGCCCTCTCGCTGCGTTGCGGGCAATAAACTTCCGTCTATTGATCGAAGCAACCATCGCGATCCACCACCGCGCCTACTACAACAAACGCCGGATGTTTATTACGACACCCAAACCGTCCTCTTCCGTCCGTGTTAATCCGATGTCTCGACGCGAGCATTTCTTTTCATCCCGCTTTCATCACGGACAAATGTCTTCCTCTGTTTGGCCAAACCGGTGGTGGAGGACAATCACCGGGGAATGTGGCTGATGCCGGGGATGGGGAGGATAACACATTAATCAGCAAATTTTGCACACCCAAAGGCATGAGGCATGTTCGAGCTGCTGCTGCTGCTGCTGCTACTGCTGGGACTAAAGTTTGGTGGTAATTACCACCGAATACACGGATCTCCGCTCTCGTGCGAGGTGATGCGGGAGGGGGGAGGGGGCGCCGTCCGTGGAAGGCAAAACGGAAAAAGCTCATAAAACATCGGGCGAGGCGAAATCATACGCTCGTAATGGCGCGCGCGATGGTGTCTGTTATCTGCACGCGAAATGCGATGTTCGCGCGATATAGCTTCCAGAAAGTGAAGCGTCTTTCATTTTCCTCCCTTGCCCCTTCACCACGGTTCTGGGTTCTCTCTGGGTTTAAAGTGCCGTCAGATGGTTGAACGCGCCGAACAACCATCCGTCCCCAACAACCAGGAACAAGCAATAGCCTACATCCTCATCATCATCATCATCAGCGGCAGCAGCGGCAGCATCGTCGTAGTCGTCGTCAGGGAGCGATGCGTTAGATCTATGAGGCCATTGTTGTCCCGTTCTCATCTCGGAGTGGCCCCTGCAACCTCAGCACCAGTCTGCCGTGAGGAAAGTGCGAAGAGATTTGTAATGCTCGAATGCGAACAGATAAGACCGTGCTACTGCACACACACACACATACAGACAAGGCTAAGGAGACCGACCGGAGACCGCATAAAGGAGCATGGAGTGAACTGCAAGAGAGACCAAGAGAGGCGGAAGTTCGGGGAGGATGAAAATGACATAATTTCATAATTTGCCCCGCGTGTACGTGTGTGTGTGTGCCTTTGTGCCTGTATAACAGCAACAGCTTCTAACGGTAGCATAGGAGCTTAACCGGAAGTGCGAGATGAATGGAAAATGGCATCAGAACAGACACTTCGTAGAAACGAGAAGCACGACGCACGACGATGGAGATAGAGAGAGAGCGCTTAGCAAACGCGATTCGGAAATGTGTTGCTATGCTATGTGCGTGTGCGTGAGGGACTGAGCTTGTTAAAGCGTCCGTGTCCGAGAAGGATCATAAAAAAAAACCCGAAAAGCGATAGCACACGCTGACTCGCTGCTTTATGCGCTGCAAGTTAAGCATCATATATACTGTCCTGTTGGTATCTCCACGGCACCCTCGCTCCAGGGTCACGCCCCTCCTACCTCCTCCTCAGGACATGCGCCAGTGGCCCATTTTAAGGAGGCCATCCTTGGAGCGGTAAAAACGGTCGAAGCAGTCCTCTGGAGACACGAGCGAGCAAGCGAGCGAGCGAGCGAACGGTCGACCATTTCGAGCGGATGATTGAGTTGTCATCGAAGAATGCTGTGCCCTCACTAACAAACTGACGGAACTGACTGACTGACTGACTGACAGAGATGCTCTGCTGCAGCAGCACTGAACAAAGTAATATCCACCGTGGTTACCATGGGAACGGCATGTCAAGCCCGTTGTCAAGCCCACACACCGTGGTTGCGTTGCGTTGGAGAATTGGAAGTTTTAATGGAGTTTTCGCGCGAGCATGATGCGGGATGAAATTGGGCCCGAACGGAAGTTCTCGTGGAAGTGGGCAGAAAACGCAGAAACGTTTATCACACGCACCCTTATGGTTTCTTAATTTTAATGACATTGGCACGTAGCACACGGCCTCACAGGCACACACACACGCATTTCACGCGGAGGTGACACCAAGAAGGTGATTTCAAAATCGGATGGGAAAGCGTCGCCGTTACCAAGGACAACCCGTGAAAAAAGTGGAAGTACTTGGTCAAAGAAATAATTAGTTGGAAAGAACTTTACAGCGCTAGAAGAGAGCGAGAGAGAGAGAGAGAGAGAGAGAGAGAGAGCACACCCTGGTTGCCAGGTCGTAGTTAGTCCGAACGGTATAAGCAGCCTTGCCCGGGGTTCTATTGCCGGAAAACCCGGATTTCCCGGAGCCAGTGGATAATGCACGATGGATACTGCTGTCAGGGGTCCCCGTTCTATAGGGTCCCCGTACCGTACCCGTGGTGGGCCTGGTCCTGGGCTGGTGGCCGTCGTCAACAGGCACGTAAAAAGCTTAAATCAACGACGACGATGCCAAAGGATGATTATCCTGGCCGGGGTTCCATTTGTATCGGTTTCCTAACGACATCCTAATGTTCGATCTATCGACAGGCGATACGCGCGCCCCCCCGCCCAGTCGAGGGCATCCCTTCGACTCCATAAGCATTAGACAGCAACAGCAACAACGCCCGGAGGATTCCCATCGGGGACGCTCGTCGTGCGCGTCGATCGATAGACCTGCGGTGCTCCCTTTCTGGCGGAAGTACTACCAGTTACCACCGTACGCACCATCGAACCATGCCGGGCTTCTCGGTACAGCTAGTGAGCTGTAATTTGATCCAATTTCTCGATTTGCTTCCCATTTTCCTCGAGTGCTCGCCAGGGCCACTGGTGCGAGTGCCTCCGTAGGAAGTGTCTGAGTAAACCCGGGGTTTTCGTTGTCTGTCTGTACGAGCGCACGTGTATGTGTGTTTGAGTCTGTGTTGTGTTCTCCCACGGTCCTTCGGTTTCGCTGGAGCTGGACTACAAAACACCCTTTCTTGAGGGAGGGCTGGACCTAGTGCTTCGCGCCAACTCAGCGTAATATGTAGCAGCCCTCGTCAGTGGCCGGAAGTGGAACGAGGAGAATCGATGGAGAGGGGTGGGTGTGCCATCGTAATAAGGATTCCAAATAGAGCATTACGCCAGCACTTGGCCGAAGGAACTCGCTCTCTCTCTCTCTTCACTCTTGTCGCTTGGCTCTTGGCTTCTTCGCTTGATTACGCATTCCGCACATCCGACGACGACGACGACGACGACGACGGCGACGGTGACTCGCCATTCGCTATACGGCGACCTTAATACTGGACCGTGGTCCACGGCACAGAATAGCTGGAATCAAAGCCGTACGCCAAACAAGTTGTTCTGGAGCAATTGGCCAGCGTTTGCATTGCGTTCACCTTTGAGTGGAAACTTGCGAGCGAATTAATCGATCAGTAAACCGTTTGGCGTCATAGAGCTGTTCCCGGTTTCCATCTAATCCTCAACTGGGCATGCGACGTGGCCAGGTCAGGCCAGGCTACTGGACCGGAGAAGATAGACGCGTACATAATTCACTCCAAATGGCGAGCTTGAAGCGGCAAAAAAATCAAATTAAAAGAAACATTTCTCAATCAGCCCATCAGTTTGCCGCTCTACGGCTGGTGGCCGCGAGACCAGGCACATTCAGTTGTCAGTTTGTTGGACAATTGAACACACACTCACACACAAATCCAATGTCGGTGTGAAACGAGATAGACAAAATCAGGCCCAGAAATCCCGAAATGTCTACTTCAAATGCCCGATATTCCTCGCCATGACCACGACATCGGCCGCCGTATCCGAACGGATTCCGAATATGTCTCTACCCATCGTCCTGCGTCCTGCCCGACCGACACTATGCCAGTGAGATGCGATAATTGATGGCCGTGCCATAAATTAGTCGTGAGTTATTCATGGGCCTGGAGCTGGCCAGCAATGCCAGCCGACAATCCGATGGCTATACCTCCCTCCCCGGGTAGGCTGCGGCTCCCAGTGGTCTAGCCCTGTGTGTGTGTGTGAGGCACACAGACACACACACACACACCACGATGGTGATTGGAAGGAGAATGGTGGAGCAAACAGTGCAACGGAGCTGTGAATGGAAATTGACTTGTTCGGGGCTTAAATGATGTCGAAAGGACGGCACGGAACGGTGGAGACACTCCATATTTCACAGCTGGCACCACGTCCGGTCCGGTACCAATCGCGTACCGTGTGTCCGCCCTCCCGTGTGATTGAACGCTGAAGACGATCACGGCGGACGACGAACGGACGGTTGTCGTGTGCTGATCGAGAAAATGCAAAAATGAAAAGAAGGTATCAAGGGTGTCTTCTCCCTGCTGATGGTGCTGGTGCTGGTGCTGGTGAAGCTGCCAAACATTGCCGAGCAGACGTTACGAGCGTATCAGGAACATCTGGTTAAATGTAGGTTCGTGCCCTTCGGTACTACCTGACATTCCGAATGCTCGATCTCGAGTAGCCGCCATACCAGCAGAGCGCTTGAGAGCGCTACTTCACTTTGAGCACCTCGTGCAGTACCGAAAAGGTGGTTAAGGCAAAGCATGCTTCTGAAAGCACTTCATTGCATGCACGACATCACCACGACGACGACGACGACGACCACGACAACGACGACGACCACGACCACGACGACCGACAGTGTGTTCTGGTCTGGTGTGCAGCCCCGGGATGCTACTGAATCTTTCACTCCATTTGCAATATAGTGTTGCTGCTGCTGCTCGTGGTGCTGCTCGAAAGAATGGCCATCGAAAACACACACACACATACAGACGGGACGGAACGGGACGGGTAGGTGGCACAATCGAATGAAAATTGTCATCATTCCTGCTTTCACATACCGGGTGCGCACACACACACGCAGACAGAGACAGCCACCGCGGAATATGGATGCTGGAACGCGCAATCTCCGCATCGCAACGAGCACATCACTGATGCTGGTCGGAAGTGGCGATGCACTCTGCACTTCCCTCCCACCTCCCCCGGGGGGGGGGGGGTTCGGTGATGGCGTGCAAAACCGCATAAAACTTTTCCCAACCAAAAACTTGCCCACCACTACTACGTGGTCGGTATGATCGCGCGTTCGTGTGCTGAGCACGGGATGCACCAAGGACCGACGGGGGACGGGGAAGGGGTGCATTTTTATGTTTCGATCCGTTTGCACTGCCTACACTTTTTATTTCATTTCAAATTTGTTCCCGATTGCGCTTCGGTGCATTCGACGGTTCGGTTCAGTGCTGTGTGTGTGTGTTTTTTTGGCTTCTTTTTATTCGTTCCAGGTGCCACGATAAACTCCGGGAGATACGGATAGCAGCTGCACACACACACACACACACAGCCATTGCAGCGTTGATTTGCGGATTGTTCTATTTTTGGGATGCTCGACAAACATCGAATGTACTACTCGACATGCATTCCGACATGCATTGTCCATTGGGTTGGATGGTTGGATCTAGGCTACCCTGTACATAAAATACCAGGAAAGATTGCTTGGATATCTGCATACTGCCATCGGCGCATGGGTACAAAATGGCGTACCGGTAAAGTAGGCAATGAAATCAGGCGCAACTGTGTGTTGCAACTGTACATACTTGAGATGTGAGAGGGTTTGCAGGTGAGTAAAGTTGAACTTGGTATCCTAGTAGACACAGGATGCCTGCATTAGTCCTTGCCTTGGTCTAATGATACTAAGTAACCGAAACCTACAATCATCCCCCGGAGTGCAATAACAAATTACATTTTATACACCGGGAGCACCGTTCGTCCCGGGGACCATCGCTTTCGCTTTGTCTAACATCACCATCAAAAAGTCCTTATGTTTCGCCTCCCCCTTCCCTCCTGGACCGATGCAATCATTGGCCTCAGGTCTTTGTGTGCATCAGCATCCATGGCATCCAGGAGTTTACATCAGAAAGTTTGATCCCCTGGTCTTAGGATTTGCATTCAAGGTTAATACACTGTTGCTCTTGCGTCAGGCAGAAAGCTCTGAAGCGATCCTACCAGCGAGAAGGTCATTTGTGCGACCATCTTCGATAAACCATCATTTCACACAAAGCAGAAAGGTCGTTTCTGTAATGTAAAAGTTGAAATAGAGATTGGCTGTGTGCGGGACGCAGGGCAAGGTTTGTGCCAAGACAAAAATGATGATTCGATAATTAGATTGAGGCGTCCGTCCTGGTTGGCTCGTCTTGGGCGGTAAAGTCACTTGCAAAAAGTAGCACCGCAGCCATCACACACACACACACCGGCTCCAGAAACCCGATGATCATTTCATATATTCGGGCATTACCGTTACGGTGCCGTAACGCCGCATACCATGCCAAGCCCACGGTGCCGCTAATGATAGACAATTTATCTGCTTGTTGTTCGCGCTCCCTGGCCGTACGTGTGGTTCATTTCGCTGGAGGGATCGTTATGGAAATTGCGGGGACGCCGCTTCGTTAGTGTGCCTTGTAAGGTGAGAGGCCCCCTATGTATGCATGCATGGATGCAGAAACGTTGCTTGGTTTCAAGGCATTAAACTTTGAGGCATTGAGCAGGAGACCCCTACAACAAGTATGCAAGTTTTGAAAAGGGAACATTATGTTTTCACCCTGTCGAAGCGTGATTAAAATCCGAGTTGCAATTGCAACCTGGCTGGCCAAAAAGTTACAAAAAGGGAAAGCACGAGCACAAGCTGCAGTGCCATTCGTAGCACCATTTTGCTTTTTGCGAAGTGAATAGCACGAATTTGTGGAACGAAGCAGCGCGCAAAAAGCACTGCATAGACATTGAAATCGTAAAAATCTCGGAACGAACGACGTCACAGGAAACTTATCTGTCAAAATCTGTCTTTCTTCAAACTCATTAAACTCTTCAAACCAACCAACCAACCAACCAAAACCCCGTTATGTTTTTGGGGCCGTTTATTTTTGGATACCCGGACACCCGGGCGTGCCATCGGAAAGAGAAGGAGCAAAGGAATCTCATCCTTCTCCTCCTTTCTCACCTGGCGGACCTGCTGGTGACCTTCAGTTCGGTTCGCTATCACCGGCGTGAAAATGCGCAACTCACCACCAACATCACCACCACCACCATCACCGCTTGCTACGATTCGATGCCGGATTTATGTGCCAGCACTCCCTGGATGGCGAAGAAGCACCGCTTCACCCGCTTCACAGAAAAGAAAGTGGGTGCCGTCTGATAACACAGAGAGAGAGAGAGAAAGAGAGAGAGAGGACCGTGCACTGGAACTGGGTACACCGGAAGCAGGGTATCGCTGCCAAATGGCCTCCATTCCATTCGGCGTTGCGGCGTTCCGAAAATATATATAAAAAAGCAAGAGAGCAACAAAAAAAGGGATAATCAGCCTCACCTAGCCCCCGGAGGAGGAGGGGGAGAGGGGGTATACCCCAACACACCGGGTAGACTAACCTTGCGACCTCACGCACCACCCTATCTCCTCCTTTTTTCTCTCTACCACCACCAACGAATATGCGAGATGAATGGAGGAAAGTGGTTCGTTCGTTCGTTCGTTCGTTTCATTTGCCTCACGTTCGAGGTGGCTGGCTGGCTGGCTGGCTGGTTGGATCATCGCCCACGGTTCTCCGGTAAACGATAATGTTGCTACCGGGGCCGTGAGTGGGTGTACCGGGCGCACCGGTAGCGAGCGAGGGCTGAGTGACGACCGGAACGATCCCGGACCTCACTCTACATTATGCTGCTGCTGCTGCTGCTGCGATGTTGCGGACTGCGGCAAGATTTATTGGTTATCGATCGTCGGGCTTTTTGTCGGCATCTCTTCCGCCGCCACCACCTGGAGGCCATCGAGGATATGTCGTGTGTGTGTGTGTGGCAAGGTGTGCTTTGTGCTCGATCCCTTCGTTCGATTCCAAACTCCGTGGGAACACCACCTGGCCGCTGACTTACTTGACTGCTGCTGCTCACTCGAAATGCAGTCGAAAGACGAACAATAGGCCGGTTGGTTGGTTGCGCCTTCCCCGGACTCCAGGAAAAAAGGAAGGAAGAACACCGCACTCCCCCTCTTGGGCTTCACCACCCTTCGGTATGCAGGATGCATTGCGGGATGAATGATCCTTTCTGCCGACGACAGTGATGACGGTGGTGATGGTGGTGGTGGTGGTGGTGGTGATAGCCTTACTGAAGCCTGGTGGTCTGCTTTTAGTCTGACAGAGAAGCCACTCCACTGGCATCACAAAATAAGCCGCATGAGAAATGGAACTTCATCAGAGCACGAGCCCGTAAGCGCATTATCAGCGCTCCTCGCAAAAAAGCCAAAAACTAGGTGCCGCGATGATGTAAGATCGATTGCGCCGCGAAAGACGCGAAAGAGCGTTCTGCACACACACACACAGAGGAGGGCAGGAGGCTCGAAAAAAATTGATTGCAGATATTATCGCGCCGCTCGCTCCGGAGGATGTGTGATGTGATGAAAGAAATCCACTTCAAATGGAATCGCTTCTCGCCGTGTTCTGTGTTCGTTCGGTGCGTCCCTCGGTCGAAGGATTTATTGGCCATCGTTTACCGGATCGGCCTCCCCCTTTCTTGGTTCTCAGGGTCGGTCTGTGTGTGTGTACCAGAATGCCCGGGCAATGGCAAGTGGCAGCAACTTATTCCGCGTTCTGCTTCTGGTACTCGTTTTACTCTTCTTCAGCAAATCAGTCTCAGACTCTGAGTTGAACCGCTCCCGGGGCGGGCGGTGTGTGGTGTGTCTAGGAGTTCCGGAACGATCGATCTGATTTGATTGCAAAGCTCTAGGCCGGCCGGCCCTTGGCCTTTGGCAGTGCACACTCACATCTACATTCCAAACTGTCCAATAAGCGCGCCTCAGTGCGAACGGTGGCGCTGAGATGAGTTTCACTATTTTTATTAAAATCCAAACACACACACACACGCACATGATCTTGGCATCCTCGCAGAGGCACACGCGACTTGGATGCGACTATCCGACAGCCAAATGGCGTCAGCTTTATGGTGCTGCTGCTGCTGCTGGCGTCCGATTAGCATACTGTCTCCAATTCCTTCTGGTGCTGATGCCGGCACCGCCGGTCCCAAAATGGAATGTTCTAACCGGCAGCAGCGGCAGCAGCAAACGTTTCTTCAAACACACAGACACACACAAACTGTTGGTGCGAGCGAGATTACGTTTTGTGCCTTACTCCAAATAACATTACATCGCACCAAAGTTCCCCGTTAGATCCGTTCCCCGATCGCTATGTGACCCTTTCCGCGATGATGATTCGTTGTTGAGATTTAATTATGGCTAATTATGATTCGTGATAAGCACGCCGGGCGTTTGTTTGTTTCTTACTTTTTGCTATTCTATCTTTTCTTTCTAGGGGGAGGTTGTTTTATTTGCTTTACTTTTCTTTGTTCGAATCCGCCATCCACCGTTATCTCTTATCCAGCGCCAGCGACGGCAAGGCAAGGATGCGGGTTTGATGCCGGGTGCAAGCGGAAAAGCGAACCGCAACAGCAAGAGAATGGAGGAGAAGGAGGATGATGATGATGATGCTGATGATGATAGCTAGAAAGGATATGGTCACTTACCCGTGTCACCTTTTCGCGTGGAATCGCCGTCAGATCGCACGGAGAGTCGCCGCACTGGAACGGAAACACACAGAGCACAGCGGAAACAGAGAGAGAGAGAGAAGAGAGAGTAAGAGTAAGTGTGAGAAGGCGTCGAAAGAAAGAAAGAAAAGCCAGTGAAAAGGGTGAATCGTTGGAAATAAAAACAGTAAGCACCCGACGGATGGACGGCGCGCCAATCGCGGTTTTAAGCGAGCGGAGCGTGAGGCCAGTGCCGTTGAGTCAGTGGACCGGCCAGCGGTGCGTACTGGAATTGGTGTGCGACATTTGGCGTCAAACGGTCGTCGGTTCCGAGAAGAAAAACCCTCCTCGCACCCTCAAATGGTAAGCGATGCAGCCGACGGTTTGGCAAAATTTATGCGCCTCCAGTGCTGGCGGAAACGGGAAACGGGGTTGCGTGCGATGGGAATGTGTGGGTGTGGAAATGAGAAAAATGTTTGCCATAAAAAGGAGCTTTATTCTTTCCCCCTTCCCTCTTCGGCCGTTTGCTGCCTGCCACTGTCGTTGACCCAATCGGTTTTAGTGCGGAGCGCAGCGGAATTTCCAATGCTGCAAGCCTTTTTGCCGGAGGGTTAGCGGATTTCGTGGAACGGATTGGTGGTGTTTTGGAGGAGGGAAGCATTCGTCGCGCTGGATCGAGCGGCAAGTGAAATGAAAATCCCCGGAAAATGTAGCACCACGACGACGACGACGACAGCCGGGGATTGGTGGGCCGATTTCTGAGCCGGCGCTGGGTACGATAAGCACCCAAAACCGGGCATTCGCCCTGTCGCCGAGGGGTTAGAAGATTGTTTGCAAAAGATGCCAACCGACTAAACCGGGGCCCGGCCGTCGGCCGAAGGTCGGTCAATCTGGGCCGTTGCAAAACATTTCTGGTGGAGGCCAGTCATCGGAACGGACCAACGGATGAAAAAGGGGAGGAAGATAATACCACCCGCTGCCCGGGGGGGTAATGTTTTCTTTGTGTTTTGCTTCGCTGCACTGCACACTAATAGCGCGACAGTTCCACGGCTAGCACCAAGCCGTGGGCCACAAATACCAAAAAATAAAATCTGTCCATTTCTTCGGTTCTATTGGTTTGCGCTTCGGGGTTTTCAAGTTTAAAACTTTTGCTTCACATTTCGATCGTTGATCATCAGTCGTTGTTCCTTCACATTGGACAAACTGGTGGTGGAATAGGGATTGGAAAAATAAAACTCTTTCCGTTGTGAACATTTGTGGATGTCATGTTTCGATAGTTTTTTTTTTTACTGAACTGCGTTTCGTAATGATAACTTCACTTGGTGGTAGCAAGCAGATAAAGTATCAACAAAGCAGGCTTTGCGTTTTTATTTTACTTTCATAATACTCGACGTTTTGAAGGTAAACGAATCGAGAACTTTATCTAATAAAAAAAATCGTTTTATTAAAAAAATAAAATTTAGTTTGACAACTAAACCACAATTGACTAGTAAGCTGTCTTCAATGCTTATAATTTTTTATATTTCATGGGTATCGATAAACAACATGAAATTGCAACATGAACAATTAACTTATTAATGTGTTCATAGAATTTATGCGTAAACACATTAGTTTGCTAAAAAACTAATGTTACAAATGGCATATATACTCTCAAACAAGTCAACAAAATATCATTCACAAAAATATTAGGTCCCTGCATTAGTTTTTTTTTTTGATATTTTGGCTCGACAAAACCCATTTATGTTCAAAACCAAGAGAATAATTACATTAATCCAAATATTGCCCAAAAAACTGAGCTGTGTAACTGACCTAAAGTTAGTGGCGCCTATAGCAAAATCTAAAGAACTAATTCAAGGACATTATAGATATTGTCCTACGTCAGCCAAATAGTTGCGTCTGACAATTACATACCTCGGAAAATGCCCATTAACGATATCGTTTAGTAGCCTAGAACTGAAGGTATGAAAACTGTTTAAAACCAGTGCTTTGCAAGACATTTTAGAATGGGCCTATATATCTACTGCAACACAAACGTGACTTTTAACTGTCTTTGGAAAGGTTGTCCGCCCTGCGATTGTTAGTATTTTAAAATATGGACATATTTAATGCGATTTAAAAGCAAAATATTCTCGTCTTCCACTTGGCGAAGGATCAAATCAACGGCATGGTCAATACTCAGTACTTGTATGCACCATAAATAATCCTTGAACTACGACCCGCTACGAAACCGGTCAATGGGCATCGTTATCGACAACAACTTATCAGTTTGGACCAGATTTAATTCGCAATACTCCCAGACGAAGGTCCCAGACGCTAACCACAATCGTGAGGTTATGCTGTACGACCACGCACTATCTCCCCGACAGTTTAATGGTTCCGAGCTCCATAAAAAGGATTCGAAATGGATTCTGCCAGCAACCCGCACCGTATTCACCAGTTGGAGCCGTTTTTTGGAGCTATCGCAAGTTTCATGATCAATAGCACATTGCTTGACCAAAGCCTGAACACGACAATCCTCCAAGGAGGGTAAAATAGGACAAGCGTATGTAAGACGATCTGTCGTTGTATCTCATCAAAAACAAGCTAAAAGCATGTAGCGTAACGAGGGAAAATACTTGGAATGCGCTCTTGCTAGCACTACACATGATGTATTCAGTTTTCCTTCGATCGGAACAAATGTGTTTCTTGTGAAATAGAATAAACCCCCTCACGAGGTCAACGCTACAAGGCGCACTCGACTGACGACTCGGTGAAGGCAAAAAGAACACCAAAAGCATCGACAGATTTGAGTTTAGTTCTCCGAATTCGGTAGCTTCTTTGAATGATGCAATGTACCAAGTATGCAGTATGAAAAAAAAATTTATCCACCCCTGCAAGAAGTTCACATTTTGGCTATTTTATCCAAACATCTATGTCAAAAAATTATAAATCGCATATCAATAGATTAGATCATTTTCATTCTTCTTCATTATGATTTTTATTTTTTGAAAAATAACCCACTAGAAAAAAAGATATTACAAAAATAGTCGAGTAAGGTACGAAAAACACGCCAAAAAAGTTTATCCACCCCTAGATGTTTGTCTTGTTTGCTTGCAATAAAACAATCCTATCATCGTTACATTCATTCTACCACAACAGCAGATATTTCTGGTACATTTGTTCTTTCCCATCAGTAACAATTCCTTGCAATAATAGGCTGATTCTGTGGTTCCATGTTAATTAAATTGACTCTTCAAAATCGACCAGATTTCTCGCTTCAAATGTGATCGAGGAATGTATATGCCATACCGAAATGTTCGTTTTTAAATATATTAAACATTACAATGCTAAATTTTATGATTCCATTGATTATGCAGCCTTTTAGAATGTGTAACTGGAGCCTATTTTCAGACTTATACTTGTCTGAAGCCTTATACTTGTATGAAGTATCAGAAAGTTTTCACTTCAAAATAATAATGTAATATTTTTTCTCCCCATTTCAACAATGCACTCGATTTCTTTTATCTTAGTTGCATTTTTTGAGACCCTATCGGTGGCTTTGTCGTCAAAATGAATAAGAATTTCAAAAAACTAATCTATTGATATGCGATTTATAATTTTTTGTCATAGATGTTTGGAGAAAATAGCCAAAATGTAAACTTCTTGCAGGGGTGGATAAACTTTTTTTTCATACTGTATATTGATTGCACTTGTTTCAATTCTGGTTGATTGGTAGATGGTAACATGTAAAACTCGACTTCACGAATGGAAAAACATATTCGGGAAACTTAATTTCCAGCCGCAAATTCAGCTCCGGCGTCAGCTTTCTCCTCAAATTAGCACCGCACGGAACGCTTTCAAGTGTCCGGTTTTAGCTACGAAAATCGAGTAACGCCTCGGGCACTCGTCTTTTCGGAGCAGATAAACCATCCCCTCATCCTCTATCCCTGATGGTTCCGCAGGTTCCAACCACCAACCAACCAACCAACCCTCGTGAATAGCAATGAACGGTCGCGCACCCTGAGGGAGGTCGAAAAACTCACCCCACCGGTCTGGTCTGGTCTGGGCCAACCGGAGCGAAGGTTAGCTGGTCGGTGGAAATTCCAACCAGCCACCCACGCCCGGGTTGGAAAATGTCATCGTACTGCGTGGGTGATTCATTGTGTACCGAACGGAATATGATTGTTTCGATCAGCCGGAGATGATGATGACGATGATGCTGGGATGCTACGGGTTTACGGAGAATCCTTTTCGGTCTTCCGCCAACGCGCGGACAACTTCAAAAGCGTCTTCAGCGCCACACACCCCGCCACACTTTACAAACCAATCGATGCTTTCGCGAGTGCGAAGCTCTCGACAGTCAACATTGTTCTTTGTTTTCGGAATTTAAATTCAAGTTCCGAGTACGCTCCTCAGGGTTTCTGCGGAGGATTTCGAGAAAACGGATTTCTCTTATCAACGCACCAGAACGCCGCCAACACAATTCCTGAGGGTGGTCGATGCGCGCCCATCCGATTGCTTGTCGTTGTTTCGTCTCGTAAGCAAACAAACAAGTGGCACTCGGGAGGTCCGGACCACCTACGGACGTTTCGAAAGGGTCGCTTCACAAAAGAAGCTCTTCCATAACTGCTGCGACAGACTGTGGGGTGGGTAAATCGCCGTGCGCCCACTTGCGTACACCCCACATCCATTGGAATCGCATTAGTCCATCGTTACTGCCTGCTCCTGGACTGGACTGGACTGGAGGAGTCCATGGCCTGCTACGGTATACCATACGGCATGCTAACCTGGCATGCTGCTAAGCGGTTTATGATCGGCTCTCGACTTCTTCGTTTCACTCGTTCGCTTGCTCGTTTGGGTTGTTACTGTGTGGCTGGGGTGCACCACCCTCCGCCATCCCTCACCCACCCCCTAACCCCTAGCGGGACGACCTAAATTACTACGCCAAACGGGCGTTTAAAGTTTTCCTCTATCCTTGTCCAAACGAGCCCGGTGTACGTGGCTCAGTGAAAGTGGTTCCAAACCTCAGTCCCAAAGACCATCCCCCCCCCCCTGGGCTCCTCTTCCCCAGCTCTCGAATGTCGCTCTGGCCCACGCTGATTTATTGGTGATAAATTACGTTGAACCCCGGGGCCCCCGGCGGCAAAAGGAACCGTTCGTGGCGGTTGCTAAGGACACGCTAAGGAACAGTAGTAGGTTGTGTGCCGAGAGTCGGTGGTCGCTTGTTCGGCTGTCAGTGTGTCCCCTTGAATGACCTTGAACCAGGAGAGCCCGAGACCGAGATCCGAGGCGCTGGCTTTGCAATTCAAAAAAACATTTTCGCTTTCACGTCGCTCCACCAGTGGCCACGAGTGGCCTCCTTCCTGGTGGGCAGAGCCACAGTTTCGCTTCCATCCCAGCGCGACCACTAAGCCGCTTGGCGCTTACCTTGATGTCTCTCGGTTGTCGCATCTCCTGCCTTCGCGGTGACACACCGGGCTGATCGGAGTAGACGAGGTTGCGAACGGAGCCGCGGAACCGTGGCTCAAAGATGACGCTCGGTAGGGCCAGCAGCGCCAGCTTGGTGTTGTACCTGTGTGCCGAGAGAAAAGAGCAGAAGAAGAAAAAGAACGAAGTGAGATCCACGGGAAGCGGGATTAGAAATAATAAGTTGGCAATTATCCTGGGATTAATCACGGCGTGGCCGTCCCGCTTGAAATGTTTGAAATCGTACGCCGGAGATGAATTTGCCGCTGCTGCTGCTGCTGCTGCTGCTGCTGCTGCTGCTGCTGCTGCTGCTGTTGCGTCGTATGTGTGTCTGTGAGGCTGCGGATGTAACCAACCGGATGTAACCGGATGCAGCCAGCCCATCGCTTCATCGTTCCGGCCACTTGGTACTCCAGGGCTCCATTTTGCCTCCCCCTCTCTCTTTGTCTCTCTCACTATCTCTCTCTCTCTCTCTTTGTCTCCCTTTCTCTCTCTCTCACTCACACTGTCGTCTCGCTGTCCGTCGGAGTTTATAATTTATCTCGAGAGCGCTGCTCTGGTTTGACGTGCGCCATTTTAGCCGTTCTTCATCGTTCCCAGGTGACCAATCATTCGAGATTCGTTTTCTCGACACACACACACGCGGGTGCCCGTTTACAGCATTTTCTCGGTTCTCGGTATTACAGCGCTACAGAGAGAGGTTTCCAATTTTTCAACCGTTCGTTGCCTCGGGGTCGCCATCGTGGCCAAAACCCGGGGATCTCGGTGTTCTGCTGCTTTCTTCCGTCCGCGGGGCCTCCGTGTGCGTGAAGATGACGGGTGGGTGGACGGGCGGGAGTCGAGAGTGAACAAACGGACCAGTAACAGGCAGCAACGGCAACGAGATTGGATGTATCCCTTTCACTGATGTTTATCGTACTCGCCATCTCCTTGGTGCTTGTGTGTGTGTGTGTGTGTGTGTGTGTGCGTGCGTTTGTTTGGTGTAAACGAGCAAACACGGTGCACCTCCCTGCCTACCTGCCTACTACAACCGGTAACCGTCAACGGTTGCTTTGTTTTCTCGTTTTAACAACATTTTTTCCACTTTACTCCGCCACCTTTGGATTGGCGTGCGACCGACCGAGAGACCGGCAGACGGGGGAGAGGAGGAGAAGCTTGTCACTTCCTCTGTCAAGGATAATGCAGTTCCTGTGACACTTACATCGGCTTATACCCGAACACCGGGACCGGGTTCTTGTTTGTTTCACGATCGTTTGCCGGAGAATAAGAGAAAAAAAACAAGGAAAACAAGAAAAAACCTTCATCCCTCTCTCTCAGTCTCTCTCTCTCTTTTCAGTCTCTCGGGACCCTCCAGGAATTGATTAGAAGAATAGGTTTACGCCTTCACCAACCAACAGTGTTCCTCTATGTGGCCACCTTAGGGGCAATGTGACCGGCTTTGCACCCAAACGCATGTCCTCTGCATGTTGGTCCGGTCCTCTGGACGGTTGGTGATTTCTTCGTTTCGGTTCGTTGCTGTAACAGAAAAGCGGAACAGGACAAACCGACTGACTAGCTGGCTGGCTGGCTGGCTGGCAGGGTGGGTGGGAAATCAAGGCCACTTTTCACGCACTTGAGCACTGGCCAAGTTCTTGACGTTTTTATGATCCCCACCCGTCCCTTCTTAGTAAACCCCTCTCCCACCGCCATTGTAGTGTCCGCGCGGCATTAACGAAAGGGACGACAAAGATTATGTACTGCTGGTCCCGTATCTTGGGAAGCTTTGGGAGCTCCTTTGTCTTCAGTGAGCACACTCACACACACACACACGCACATGGAAAACCTAGTCCCGGCCAGCCCTGGCCTGTCCAGCACTCTTGTCTCCGTCACTGAGCGTCATCGCTGAAGGCACCGCATGTAAGGAATGTCCTTGTACCACCACCACCACCGTCACCCCCAAAAAAAACCACCCGGAAAGTGGCTACATTGTGCGAAATGCTAAGCATCTTTTCCGTCCGTCCGTCCGTCCGTCCCCAACGACCGCTGGAAACCGGAGAAGCGGCATCTTTACGGTGCCATGAATAATTTACATAAACATTCTTATTTCGCCCGCTGCTGAAGGCTGATGCTTGGTTTGGTATCGTGGGAAGGGTGTATGGGCCCCGGGTAGGTCACCCGGGTGTCACTGGGACATCACTGGTGGATCGTTCGTGGATCTCGTGTTGAGGAGTAAAGTCTGAAACACTTCTGGGGTGAGGGGGGCTCCACATCGAGATGCGTGATCCTAAGGTCCAGTCCCGAGGTTCTTCAGCCCCGGGACCATTTCCAAAAACACCTCTCTCCACCTCTCCTGCGGACACTAACACACAGTTCAGGGCTTAGCGGGATCCACGGAAAGTCTTCCGTGGTACAAGTGAGAGTGTGAAGCAACTGAACTTGTGAATTACCCGAAGCCAGGGGTTCAGTTTGCAAAAAAGGTCACCAGAGATAAAGAGAAAGAGAGACAGAAAGAGCCTCACTCCCACCGCAGGGAGATCGAGAATCGAAAATAATTCGAATTCTTCCTTAGTACCGAGAACCGTGAGGATAGCCATTCAACCAGCAACCGTCGGAATCGCTCGTCTCCGGACTCGACTCCTGCGACAAGTCCGTCCTTCCAACGCCTTATCTCGGTTTAGCTTCGTTTTCTTTTTACATTTTCTAAATTTCGATTTCCAATCCAATGGCCCCGCAACCGATGAGCGAGCGGGCATCATTTGAGGGAACATTGTTTTATTGAAATTCCTCCTCGTGCACGATGGCCGCCACCGATGTCAGCGTGCACCGGCTGACAACTCGGCTAGGCCGCACTCGGCCGCCATTACTGTGAAGTGTCAGTGTCAGTGTCGATGGGATTCCTAGCTGTCTGGCCTGGCTACACAGCACAGTACAGAGTGGCCACTACCACTGCCACTGTGCTGACAGGCGGTTCTGACTTCTGATTGTCTGCATGCTGGATCGTTCGTTCATTCGTTCGTTCGTTCGCTCGCATCGGAATTCCAATTAACGGCAGCTGCCACACCAAAGACGTGCAAAGATGCTAAGAATAGAACCGTCACCGATGCCAGCACAAATCCAACCCACTGGAAATGGGTTCAAATCGTGGAATACGTGAAAAAGCTCCTCGCCGTGAAGTAAACATTCCTGGTAGATCATGGACCATCAACGAAAAACCCGCAAATCATTATCCGCGGTAGGATTCAGGGCCGATAGCTATCCGGAAACGTAATCGTTTAGAAGAAAGAATCGCTTTCTTACTCCCCTCCTCCGGCCCTAGCGTGCGGCCAAACCAATTTTATGCTTCAATAGAACTTTTGCACCTTCCCGTTTTCCCTTTCCCCATCGGATCAGAGAGGATAATCGGTTCTCGGTTTCTGGGGAAGGAGGTTTGTCAATCTGTCAATGCGCAGGGGCTGCTGCCGCTTCCTAATTAACGAGATCCTATGGCGACGACGACGACGACGACGAGTAGGTCCGTGATCGTTCGATAGGCCATCCATTTCCGCTATCTCACGTAGTTTAATTGCCTTTGGAGTTTGGAAGTTTTGCGAAGGTCATAAACCGGCAACCGAGCCAAGCCAAGAAAGCTGTTACTCATCGTTCCTCGCTTCTGTCGGTAGCGTGATAGTAATGGCTGTGGCTGTTTTCTTTAATTTATTTTGTGTGCACGCGCCCGGTGCTCAAGCAGAGGAAAGAGTTACAAAACTCCCACATATCATCATCCTAATGTGGAACACGCTAATGCGTTACCTTCCAGCATCTTCGATCGAATTAAGGTGGCCCCTTTTCTCGCTCCGTTTCGCGCTCCGAAAAGCCAATCGATTCACGCTGCTAATCGAACGATCAAGACCCTTCCCTCCGATACGTGCGTGTATGCATAGCGTCAACACTTTGGCCGAATGCCGGTAGACGGTACGAAACGACGCCGATGACCACCTTGACATGAGGTGAGGTAGTAAGAAGAAGCCCACCTTATGCCCACACACTCCATCGGGCACCGTTCGGATTACATCCATCATCAGGCTCTCACGCTTTCCTCCCTCCACACACACACAAACACACACGGACAGGCCAATGTGACCGACGCCCCGCGGTGAAACATTGTACCTCCGTGACCACAATTGGTAGGTCCCCGAGAAGGAGGAAGGTAAGGTGGATTGGAAGGCCAAAGTGTGAACGTAAAAAGCCGAGTTCGAAGTCGCGAGGCCCCCTCCTGTTATATTGGGTTGTTTCAAAAGTATTTTCGTTTGTTTCAATATTGATTGAAATTACTATTTCTGGACAGTTTCTAGTAAAACTACAAATCTATCTTTCTGCCACTTATTAGATGTATCTTTTAGTAAGATTATTGTGTATGTGACGTCTTTTTCGATATGGAGTCCAAAAGCGAACAATTTCAACTCATTTTACTTTACTATTTTAAGAGAAGAAAAATCGCCACGCATGTTCCAAAATACATATATGAAGAGTTATATTGAGGATTCCTTAAAAGATATTTGTGTCCAAATTGGATTGGCAAGCAGCGTTTTGGACATTTTTCACTGAAAAACGAGCAACGTTCAAGTTGTTCGAGTGAAGTCCATCGTGGGGGGAATCCAGGCATTAATGAAAGCAGGTTATATGATTATCTGAGCAGTGTATTAGGTTCAAGAAAGGTCAAACATATTAACAATAATAGGCAGACGTCATATCGTCGTGTTTTAAGCTCGTAAAACTGTTCGATAGCAGCGGAACTATATGAATTGAAAGAAATTCGTTTAATAAACCACTTTCATTTATTTGCTGTTCAACGTTACGAATTCGATCTATTTTGTTAGCAAATCTAAACAAATCAGCAATTTTTGAAGAATTCATTTTATGGTAAAACTCTTAAGAAAGATGGTGCACTGTGAAATTTGATTTCGTTCCGATTTTTTTCAAATAAAATGCATAAGATCTATGTCCGAAACGCAATTACTTATGAAGCAACCTAATACTTACAAGCCCCTTCGGAGTAAACCAACTTACATCATCTGCTACACGCACACGCGTCATCGAGCATGCCTGGTAGCATACCCTCGGCCTCGGCCACGGCCTAGACGGTCCCTTTATCCGGGGGCTTTCTTCCTACTACCACCACCACTACAACAACCACGAGCGTACGCGTGTGCGTGTCAGTCTCCCGGAGCGAAGCCTTTGGTCCTTTGACCGCCGCCAACATCGCCACCGTCGTCATCGTCGTTGTCGTTGTCGTCGATGACATAAAAGGGTGGGAAACGCGCGTCCGATAACTTTTTCACGCACCTGCGAAGGGAGGCCACCACCACCACCACCGTCCTAGGGACCGCTACTCCTAGTCGAAGGTTCCGCGAATACAATGCCCGAGGTGAGGGGAGGCGCAAGATGTGGGGTGGTGCGTCGTATGATCGTCGATTATGCGATACGGAGAGAGAGAGAGTGAGAGGAAAGAAGGTGGAATCGGATTCCCTTAACGCGATTTGGCCGCCAAGGGTGATAGACCAAAAACAAAAAGGAAAATTACGTCACAAGGAAGGGGTGCCCGGGGGTGTGATAGCTCATCGCTCCGTGACGGCCACCGAAAACGTATGTGCCGCGCGAAAGGAAAGGGGATGAGGTGCAGGTGAAGCAAGCATAAATCTCTGCCAGCGATCTCATTTTTCATTCGCGAGCTCGCAATCGCACGCCTTTACGTAACCAATTCGATTCGATTTCGGTCGCCATCATCGTCGTCGTCGTCGTCGTCGTTGTCATGTGGACCTGACCGAGTCCCCTGGCTAATGAGCAACACGCATCGTCGCCACCTGTGATCGGGGACAACAACAGACGCAGACGTGGCGATGACCTGCGCGTAACCTTATCGTAGCAACCACCGTATGAGCAACGCCTTCGTGGAGTGAGTTGAATGTTCCGGATCGGAAGCCGGTTACTGCCTCGTTTTGTTCCCGTTTCCTCCTTCCCCTTTTCCCGCACGCACGGTTACTTCGAATCGAATCCCGGGTTATGGAGGTGTTTTTTTTTTCTGCGAATCACATGCTCCTGAATGTTTAACTAACACCCTGCGCCGCTGTCACTTGTACAGTGGAAGCCGGAAAGGAAGTGTAAAGAGAAGAGAGCAAGAGAGAGAGAGAGAGAGAGAGAGAGAGAGAGAGAAAGAGAGAAGGTCTGATGGAGGAAAATGGAAACTCCTCTAGACGGACAACGGGACTGCTAGCTACTAATCAAACGCCATCATCATGATGCTGCTGCTGCTGCCGGTTCCTTTGGCTACTAGGAAAACGGCGGCGCTGCTCTAGGGCCGTGGTCCTCTCCCCTCCGTCCTCTCCACTCTCTGTCCGTGACCTCATCCTAACCGCTCCACTCTTTTCCAACCAACCGAGCGTCACATTCGCTTTACACCGATTCCGTCGACATTTTACACATCATTTGCGATGGCGGAGACACGCAAGTGACAAATACAACACACTGATACGCACGCACACACACACAGCGCACGTGGACGCTACTGGAGGGAAGAAAAACAATAAACCCACCGGCCCCAAACCGTCAACGGGAAATGACGCGCTTTGCTCGTGTTAGTGAGACGAGAAAGGAAAAGGACATGAGGACACTGTCCCGGCGTCGCCGAAAGCCGAGGTTGATTCAATTTTCAGCCTTTACCTTCTTTTCGGGCCGGAAATCTTAACTTTTCAGGCACGTGCCAGGGCATGTCGTAAAATGGTTGAATTATGAAAAGTTCACAGCGTCTGGACGTTGTTTGTCTTCGTGACCGGACTCGCAAAGAAGGGAGACGAATGGATTCGATTATTGTATTATTTGTAGCAGGGAGCAGGGAGCAGGGAGCAGGGAGCTGGGAGCACCACACGCCAAAAGTAGCGCTGAGCTCGAGTCATTTCATTTCTCTCGTCAACTTGATAAACTCTTGCAAAATAGAAACAAAAAAATGGCGGTCTCTTAGGCTGACAGCTTGCTTGGATCTGCCCTTGCGCCACTTCTAATTATTCGACTGAAAATAAAGTTAGCAGACGTACGAACGACGCGTTCACGAGCATCGTGTGCATCGCAAACGAGGTGCATGCGGTGCTACCAGATCTCGATTTCGAAAACGAAAGAGAAATAGACGATTTATGGCCCTTGGAGCCCCGTGCATTCGAAGCGATCAACTCTCTTGTCTCTGGTGCAGGGCCACATACAAGGACAAAGCAACTTCATCGACGGAGTATTTAACTATGATGAAGGTCATTACACCTCGCAGGGCTATCCGAGGGTGGGGGGAGGGGGCTTGCGTCTCGCGTCTGTAAATGTGACGATGCCATAATCAGCTTACCCGTTATCCAACATCTAATTCCCGGCCATGGCATGGCAATGGTTTGATGAACGGTTGCAGGTGCGCAACCAACCGACACACACACACACACACATACACACATTCCGATATGCAGCACTAATTAGGCAGCATTCTTTATGCTGCCCTCGATCCATTCGACGAAAGTCCCCGATCGACCAGAAGCGCCAGAGGTGCCTCGACTGAACCACCATTTTCCTCTGGTTTTTCCTTTTTTCAGGGGGAACAAGGGGTGCCTGGAACCGTGGGACAGGCGTGGGAAGAGGGAGAAGGAAGGGAGAGCTGGATTTAATTGAGTAAAGTACGAAACAAACTTTGAGCCACTCGCGAGAGACGAGGAGTCGCGGGGCTGCTAATCTGACGCGGTGACGCTCTATTGGAACGTCCACCGCTGGGCTTATTACATCTTACGCGACGAAGCATGATTTGTTGTGGGTGGTAATGGCGTTGGTGGCCACTACCATCAGCACACACACACGCGCGCATGCACAGTCGATGGATGAAACGGTGAAAGCAAACTCAATTGATTCCACTTCATTGAGCAGCTGCTTTCCTCGGGACCAGCGGGGGGGACATTAGCTGAACCAATACCGCCAAGTGTAGCAAGCACTGAAGCATGCCATGCCATGCCAAGCAGATGCATGGCAACGGCATGGCACCTTACAACTCAATCACAAACTTTTTCCCGCCTGTCCGTTGATTTGCACTTCGAATTCGAATGTGGTGTATTCAGTGTCCAGTGTGTCCAGAGTGACGCAATCCTTCATTCAGAGCGACCAATCCGCCAAAGGGGGAAGGGCCAAAGAAATCGATTCATATTTTCAAGGTTCCAACACCTTTCGGGGGGGCGGGTTATTTGTCGCACGGACGTCGAGGGACAAGAGGAAGGTTGGTTCGCGTTCGGTCGGTCGTTCAGTCGTCGCTTGCTTGATTTATTGTAAATTATTCAAATCGTTCGCTGGCTCCATTCTGGACCGGACCAGAGGATCGGTGGCGAGCAGAGACCTCGTACGGGGCCAATCCCACATCGCGTGCACACACGACATCACCGAACGAACCGACGACACACGCCGAACACTCCGGACACTCCGGATCGAGGATACGCTAATGTTCCACCTGATGGTGTCACATCGGGAACGGGGTAAACGCTCGACTTGGTGTGGTGTGGCCAGCGATGAATCGGCCATTCGCCAGGTTTATGTGTCTGGCCAAGGTACACGGACACGGTTTATTGCGTTTAATCGATCTGACGTGGAGCGACCGGCAGCCCTGTGCGCGAAGGACATAGCTTTCGCGCGGAAAGCATAAATAACGAATGGCAGATTGTAATGTTGGGCTACTGTTTTCTACCCAGTCAGTGGTTCGCTTGTCAGTGGTTTCAGATTCATCTGTGTATTTTTATAAAAGATGCATGTTTATCACGCGGTACAATGTACCATGTTTTGTGGAGCGCATATTTGATGCTACAGTTGAAGCTAAACCCATTCTAAACACACATTCCAAAAAAAATGACATCGAATGAACTGAATTTGGGAAACTCCACATAATGGTGAAAAATGGATTGGTTTTTTTCTAACATATATGAGAACGTGCGAGCCGTTTGTTTAACTGGACTAGTTTGTGCGTCGTTTAATCGACAGTTCCCCGTTAGCTACTTTTTTTTTCCATTCATCCATTCATTGACCGATTTACAGTAAGAAATTGGACTAAAATTGTAGCGCTGCACATTGAAAATAGTCGTGCAACTGTGGAACCTGAGCGTGCCTATCTAAAGAAATATTGGAGACATTCGGCGCCTTTCGACAAGACATTTTTCTGTGGGGTTTTTTGAGAAGTAAGGTGTATGCCAGCAAACCAAAGACTATTGAAGAACGAAACGCAAAATTCAGAGCGGAAATTTCTGCTATTACGCCCGAAATGTTGCCAAATACAATGCTTAAAAAGGGCCGCTTTTTGTGTGTCTAATGGTCATTTAATCGATATTGTATTCGAAGTGAATTTCCAATAATTGGCATTGTAATAGGTCCTGTCTAGATGGCGCACCCTGTAGTTGAATATCATATTTAAGATATGTTTTATTGTTTGCTACACTCTACAGTTTTGGTCAAATTGTTCCACAGTTTTAAATCAACAAATCATGTTGTATCAACAAAATTTAATGAAATTAACCATGTAATTGTCATTGTTTGTAACTATGTCCACCCTAAGTCACGGATATTAAAATAAAATGAAACCCATTTCTATTTCATTTTACAAACGCAAACAGTGACACTCCGCATCGTTCTGCACAATCAACGGGAAAAGAGACGACCAACGCTCCGTTTTCTACTCCAAGTGCGTTCATCCACTCCAACGCCGGGGTGTGCATTCAAAATGCTGTAGCGCGAAACGGAACGAATACAGAGGCTTCCCGGCTTCCCGTCGCCCTAGCGGTGTGACCCATTTCCTGAGTATCCGGCTGGAGTGTTCCCACCCTACCACCATCTCTTTCTACCTTCTTCCCCATCAGACAAAGAAACACTTCAGGAACCGACCCGACCCAAATTTCACGCCGAGCATCCTCACTAATTAAAAGTGATACGTGGAAGGTAGCTTCCGAAAGGAAGCCCCGGACGACATCCATCAACCATGCGGTCCGTACCTTGCACACACACACACACACACACACACACACACACACACACACACAGACGGCGGGGTTTTCAGGAGCAATGGAGTGAATGTTTGCACCGGCACATCCGATACGCAATCACCATTTTCACTCGTACGAACGAAACCTTCGCCAACGCTTCTCTTCGTCAATTAATGCGCCGACCAAGACAAGGCAGAACGAAAGAACACTCTCCGTGTGTGTGTGTGTTTTTTACTTTTCGGTTCCAGTCATGCCGCTACGTTTCAATTTTCACACCAAAACACCAACGCAACACCCTGCACTCCGAGGTGTAGTGCTTCTTCAGCGAACCAGCGTCTAAGGCTCGAGTCTCTCTGGTGCTTATCGTGCTGGACCACACACACACACACATGGACGGACAGACGAACGGGCGAACAGGCACTGTGTTGTTCGCGAGAGTTGTTGCTTTTAAATGGCAAAACTTTTCCTTTTCGCAGAGAGCCCTGTTCCCTCCACCGGACCCCGATCTGCACTTCTGGCAATGCAGCAAATGGGAGCTGGTGCTGCTACTGCATCGCACCCCCTCCCAAAAAAGGGAACGCGCATCGGTTTCCTCGGGTTGGTACGGTGATGGTATCCGACAAATGGAAAAAGGGAGGGGAACAGGGACCGGAACCGGTGTGGTGTTAGCGTTAGCGAGAAATGGTAAAGTAGAGTGCTGTACGGTAACGAGATGCCTGTAATATGCCCTGTTTAGCCCCGTGGCCACCCGTGGTTACATCTACATTGTACCCACCGCCGCCGTGTGCCGAAGATGTCGCCCACGGTGCCCACGGTGCCGAGAGGAGTTGATGTATAAGGTCTCGGTCTGGTGCAAGCTTTTAATCACGATGAGCACGATGGAAACTTCTACCATTTGCTGGACCTGGCTGACTGGCTGGCTGGCTGGAAACATGGACGCGCCGCGAGCGCGAACGCGAACGCTACATATTGCTCTACTCACCAGTTCGGCATTCCGCCGACAAAGACGTCCGAGTTGGTGGCAAACTTGCCAAACAGAAACTCCTTCCCTCGGGAGCTGCGGCTCTGCGAGACACCGTCCACGGTGAGCGTCGTATGTTCGTCGTTGCGCAATACCTGCGAGAGATAGGCGGGAGAGAGAGAGAGAGAGAGAAGGAAAGAACGAAGAGAGTGGATTAGAACAGCACGAAACAGCGGCTCATTAGCGCAATGTGCAAGGGTTGGAAAAGATGTAGGAAAGTGCTTCCAGGCTTCCAGCAAACTGCAACGTGAAAACCTTGTAACGGGTTTGATAAGGATAATTTTTCAAGGTATTAATGTATTAATTAATGTACCACCACACTACAACTAATCAATATAATGAACAGAAAGAATGCAAGTGATGTTTGGAAAGGAAGACAACAAAACGAAATTTGAACTCATACAACGTAGAAACTTTCGGAAAGGAAATGGCTTAACACAGTGTTTTGCTGGAAAATATACACAAAAATTAAAAGCAGTAGCAAAAACCGAGATGGTGAAAAAGAGCAGTACCAAAATAAGGAAAAACACGATAAAAAATATAAAAATCACGAAAAAATAAGAACAAAAAAGCAAAAAAGTAATAATACTGTCTAATCCTGTTCAATCGAGGACGAAAAAACAGACAAATCCCAATTCAAGAAAAGAAGAAACACGATAAAAGAAGCGATAGTGAAAAGAAGAAACAAGATAAAAAAAATGATAAAAAGCAAGAAAAATAAAATAGTAAAAAAATATAATAATACTGTTAAATCCAACTGTTCACAACGCAGAACGAGAAAACAGATAACAGTAACATTCATTACCGGGCCCTCAAAAAAGCACACGGCGCACAAGAAATTCGATTTCGCTTGGCTTCGACCTCGACGTGCACCACAAGGCACAACAACAACCTCACCGTCTGGGCCTTTCGATCACGAATCGTCGCCCCCCTCCAACCCATTTTGATGCCCTAATAAGGCTCCCCTTTTTGTGTACGTGTGCTGCTGCTAATGTAGGAAATGATGCCGGAACCCCACGATTCCCGATGGTGAATTCATTTTGCCAGACAATTCGATTGGACACACCCTCCTCCGTCCAAGCGTCCGTCTCGGTGGAGGGCACGCAGCATGATGGTCGAAGCATGAAGAGACGAGCCAAAAAACCGGAGCATTCGAAACGGGAAGCGAAATGGTAATTACTACCATTACTATTAAGTCGCGCTTCATTAGCCATTCCGTGCTTTAAGCAGCTTAAATGGAGTGCTTCATGCACACTTTCCATTTAAATTATCCGCACTCGGTGGCCCTGGCGTCGTCGACGGCGTCTCCGGCGCCTGACGTCAGCAAAAAATGACTTTGAAGCAGTCTCAGGAGTAGTAGTATTAATAGTAGTAGCAGCGCCACCGAATGGGTAGCATTTTGATGCTTTCGAAATGGGTTTCTTTTCCTAACTTTTATGCGAACAACGCCGGGTGTGCAGTTACCAGGTAGCAAAAACCAGTATATACCAGTTGCAACGTTGATTCAGCAAGGACTGGAGTTTCGGACACTGTTTCGAGACACCCATAGTAATGCTACGCATCGGTCCACCAACAACAACAAAAGACACAGGCCACCGTTAACCTATTGACCCTGGCATGGCGAAGACATTACCCACAAATTGGTGGCCACCGGATCGCATCGTGGATAATGCTGCGCTGTATGCTCGTTGAAGTGCGCCTCCATCGACAATCCAATTGCCAAACCCCGGTTTGCCTATCGCTGTGTGTGTGAGAGAGAGAGAGCGAGCGAGAGAATGGAGCCACTTTTCGCACCTCATTCCCCCAATGTCCGATGTCATCGTTCTAGCACCTACCATGCCACGAGCCACCACCAAAGCCGTCGGTGTCACGGTTGTGACAGCCGCCATGACGGCCAGCGTGTTGACTAGACGCTTCTGTCTGCCTGGCCGTCCGGCCCTAAATGGAGAACGATGCTCACTGCTGGCTACGTTTCCGGTGGTGGTGGTTACGGTGTTGACGGTGCTAGTGGTGGTGGTGCTGCTGGTGGCGTGCGTTGACTTAACCTTTATTTCCTCGACACTTCCGACCGCCCACTGACGCGATGTTCTTCGCATCGTGTGGTTTTCACAAGGCGAGGCAAGTAAAGAGGAAAGGAGACAGGAAGTTGTCCCTTCCTTTGTAGTGGTGGTGGTGGTGGTGGTGGTGGTGGTGGTGAGGATCAATTAACGGTGGCCGCGCGTGTCCACGATCACGACTATGGCCGCTCAGTTTGGCGGCCCTCGTTTGCCGGTTTTATTGGAAATATAAAGTTCGAAGTTTGGGTGTTGGTCTCGATGTGCGTGTGTGAGTGTGTGTATGTGTCTGCGTGGGTGGTTTGTGTAGGCGGACTACGAAACACGATTTAATTCCGAAGTGTTGTGCGAGCCGAACACTGATATTGGAAAGCTAAAATTACTAACAACCACCACCACCTCCACCACGGTAGCCGCCACCACAACATATGGTGTGTGTGTGTGTGTTTGTGTGGGTGTTTTAGGAGGTGCGTGGGGAGCAGGATACCGAGGAGTCGGAAACGCATCTTCTTTTATGAGGGATCCGAACGGACGCCCACTCCAACAAGCGAACGAACGACCACAAAACATTAACCTTTCCTACCTACCTATCGGGGCCCTGGGGGGCGTCTGGGACTCTGGATGGGGTCACATTTCATGTTGCGAGTTCCCCCTCCCTCACCATCACCTCATACACCATCGGAACGGATCGGAACGGATCGGAAGTGGTATTAATTTCATCGTCGTAAAATATCTGGAAATGATTATTGCCTTCCAAACCAGGTCCAGCCTCGGTGTTGCTCTGCATTTCTCTGAGCATCCACTTACTGGCCCCAAACAGGACAAGCCACGTGCCTTCTCCACCACCACCACCACCACCACCACATCGTCCTGTGCTTTCCACACAAAAAAAAACAAGGTACAAGCGGAAAGAAAACAGCAACCGCAATCGAACCATTTGGGAGTGAATCACGGTGGTGACGTTGGGAGGTTATGATGCATCCAAAGCGTCCAACATCCTCGAGATAGGCTCGTTTTGGTTCCGTAGAAACCTAATACCGAGACTACGACGTAGCCAAGGAAGGTGGTGATGGCGGCAGAGTGGAGGCCACCGTTTTCCACGAACGCACGAGTACCGTTACCAGAAGGAGTCTTTGATGTGCGCAGCAGCGACCAACTCCACTCCAGCGTTGGTCCCATAACGTTCATTATCCGACCAATGCTTTCGCTTTTTCCTGCTCCTCCTCGACGTTACCGCCACCGCGACAATCGTTATCGTTATCATCGCTTTTCGTCTATCTAGTTTTCTGTCCCCCATCCTTTTCCTTTCTCTCTCCTCTCTCTCTATATCTCTTTGTCACTCTGCTTTATATGTGTTGTTTTGTGGCGGAAGGAATCCCCGTTATTAAGATTACTTCGGCAAAGATTGTTGGGGAGAAAAATGGTTGTCATCTTTTCATTTTTCTTTCCTTCTCTTCTGTCTCTCTCTTTCTCTCTATCTCTTCTTCTTTTTCCTTTTCTCTCTCTCTCTCTCTCTCTCTCTCTCTCTCTCTCTCATCGTTTTACTATCCCCGTAAACCACGTAATGAGAAACGCTTTCTCCCTCGGGTTTTCCACCGTCGAAGCTCAACCGTGACCTGGCCCCCAATGTGGGTTCTGTGGATTGTGGCCACTACATGCGCCCGGTCAGAGGCCAATGATGGCGGTTGGTGAGGCGAATCGAAGTTATGAGGCATAGAGAAAAACAGAGAGAGCAAATAGAGGACGCGCAATCTTTCGGATTGGTGTTTCGTTTTCGGAAAAGCGTTTTCGGTGCTCGTGATGTTCGCCGTCGTCGTCTTCGATGTTGCTGTCGCCTCCTTAGATCGACATCAACCGTAACCATTCGAACCGATTTCGTTTGTCGATGGCAAAGCGCAAAAGCGACAACACTCGGATCGAAGCAACCATCCGATTGGGAGCCAAGAGCGAACGTTGTTAAACTTTATTCGCTGTTGAGTCCCAGGGATTCCGTTTCCACCGTTTCGCTCTGCTCTTTGGCGGCGGCTGGATTTTCGGTGCGCCGATGAGATTGCGTGCGTGAATTCCGGACCTAACACTAACCTAGCCGGACACTACCATCGTTTGGAATGCTATTTTAACGCCTGTTTCTTTTGCCGTGGATTCCATTTTCGCTTGAAACAAGGTACAAAACATGGCATCAACAGGAGGAAGCGTCTTGGCATGTCATAACACGACACAACACGCCAAGAAGATGCTAACTGTTCCTTACGAAGAACAACAGGCAGCGAAAAGGATGATGCCTGGATGCCGAATAAAAAGTTGGCACCCGAAAAATATGATTTGAATCTACAAACAACCCCGTTGCTATGGTAGGTGGCCGGCTGTTACGCATTTCAATTACCTTTCACACCGGGTATGGAACCATAAATAATGCGTACGTAATTGTGGGAAATGCGAAGGGCAAGCAAGCGGCGAAGCACTCGCTGCATATGTTTTTCTTGGTTTTTTCCTTCGCATCTCGCATCCGAAGAAAGCTCTAGCTCGAGTGACGGCTGCAGGTGTTGCGCCGCTTCTTTCATCTGCAAAACATGGCAGCAGCAGCAGCACGTCACTGGCAGCGGAGCCTAAGTCGGTATGCACAGCATAATGTTATGCTCTCTCGCTGCTTTCCCCCCCTAAAAGCCTCTCGCCAGCACTCAGCTCAAAGTGTGATCGGGAGGGTGGGAGGCGCAAAATTAAAAGCATGCACATGTAAAATGTAGATTGATTCTGCAACGCTCACATCGCGCCAGCCCACGCAAGAGCACCTACGGATTCGACAAAGGCCCGCCCGCCCCTGATGTGAGCCTTTTCACGGGGAGAGGTACGCACACACACACACATACACGACGCATGGTGGTCTCGCTACAATGTCAGCCAACCACCGGCTTTCGCTCGCTTGTTCTCTTTCTTGTCCTCAAATGTAGGCATCAGAATAAGCCAAGGAATTCATCGAGAGCAAGGACTCGTCAACGACGGCCAAGGAACGGTAACAGCCTACACCCAAGAAGAAAGAGAAGAATGGCGTTCAACGTTCTTCGCATCCTTCGCCTTCACCTTCTCCCCCGGTGCTTCCTCGCATGCTCGCTTCATCCTCACTGCAGCACGCCGCATGAATCCTTCCAATTTGGAGAACGCAATCGCGCCCATCATTCACTGTCACCACGGTCATGCTGCTACTGCTGCTGCTGCTGCTGCTAGGCCAAGTGGTTGTTAGAGGTGGAAGAGTGGGGGGGGGAGAGAAAGCCCGCCTGTAAGCTCTGCCAGCTGTCGACAGCGACGACAGTCGAGGCGGAAAAATTTGCATAAAACATTTAAAAATGCTTTCCACTGGTTGCCGTCTCCCTCGTCGTCGTCGTCGTCGTCGTCGTCGTTGTCGTTGTCGTAGGCGCATTATTAAATGATGGATGTGCTTCGACTTGGAATGTCATTCGCTCAGCTGCCAGGAATGTGGGGAATGGGATGGAGCGTAACGTTGGGTATGTATGTAGATTGAACCGTTTCAATGCTCGATGCCGACGAAATTCGAAGATTGTCGACTCGCCGAATGGAGCGAGAAGCGAGTCTAATAAAGTGGATCGCTTGCGCTTTCCACTGTGGTCACACACACACGCACACAGAGCCCATTTGCCATTATAGCAATATTGAACAATATGTTTCACTCGGCGTACTTGGTGGCGTACTTTTTGATGCCGACGACGACGACGACGACGACGACGATGACGACGTTCATTAAAAGAGTCAACAGTCTACTTATTGGAAGTGGCCGAACCATTAATTTCGGTGAAAGACGACTCACAAAAAGGGGATGAGGGGGGCCTCCTACTCGTTTATGATATGCTGCGCGCTTGAGTTGATGTTTCCTTTGATGATAAAATTCAATTTCCCGCACGTAGGAGATTTCCTTTTTGCCGGAGGACGGTGGCCGGGGTTTCAGAATTGTCCTCTTGATTTACTTTTTCTCCCAAATGTATGGTCCCAGCGAACAGACCCAAATACCATACCATACCAATATCATTTTCCACGGAAATTAGAAGAAATGAGCAAACAAAATGAGGGGGAGAAGTGGAAGAAAAATAATCTTTTTCATGCTGATGGTAAATGTGAAACCATTAAGCAGCATGATGATGATGATGATAATGATTGAGTAGAGCATGATTCCCTTAGCAAAAAACTTACCTGTACTTTATGCCAGTGCCCATCGTGCAGATCCCGGCCGACGGTAATGATTTGTGCACCGCCACCGAGATTGTACCGCAACCGGAGCGCACCCTCGACCAGCTTCAGTTCGAAGAAATCGAACGTCCCACCATCGTCCGTGTACAGGACGAGCCCGTTCGGTTGCTCGGTCTTAAACTCCAGCTCGAGCGAACCATTGAGTCCGGTATACCATTTGCGAAACTGTGCAAAGCTGCTCTGGGAACCATCGAGCACGAACCCGGAACACCCGTAACCGGTCAGGAACGGAACGAGCAGCAGGCCAACAAGTAACAGTTTCGACAGCCTCACCGTTGCCATGGTAGTACTGAGCATCTTGGGCAAACCACACAATGATGGTGATGCTGCTGATGCTGGTGATGCTACGGTATGGACGATGGAGTTCGGCTCGATGCCGGGCGTCTGTCGTCTGGCTGATGGTGGCTGGCAATGGCAATGGTTGCTGTTATTGTCCCCGTTTAATCCCGCCGTACCGCCGTGTTCGGTTCGGTTGCGATCAGCATTATTGTTCGAGCGATTAGGGCTTTTAATGTGATTACTGTGGCTTTGAGGACAGTGATACTGGTGTTCTGGCTTGTGCTCCTGCCTCTGCTCCTGCTCCTGCTCCTGCTCCTCCTTGTCGTAGTGGTTGCTGCGGCCAGTACGACGACGGTTCGTAGACCGGTCGATGCTAGACCGAGCAGACCGAGCGCTCTCACCATCAACCGACGCTGATTCATCGTCGTGGATTCCTTTTCTCTTGCATCTTTCTCTGGCAGAGAACAATCTAATCACGCTCCGTCCCGCTTCTTCCGGTTCCGGAGAAGCTGGGCCTTCCCTAACGACGACGACACCACTTTTGTCTGGCACCGCGGCACCGCCTCCCCCACGATCACGCTCGCGGTCCGTAACGTACGCCAGTAGGCCGTGACCGTCTTCCTCACGCACCGACGCCATCTTGTCTTCGCTCACTTTGTCGTGCGACTTCTTCCTTTTCCCCTGGTTGTCTGCTGTAGCAAGAGAAACGACGACGACGACGACGACGACGACGGCGATGCCGTGCTGGTGCTGCTCCTGCTACGGACGCTTCGCTCACTGGACACACTCTCTCTCACACTGTCGCACACGTTGTTGCCAACTCACTCACTCACTCACTCACTCGCAAGCTTGCTCACGATGAATTCAATCTCGCCAACAGCGTTGGGCTCATGCTCACCAACCACTTCCACTACCTTCAACACTATCTCGTCTTACGTTTCACTTACACTTGCTGTGGATACTGTACTGTTTGCAAACACATTTCATTTTCCGTTCACGATATCACGATATCACCACAATGCGATTTGCCTGCTGCGTGCTAACGTTTGTGGAGAACGATAATATATACATATTATTGAAACCATTCTGCTTCCCTTAGCGTCCTTTTCCCGGCGATTGTTTGGTTTATTCCAAACAATCGGATGAATCATTCGAGATATTTTCTGTTAATTTTTCGCCATTAGCATGTATTTTCCTGCGTTCTCACTAAATGCAACATTGTAAGCGTCACTTACAACGAAAAGCAATCACTCTGTTCTTGCAACATATTACTTAAATGCTCAAAAAAAAATTGATCACCATGCGCCTCCATCCAAACTAGATCGTTTTTCTATGTTTTTTTTTATTTATTTAGATTTACTTCCCTATGTTATAGCACAGCAGAGAAGTCGGTAACATTCTCACTTACAGAGGAAAAGGGTTTTCCTTTCCAATGCTACACACCACTTCAATGGGTAAAAACCGACTGAAAAAAAACCGATCACCATGCGCCTCCATTCAACGATTCCACGATGCAGCCGTGGTCTTAGCGGAAGCGAAGAACTGTACCAACATACTTTCAAGAATTCGTTGAACGAGAAATGTTTCCAATTCGCAGTTTAAGATAAGATTGATGAAGGCGAAACAACGCCAAAGGATTGTGATTACCCAAATTTCTCTCACACGCCACGGCACGCCGTAAAAAGGGAAATTGCCTTCCAAACGCGCGCGCTCTCTCTCTCTTTCTTTCTTTCTTTCTCTCTCTCCGTGGCGTTCGCCACTTGCTCAGTCAACTGGTGATGCAAGCGCGTTTCCCCAACAAGAACGTCGCGAACATAACGAGTAGTAAAAGCTCTTTTACAATTTGTGAATTCTTTTTCCCTTTTCCCGTCGGCTCGCTCTCTCTCTCTCAATGATGAAGCTCAAGCTCGCCAGCAGCAGCAGCAGCAGCAGCACACTTCACGATTGCCATTGCGACTGCGAACACCAACACCATGACAACGGGCCAGTAAATCAGCACACATTTACTTCGCCACACAGCACACTACGTATTTCGTTCTAGCCAGAAGCGTCGATGAATCGCTTTCTAGCGTGCAGCGTAACTCCTCGAGCGTTATGCTGGAGCCAGCCGCCAAGTGCTGGCTCCTGTGTGTGTGCGAGCATCCTCTCTCCACCCACTGCCGCTCGTTCTTCCTCTCCGGCATCGACTGGAATTCTCATTGGCATCATAAACTCACACACGCACCTCGGACTCTCTGTAGTCGTCCTCGTTTGTCCACGAAAATGAACCTCCACCATGTGTTCATTTCGCGCACACAGACACACACCACACAGGCTATAGAATACGGAGTGTTCAACGAAGGGCGAGTTGCTTTTGCTTTTGCTGCTGCTGCTGCTACTGCTGCTGTGCGAGGAACTCGCTCTCGTTCTCTCTCTATCTCTCGTTCGCTCACGCGTGTCTTCTTCTCCAGAACGCTCTAACGCGACCGCGGTTCTGTGCTCGAAGCTGGAGGCGGCCATCCAAGAGGGGCTGGGGAGTGGGAGATCCCTTCGCACTCACCCTCGCCACCCAAGCACAGAAATCGATACGAGAAAATCCTTGACTAGGTTACAGGCCGGGACCGTGTAGCCTGTGGGGTCGGGTACCATTCGGGCAGGGGTGGGTAGTACGGGACGGGTGTAAGGGGGAGCAGAACTTGGAATAAGAAGAGGCTGAAGCGGAGGAGTAGGAAGAGCAGCAGCAGCAGCAGCAGCAGCAAACGAAGAAGAAAAGAATCTCTTCAGCGAGCGAGAGGTGAACAGTCCTTGGAAAATTCGTCCATTCTAATCCCGCTCGCTCTCTCTCTCTCTCTCTCATGCTCGCCACCCACGATTTCACCCACGATTTCTTCGAAGCTTTCGCTTGCTGCGCGGAGTGGAATGAGATTTTTTTCTCCAATTTTTTTTTTTTTGGTTTTCTCTTTCCATTTTTCCCGTTCACTTATCGGGCCCCCCACTGCTGATACGACCGCATTTCACCACCGTACGCACCGTTCTGTGTGCCTGTGCGTCTGTATGTGTGTGTGTGTTGAAGAACTTCTGTTTTCGATTGCTTCCTTCCTTTCAACCTCCTGGTCACTAGCCTACGAGACGAGCGCACAACGTTCAAGATTCTCTCACTCTCGAGATGTTAAATAATACCGTTACACGTCCCTCGGCCACTTTTCAACCCCCCCAAAACGGAACAAACACAGAACGGCCGCTTCTCCCTGCTATCCACCGTGGCCACGAGCCAGCTAGGCCGAGGAATCAATTCCAGAACACACTCACTGGTGGGACCACCACCAGAAACGTACCTCACTGCCGCCTGAACCCGCCGCCTTATTAGTGGAGCTGCTGGATGCACTGCACTGCTTCCACTTCTTCTGTAACCACCCCACACACACTCACACACACACTCGTACACACGCAGAACACCGCTCCACTGCTCCGGACACAGGACAACTAACGGGTCGGAGTCCCAGAACACATGGTCCGGCCGTGGTTCCGCATCGGATTGCAAAGCTCAACTGCACTCGGTCGAACGTTGCGGTGAGCACAAAAGTATCGGGCTCCGACGCTCGCTCGACGAATCGAAGTAGGCGCCCGAAGGCGCTTGACTGGAACACTCTTGCGCGCGGCACTCTTTTCTCCTTTCTCACGGCTCACGGCAGGAGAAGACACTCACGCACACGCGATTGTTTGTTTTTGTTCGTAAATTTCGTAAAGTTCGTCTCCGCTACCAAACGGGACCAACGCGACCACGCTTTGCCGCGATGATGGCGATGATGACGATGATTGAGGGGGTGAATGTTTTCATTCGTCATCGATAATGCTGGGGACGCGGTCGGTGCTAGGCAGATCGAACACGGCACCGACAGCGTACCTTGGCTAAACACTTTTTGCTACGGAGCTAAAGAGCGAGCATGTTGTGGCCGACTTTGAAGTCGGTTATTGACGGCGCATGGGCCGGGTGGAACGGGTGACTGGAGCCCAAAGGTTGACGGTCGAACCAATGCCATCGGATGTGGGTGACTGGTTTTCTAGTTCGAGCTCGAGCTAGATGTCAAGGATGTTTGGGGCAACCGAGCATTATCGGCGTTATCAACTGTTCTGTCACAGACACGAACTCTAAACAGACTAACCGGCCGTGAACTGGTTCAACAACAAAACAGAGACTAGGCAAAAGGCACATGCAAATGTGAATATTATCAATGCAAAGAGTGGTATAAAAAGGGAAAAGCATTCGCAAATGCACTTAAGCAGATAGTTAAACTGATCATTACCCATAAAATGTTTGTTGGTTATAGTGCTTCAAACCAATATGATCCGATGATCGATCAAGTGCAACCGATCAGATAGTACACTCGTCACCCTGTGCATTAAGCATAGTTTCCACGTTCCGTATATTCATCAACACCACCGTGTACACCACTCAGAACTCTCAAAGCTGATTCCCACTACTACGTTCGCTCGCTCAGAACGTTCCATTTTGCGCTCTATCCAGCAACCCAAAAGCGGACGCTTCTGCGCATGCCCCCGTTCTCAGCTGCTTCTTTTTTGTTGGCGCTGCTCCAATACCAGTACCACCGCGCGTGCGATTTTTTGGGAGCGAAAGGACACCAGTGAGGAAGGTTGCTCACCGGCGTGAAGGAATTTTGGTCCCGTCGTCGTCCGTCGCAGCTGACAAAGGACCTCACTAATACACCGACGACGACTACAACGACTACGACGACGGCATGCATGCTGCCATGCTTTCACCAGTTAATGGGATGTTGTTCTTCCGGCTTCTCCCCCATTCCCCACTGGATCCCTGCACTCGGTTCGGTCTGCTCACTCGCACGCACGCACGCTCACACTCACTTTCTCGCAGTCGCAGCCACCAACGACGAACGTATTTTACGAACACTGCAGTTCGAACGTAAAGCCGAACGCCGTGCGCGATCGATAAACGGCTGAGTGTAAAGCTCAGTAAATGCATTTGTAAAAGCTTCCGTTAGCGCCCGCCCGTTCGTGCATTCGCTCCGGTTCAACCGCAAGCGCACTGCAACCGTACTGCATTGTTGCAGTTGTGCGGGACGAGCGGAAGGTAGATCGGAGAGTGGGAGCATGGCCCCGATATGCCTCCTCCCCGTCCCCTTAGCCCTTACGTGCTAGACTGACGCTTTTCTCGCTGCTGTTTAACGCCATCAAAAACACGGTCCCAGATAATGATTGAGGGATGAGGAAGCGAAACTGCACGCTAGCGATTGGACGATGCGATGGCGTTGCATTTGATGGTGTTGTTGTTATTTTTGTTGTTGTTGCTGTGGCAAATGACGGCAATTCGGGGCAGGATCGAGTGCTTGTTGAGGGAGGGTGATAAATGCGTCAATTTTCAATAATCATTTTCGCACTCGCATTTTTGACTACCATGCTTCACTGTTAATATTTTGCAGGCGCCATGGCACTGGAAAACATAAAACATCGTTTAGCACATTCCATGAGTAACAACGAGAAAGATTCGGAATCGTTTTTCTATCCATTCGCTGGTACCGAATCCGTTATCCATCCGAAAGGAAAACACTTCTTTTACGCGCCCGCCCCCCCTCCTTTGCTGCCAGTGTAAAGATTGAGGAAGATGCAATCGACTGTAAACGGAACCAACGGAACGGCAGAATCAATTTCAGTCGATCAACGTACAGCCGTGCTATTGATAAATCCTGTAGAAGATTGCAAGATTTCGCGGATGCTCTGTGGGAGAAGAGGCGAGAGAAACGGAGCGTTAGAATAGGATGGGAGTCTCCGTTGGGCTCACGAAGTTCCGGCACTGAACTACGTTTAACTTGGCATGGCGCTGGTATAAATCAAGCTGCAAGTTGGCCCCGGGAACGGTATGCCAGTTTGATTATGTTTATACAAACCGTAAAAGCTGAGGTACGCGAGCCGAGGTACGCTCTTGAAATGTGCACCGTCGAGCAGGAAACTTCATCGAGAAGGAACAATAATGGTCTATGCCTAGTGTCATTGAAAAGCGCTGCGCTGCCGGGGCTGAAGCCGGAAAACTTGTACTCCTAAGGCTATTGCAAATGTTTAGCTGATGTAACGTAGCTCGGTTGGTAGAAGAAGGAAGAAGTTTGCAGGTGGCAAGAAAGTAATTTCAATCTCATCCAAACGCCACTTCAACTGCAATAGATAAAAGACAGAAGTTGAAGGAGTATGCATTTTGGGAAGATTAAACCAAAACTACTTACATTAAATGAATGTAGAAATCAAGAATCTCTATGCATTTCGTGATTTTGATGCTTAAGCATTTTGCACATTTTGTTATGCTGATCATGATCAGGTTTCACGAACGTGTGTATATGAAACAAAAAAATAATCAACTAAAGCAAAATTATTATAATTCCATTGTTTGATGATGGTGCTACAATTCATTTTAAAATTCATTAAAATTCATTCAATTTTCAATTTCATTAAAAATTGTTTAATAATTTAATAAAAATACTAAATTAAAATGGCTCCTTAAAACCAACGATATATCGCTAGATTCAGATATTTCAAAAAGTGATCGAATAGAAATGTGATGAAGGAACGACACAAAACCACAGATAAAATAAATGATTAGCTAGTAATTCGTTGTTACATTAGCGTCTCAACAGCACTGCAATCAATTATAGAGGATAAGCAGCAGTAATCCGTGCAGCTCTCGCCGATCTTCCAAGAAAGAAAGACCTTCTGAGTGAAACGACCGCGCGCTAGAGCAAAACAAAACAGAAAAACCTAAAACGAAGCAGGTTTTAGGATCAGTATCCAACCCACAGTTGGCTGTTGAGCTAACATTTACTTTGTGCTTACTTATCTAATCATTAAATGTAGCGAGTCGATTGTATTGCATCATGCTAATCGAATCAAAGAACAGTTCGTATAGTTAGAACACATCGTTTGATATGTTTCAAGGCCTAATGCATGTCATCGGTTGGATAACTCCAACATCCCAGTGTCTTAATTCAATTAATTTAGCAAAGTATTCTAGGGCATGTACTTTTGCAGCGATAGTGAACGTATGGTATCAGTAATAAAAAGTATGATGCAGGTTATACACTTCATTCTTTGAGTAAAGTCTAATTTTCATACCATTTTATTTCGCTACACACTCTGTTGCATAAAGTAATGTCGAAGTTGACTGCTGACAGCTTTAGAGTGCCTTCGGTTGTCTCACGTCGAACTATTCCTTAGTCCCCCGAATGAGAGTAGCCACCATGAATGAGCGTAAATCTGGACGATATTCAAAGGACGACTCTCGCTAACCTCAATAGTGTGACACCAGAGACAACAGAACGGAACGAGTGTGTATGTATCGGTGACGAGATGTTGTGGATTGAAAATAAAATGGAATTCGACATCACTCGTTGACATGCTGTGGAACATGCTGTCGTCGTGTAGTAGACGTTCCACTTTCCAAACGTGCAACGGATGGCTCGCAAAAGTCTAGCTGATTTCGTCGTTCACTTTAGCGGAACGATTTTATGTAGAAAGTAAATAGCTGCTAAATAGCGAACACAACATTGGAGAGTGTTATTCAAAATAAAAGAAGCTTGGCTTGTTGGGATTCCACTTTATCATCCAGCGATTCAAAACACAAGATGTTATATATTTAGTGTTATGGTGATTCTGCCATTCCTTTTTCTGCGAAATGTCTCTCTAATACCAATAATATAGTTCTTTTTCCTGGAGCCACTGAATGCAAATAATGTTTAGTATTTGTAAACCATCAGCCACAATAGCGCATGAACGCATTGATGCGCATAACGAAACAAAATATACTTGTCTATTACTATTGCTTTATCAGAAATCTCTTGATTCTCACAGCATTTGCTTGTCGAGTGCCCTGTTATCAATAATCATTTCTCGAACGACATAGTAAACATCAAGCATTAGAAGTATGTTATCAAGCAACACATTATGAATCGCCTGGATTTGTTATCAGCGTTGATTAGAAATGCGGTAATGCAGGGATTCACGTCGTTGCGCATAATTTAAAACACAATAGTGATTAGGAACCCAAGAAAAAACATAGCACGATTTGTTATAAACATTATAATTTGAAGAAACAGTTAATGTTCATTTGTTTTTTTTTTAAATATAACTGATCCCTACGCTCTTCGCAAACGGCTTTTTTACATTTTATTTTTTTGGATAATAAAAAATGATAAGGTCGACGACTTAGCAACCCATCAGCGTTGGAGAAATCCCAAACGGTATAGGAATCATTGCTTTCTAACTTAGCAGTGCTTCTACATGTAGACTGAAAGAGCTTTTGGCTCACGATTCACCGCCCCATCGATGGCGTTAGTATCGCATCACTTACGCAACGAAGCGCGTGTTGCGCTTTCCCAAGAGTATTTAAGCTTTGCCAAAGCAACTGTAGGAATAGTTAATACTTTGAAACTTCTGCAGAACCTATCTTTAGATATTTAATCATGATTCATCTTTATAATATGATAAAGATGATATGAAATCGTGTACACAGTATCAAACTTATTTTTTACATAAGCAAAGCAAGTTGGAAAAAACACTACATTGACCAAGAAGAAGGAGTTTTTATTATTATCTTTGTATTTTTCCCTATGTTTTTGGCTAGGCATTGTACAAGAAACCGAAATTAAAATTTATAAAACACAAATATTATTGAAAATTTATTAAGAAACAAATGTTAGTACAACATTTTGTTGAAGATTAAAAATCAGTGTTTTATGTTTATTCAATTCTAGAGAAAAAGAGAGAAATACCGTGATATTATCTTGCACGGTGCATTCTCAAACATTTTCTCTGCGAAAAGTTTCACTTTTCCGATTTCAATTTCGAGCACTCTTTCGAGCAGAGTTTCTGATAGTCTTTTTATTCTCGTTTCATTTAAACCAACAACCTCTGGCCAACGGAAACGTGCGTTTACCAGTATAGAGCGGAAATAAACCAATACCCAAATCGCTTTCCCCGAAAATAATTCATTCCATAGTTCTCGTTGCTAAAGAGAATGAAGATAACTACATAACCACAATATATTCGACAACCAATTACAAACCAGAATTACTTCGTGTATCTACATCAAGGCCACTTGGTTAACCTAATTTATTACAATCGATAAACACAGATCCTGCTAGCATTCCTGGCAGAGCAAATGACCTTATTTCATTGATGAAAACCCTTGGCCCGAGGAAGGTGGTGTGCTAAACGATGGCCGATACCGAACACTTTCCCGAATCTGTTACTAGGGTAACACGGAATGAGATCATTCTCTCCACCAGCGATACCGTGCTTGGAGACTGGTGCTGCTGGTCAGTGTTTCTCGGAGGACCACCACGAAGTGTCAAAAGCAAGGCGTTGCTCGTTATAAACGACCGAACCGAACGGTCATGTTTTGAGCAAGAGATATTGACCTTTTCGGCGCACATGCGCGTTCCTTCGAGTCGCGCGAAGTGTTGCCAGCTGCACCGCTCCGGCTTTCCACACACAACGACATCTTTACATTGAATTTTATCGCGTTTTAATAATTCAATCGAAATTTATTGCAACCAAGGGTGTGTTATTATCGTTGCGAGAATGCTTTAAATTGATGAACTGATATCAGAATGGGATAAGGTACAGTTCCGCATCATTCCAAATATTCCAAACCCCTGCGTAACGCTTGCGAATAACGGATTTCTTTTCAACGCATGGTCGCATTTTGTTTTCAAATTCATCAGCAGAAACAGCTGAAACCGCTTGATACCACTACACAGAGGCTGCTTCATTCATAACAAGCCCTGTCTCCCCCTTTCCGAGGGACACTCCTTAAACGAGAAGAAATCTCGTTCGGCGGCGCGCTCAGCTGTCGCTCTCGGTTCGCACCAGTCTTGTTCCCTACGATCGGGCAGAACGTCGGCAAACGTTCGAACAATCCAAGAACAGTAACACACTGCAAACGGCACACCAGAGCAACAGCAGTAGCAGTGCCTCCATTCATTCGGAGGGTTAGTCTTGTTTCGGCCGGCAGCAACGGAACATCAGCGGAACCGGGGGAACGCCGTATGTCGTATGTCCGAGTGTGGCCACCGCGATATACCATTTCTGTTTGGGGCGTTTCTCTCTTTAATCCGCGCCTAAAACAACGCGCCTGTGTATAGTAGTGTTTGTACGCTTGTGTTTATACTGTTACTGGATAAGTGAGGTGTCGGGTGCGCGTCTGTTGCGTCGAGAATAGCAGCATTTTCGGAAATTACTATTAGACCCGTTCGCTACACTTTTGTAACACTTCCATCGAATTTGCTGCAACGATACATCCAGAGTTGATTTCGTTTACCAGTGAACACCGTCGACGATACATATCGCGATCGCTGGCAGTGGTGTCCGGAATAATGATCACATCCCCCAACACCATCACCAGAATGGCTGCACAAGCGAGTAGCTTACGAGGCCCTCGGTCCGTTATCGATTGAGAGCAACGATCGGATCGTGCATCAGTGTGTGCGTGCGTACGTAGGTTGTTGGTGAACGATTTTTGCAAAACGATTAGTGAAACTCCGAAAACATAACCATTAACCCAGCAATTGTAAGCAGCACAAACCGTCCCCCACCCTCGCCGGCAGCCAGGTTGAACAGCAAAATTGAAAATGTTTTCCCTCTGCTCCAAGCCCGCCACCACCAATAACCGTGCACCACAGCAGCTCCAGCACGGTAAGCTCCACAGCCTCCTAAGCTGTCTCTCTCTCTCTCGCTCTCGCTTTCTCTATTTTGCTCGGTTTCAAAGCAGACCCTTAGCCTTAGCAACAGAACCATCAATTTGATTGCGTAAAGTGATCCCCTTCAGGCCATCCTGCAGCTGGCCCATCCATCGCGCGTAATTAATTGACTCCAGGGCAGAGAAGACCAGCACCAAGTCCTTTGGCTCTGGTGTCTGGTCTGGTCCTGGGAAATGCGAAACAGCATTAACTTTGAAGGCGCACGGCCAGGGCTCACAGTTCAGTTCATATAATCGTGAGCAGTCAATTCGGACTATCCTTTCACCTGGTCCAAGCACACCTCCCCTAGCAACCCACTTAACGATCAGTTTAACCTGATCCCGATCCCGATGGGTTGAAGGCAGGCAAATGAAGACGCGCCTGTCCGGACACCGTTACGGCACCTTGTCACTTGCCAAGCCCGGTGGAAGGGGAATTTTAACTTTCGCGTTAGGCCGCCGTTTTATGGAGCCGTGATTTATGGACGTGATTATGAGTTCATTATACTCGCGAATTGCTTTTCAGCCACTCGCCGGTATCTCTCAGGTATCCGAACCCACCAGGCAAGGGGCAAGACAAGGTAACTGTTGGCACTGTGAAGGACCTGGTCACTGACTGACGCATCTCGCATAACCTTGGAGGACCTCGAGATGGAGAGAATCGAGACGTGCGCTTCAAAATTAAAAGGCACTCCACCGTAGCAGCACACGCAGGATCAGTCTGGTCGATAGATCAACGATGAAATGATGCGAGCAAGGTCGCGGTCTGATTATCGCGCAAAGGATACCTGTTGGTAAAAGGGCAGGAAACGGGGAAGGTGGCTTGTGTGTCACCCCTTGGTATGGCTCGGTCACACGGGTCCTCCTTCGGTTCTCGTATCGTTTCGCATCACGCGTCACCGTGGCGCGAGCGTTTCGCAAATTTTGCGTGTGATCAATGACCGTGATTAGAAATAATGGCCACGCCACGGACTGTGTTCGAAGCACAGTCAGCACAGGTTTTGAGGCCGTGCAAGGAACGGAGCTCGAATACATTTTTACACCACCCGCCTCCCGTGTACAGCCGATGGTTATGGTCGCAAGGAATAGCTCCGGCTCCGGTCCATGACTAAAGGTAGAGTTAGACGAGGGCTCATATCAGAACGGTGTGCTGTCTCACTGCCTACTCCAAATCGTCCGTAACGATAGTAATGAACATAAATTCTGTCCAGTTTGATTTCGTTTGTGTTCCGTTGCATCCGACGTGCAAAAGGAAGAAAGGAAGGAAGGAAGGATCGTCCCACGTGCGCCAACGTGTGCCAGAAGTCAGTGTCCGCCTCGGGTTGGATTCCTTCTCTTCCATTCCTACTACCCCCGCAGGGTGCGCGGCGCCACGGTCTGCGAGAAGAGTGCTTCTGGTTTAATGTTCATTAAAATTCATTTTAACGATCAAACGTTACCATATCTTACACTCCCCCCCGGCCCTTCCTCCCTAACACGAGTGCTCCATCGAGATTCCGTTTTGTCGCTGTGGCTGCGACTCCCGCGACCATTCCCGGAGTCCGCCATTATCAAGCGACTCGAGCGAGTGTTGAATTTGAAGGGGTTTTTTTTAGGTTTCTTTTTTTTCTCGTTGTTCTGCGCACCGACCAGAGTGTGAGCTTAATCGCCCCTCCCCCCCCCCCCTCCCACTCCTCTTCACATATGCTTGCTGTTTGCTGACTGAAGCACTGTTTTGTGTCCTGGTTTCTGGGCGCCCAGGAAAAGGGCTCTCGCTGGAAAACAAGAATGATTATAAGAAATGGGGAAACAATTTTCCTTCCAACAACTCACCATTATCACACAGACATACATACACACATACAGGAGCACAAGAGCAACCTTATCGGACACAACAGTCGGCACCTTGCGCCTTACGGCCACACAGCCAAAATCCGCCACCGTCCAACAGGGTGCGAGGAGGGTGCGTGGGTGCCTCGTCCGCGCTCCTGATTACAGAATTCCTGCGAGCCGGTAAAACTCGTAAATTTCCGGTCCCAAAACTTGTTGAGCGAAGGCTGTTGCTGGATTGTGTTCGCTGTGTATTCCTCTTCCTCTTTGCTGTTGCTTCCCTTTCTCTGGTCCGGCCTCCTGGTGGCCTCTCTCTCTCTTTCTCTCTCTCCCTCTCTGAGTGATTCGAAATTCACCTGTTTTTCGTTCGACTTGCGAGCGATGTGTTTTTTCTTTTCTACTCTTCTTTTCTTCCGTTTGTCTTGAGACACGCAGCTTGGCATGGTACGGCATACCTGGCTAAGGGGCATTAGGGGCTCGGTCTGTTGTTATGGCACTTGGAACGTTCCCTTCTGGTGGCAGAGTGCCACCAGTGGTGGAATGGTTCGAGTCCAGTGCGATCGATGGAGGGACTGGAATGGAATGGAATGGACAAAACTTGTCCCGCACGGCCGGGCTCCAGGTTTCCATTCGCACAAAAACATGAAATCGTGAAACTGTCACCAGCCGTTAATGGCCGACGAGTGCGGACCGCGTTGTACGCCCAGAAGTAACTTTTCGCTTCGAAAGTTTCCCCCTCACCCCCGGGTTTTAAGGGCCATTGAAACCCCTGTGGGGGCGCGTGGGGTGATTGAGACGAAACAGGGTCTCCCTGGTAGGTGTGCCATGATGATGCTCAACGTTCGGTTTTCATCAGCATTCAGTTGGATTCGATGGAAGGTATTGGCATTTACTTCGTGCGGTAGTACCACGGTAGTGGCTTTCTTCCTTCCAAAGTCTTGAGAGAAATTATGTTTCATTTAACGTTCATCAATAAGACCGTCAGGTTGTTTCGACGAAGTTCAGATCTTTCCAGGGGTCGGGGAATTTAAATTAAATAGGAACTAAGGGCTAAGGGAACACGTTATCCGTGCCACGTGATATTAAAGCTGCAAAGTGAGACGAAGAACGAACAAAATCGAATACAGATAACTGTTATGTTATTTCTTTAAATAATTTAGCAAAAATAGCTCGATATTTGTAGTTAGTCCTGCGTAGAAGAGCTGATCATTGCCTGATGGACATCACGCTACAGCTCAATCAGTAATCCAATTCCAATATGAGGGCAAATACTTAATCATACTATCTTCGCGCAATTCAATTACAAGCTATTATATCTCCAACTACTACAGTCCATTTAAGTAGTCTAAATCATGCGAAAAATGCTTCAAGATTTTACTGAAATGTGACTTTGAGCTGCCCATTTCACTTAACAAACATGATCATTTAAATTTTATGTAAAAACATGCAGAACATGATTAGAGAATAGGAAAATGCACCTTCCTCGCTGCGAGTCATTGTTTTGTAGTAAAAATAAGTGAAATTCATGTCGAAAATGGCATCCCCAAGAAGTGTAACATACACCGTACCAAAACTGAGCGAAGATTCATTTACATTTAAGACATTTACAATCATAGCCAATATTTCACTAACATTATGTTATTGAAAATTACTGCTTTCTAAACGCACTGCGGTTAGAAGCCAGCGAAAGCCCACGTATGCCCACGTATGATGATCTTTCTGATATGCTACGTGCATTAGCTAAAGCCGACTAACACTAGCACTACGAGATTCCAAAGGTATCACAATTGAATTTTCTTCTAACTCTTGTCGATGCACTCATATCACACAATGCCATAATAACACATTTCTGGCATTTTTAAAACCACTCATCACTTTTATAATCATATAAAGAACCGCCCTAATCTTCCTTTATTACAGATCCACCGCAGGTCATAGCTTGAACCTCAAACATTACGCCCTGGCCCTTGTGCTGGGCCTGCTGGCTTTTAAACTCAAAACACGGTGCCGGGGGAAACTTTTGCAAGCGTTTATAAAATGCTTCTCGTATAATAAAAAAACAGCAACATTCCAAGCTAGTCAACATTACCTATCCTGCTTACCAGAACTCCCACGCACGACAGTCTCATCTGTGTGTGTGTGTGTGTGTGTGCTGGTGGGTAGATGTGCGAGTGGTTATGTGTTTTTGACCGCGCGGACAAACCTAGCAAACTTTCGTTTTTACGATCGCGTTGATTTTTACAACGGCATCCTCCGATGGGCTGTATAATCAAGGAGCACTTTTTTCTGGTGTTTCAACTTTACTTCATCCGAAAAAATATGGGCCGAGCAGGCCGTGACCGTTGTGCGGTGTGATATGTTATGCTTTGCGCTCCGCTCCTGGAAAATGATCGCCATTTCGGTCGACCAGCACGGCGCGTTTCCTCTGACCGCAGTTGATGTTCTGGTTTGCTGTGGGTAGAAGCAAAATGTTGTTCACGGTTGCGGCGCCACTCTCGTAACATTGTCTTAGATAATCAGCGTGAGTCAGCAAAGGGGCGGAGCGGGGGGAGGGGGGTTTCTCTTACGAGGAAGGTTTACAAGCTACGTAAAATTCGGGAATATTATTGCGACGCCGAACCGTTGCGTAGGTAGAGGTGGGTGGTTATTGCATAGGCTTATGCTTCGATGACGATCACTGTTTTGCTCAGCACCGTACATCTATTTATGGCTTCGGAGCATTTTATGGTAAAAAAAAACGCCCGTTTTGATAATAAGGGTTACGTTACCTTTACTTATTGATTTAAGTTAATAAAACAATATATTGTCGAAAGGTGAATGGATTGTGCAAGCTGAATAGTTAACTATTCAACCATCTCAACCATTGTGTAACGATCCTTGAAAGTAAAATGAAACTTTGTAGGAGCATGTAACATGCAAAACGAACCGAGTTCGAGTTCTATGAACAATCCAACCATGAAAATGTCCACCAACGGGGGGGTGCCAGCAGCAGTGCCAACTCTTGGCTACACCACAAAGTTGCGCAAGAAATCAGACACATGCATTCCTTCCAGTCATACTTCCAGTCACTGGTATTGTTTCTCCTTTACCATTCCTGACTTGGACACCAAAGAATGGAGAATTAATCAAGAACCTTTCATCGGCCTCCGCAAGCGCTCGAGAAAGTTGCTCCGAGTCCGAGAGGCTCTCTCTCTTCACAGCTCATTACGGGGGATTGTTTCAACCGAAACACTACTGCTTTGAGATGGTCGCGCGCGGTTGAGAAGCTACCAAATGGAGGGAATCGCCGCCCAACGAACTTCCTTCTGCTTCCCTATTGATTGTGGCGGAATAATTTCCCAGCAAATGCGTGATTCTCTTTACTCAGTAATAGGATCGCCCAGTGCGTGTGTGTGTGCCCTGCCCCCCCGATCCTGATTGACAGGTTTTACATCGAAATCCTTTCAGAACACCCAACCAGCTCAACGATTCGAAGCTCCGTGCTCGCTCTCCGTGTGGTGCCTGTGGTGTTTCCTATTATTTCACGCTGCACGTTGCAAGCTGTACGTTGCCCTCGCCACAAAATCCGACCATCGAACCCGCTCCAGTTTCCTCCGTCGCACTGCTTTGATAGAGGAAAAGTTTGTAGCCTCGAGATCCCGGGGTTTTCACCTTTTTTTGTGCTGCTGCTGCTGCTGCTTCTGCTGCTACTGCTGCTGCTTCTGTTCCATTCCAGCTGACCTACTTCCGGATGGCTGCATTCGCTACCACTACAGGATGCTGGCGAAAGCTGGCTTGCACCCTGCAGGCAAGAAAACTTGTTACCAATAGTGCTTCCGAGCACGGTATCACCGTCACACCGACACACACGTGTACACAGACACAACCCGCACTAAGGGTCGTTTTCTGTCCTTTCCATTATGTGAACGCGGCACGAGGACACGGAATGCCGCAAAAAGGAGCAAAGCGAATCACCGATGATCACCGGGGATTCGCTGCTTCTGCTGCTGCCGTTCGTTCGGAGAAAAGCACATCTTGGCGAAAAGCAAAAGTGTCCTTCATTGTCGCTCATTTTACGCTTCGACGACTTTCAATGGCTGTTCCGTGCTGCGGTTTGTAGCCGTTCCAGCGATCAGTCGAGTGGCAGGATATGACAGTGTGTCGGTGCCGGAATGGAATGCCAAACAACAAGCAACCACAAACGGCACAAAGACATGGGCGAGCGCAACTCAACTGTCCCGGACTGTCACGAATCTGTTGCAACACCAACGATTTGCATGCATCCAGCAGAAGCAAAACGAATCGTGTGGTCAAGGAGTTTGTTCGATTATCGTTGTTCCGGGTGACCTACTTCAACGGCAGCCGAGCGTCGCAACGGCGGTGTTACACCGAAGCCACCTCTGCTTGTAGTCATGCAAGATTACATAACCGATCGAGACAACAGCCTGTCAGACGCAAACACCATCGTCTTCTAACCATTACGGGAGCGCACGCCGAATGGATGAATCGGATTCGGAATGTACAATCGAAGGATATACGATAACGCGACAAAGCAGCCCCAAGCATTAGTTTCATCTCGTGGGGTTGAAATATTCGCCGAAAAACACACGAGAAGTCGAAGGAAATGCTGACAAAAGTGCCAAACAATGCCTTTAAACAGACCAATCGAGACGAACTCTGAAACTGAAGCGATGAGGCGATGAGTGACAAACAGTAACACCCGGACTGAGTCAAGCGCCGTAAGATGGAGGAGACAAATCTGTCTTCGATATTGATGAATCGTTTCGCACCCCCGGGCGCGAGAGGCTAGATACGGGGATGAAGAGACAGCAGATCCGGTTTCAACTCGACGAACTCGACACGGCCTGCCTGGATGAGTGACTACAAATCAAGTAATTACATTCGTGGAGTATGATCAAAGCGTTTGCTGATTTCATCGTACAAGCTGAAGCTTGTACGTGCAACAAGATACAGCTGAAGGTATGGTCACTAGCTGGTCCTCTCACCACCCTGCAAATCAAGAGATGGGTGCTTCAACGAACGGTGCTTCACAACGAGCACACACACACACACACACACACACACACACAAGGCCCAAGGCGCTGTTTCGAGCTTTCGGGCCATCTCTAGCCAGACACCTTTAGTTTCCCTTTAGATCCAAAGTCAATTAGCTACCTGTAATCACCACAATGTGTGTTTGTGTGTGTGTGTGTGTGTTTGTGTGGGATTGATAATGAACTTTTCCTTGCTGGAACGGTAACGTTCGATCGATCGATCGGACATGATGCGATGGAATGTCCACCGGAATGGCATCTAAGCATTCGCCCATTGTTGTCTCGAGTGACTTCCAGGGGCACTCCAGGGTCGTACACAGTACTGTGGCCGCTCCGGACAGCAAACCGCTGACCGAACATTGCCAACACAATGGCAGTTTTCGTCCGAGAGTACCACCAGAAGCACTTCGCCTCGAGAACCCGCTTGACGAGTGCTTGTGCTTGTGCTTGTCCGTAGCTCGATATGCTAATGAACCACCGTGTGCGATTGAACGCACACCCTGCCATGTCTCTTGTGCACGTACACCACCGCCAGACTTCCGGTATTCGGTGATTCGGATGCTGCTTCAAATTTTCCTGCTCCACTCTCTTCCTTCTTCCACCGGATTCTCGATGAATCGCTTAGGCTTATCATGTCAATCAGGATGTCGGTTAGAACGGTTCGTACCTCTCCGGCCTGCTATCTGCACTCGGGGTTATCTCGGGGATAAGTGGAAATTGAATAGCACGTGGCACGTGGCCAATGTCTCGATCGATTTTTAATGAATAGAAATGCCTACGACTGCGCAAACCTTACGGGTCCGTAGCCGGTTTTATGCGTATCACTTTCGCAAAGCTCGGTAATAACAGGACAGACATCTCGTCGTTCATCGAACGTTAAGGGGACAGTAAAATGAATTTGATCTAATGAATTCATAGCAAAAGTAAGAGAACGTCCAAATTGAAGATATAGCATGTAAATAATTAACTGTAGCAACCGATCAGCACTAAACCTGTTCTAAGTAACTGAAGCTGCTACAATTCATAACTGGTATGTCTCATAGAATATTTTTGGAATCCTATTGTTTAGACTAAGTGAGTATGTCCATTGATTTAGTATAGAAAGAATGTGTGCAGCGCGCGAACTAAGAGCAGAAATGTCAGAGGAATTATCTCAAATGTTATATTTCATGATTAAGATGAAGTATAAAAGATGCATGTGAAAGGATGGCGAAATGTACGTGTTGGCGGATTATTTACATATTTAAAACATGTACCTAAAGTTTTCTCAGCTAACTCAGGGCCTTTTTCGCCGCAATTAGGAATTTCTTGATTTAACAAGCCATTCATTTGATTCCGGTCAGACTAAACAAGCGGCCACTGCAGCCGAAATATGAAATGTGAGCTGTTGAAGAAGATTCCCAGCATGGATGCCAAAAGTAAGAATAATCATGGAATGATATACCCGTTATGGTTGGCCAATAGCGTAGCTAAACTGAAAAAGAACAAAAAAAATACGACAATTCTCCTTCAATCATAATAGATAGATTTAAAAGAACAACTATTTAGCTATCATGTTGATGCATAAGCACCATAGATAACACATTTATCCAATCCACAGATAAAGTGAATCGTGATGCAAGCTACCCTGCAACCGAACATGTTTAAAGCGTTCTCAAAAAGGCCGCAGCTGCAACTGGTCAATACGTTCCATCGCTCGCCGAAAAGCACGCCTTTCCGCAAGCAAGAGGCCCCATTTCGAAGAATAGGTTCATTTATGCGCCTTGTTTCCTATCCAACAGAAAGCCTTTCTCCTCATCTCGGGTGATGCAAGGCGGCATCGTATCTCTTCAGTGGGAAATCTCGTACACCCTATAGGAAAAACCCGACGAGGCCTCCATTTAGTGGAGCATCCTTGGTTGCTCGCATCGCATTTTCCATTCGCCAGCGAAACAAACAAACTCCATGTTCTAGCTCAACTCATGGAAGTGAGCCACGGCGAAATGAGTTTGAGGTTGCGGCGCAGTAGTAATGGCAACATTTTGAGCGTTTCTTCGTCGAGTCGAGTCCGTCGAATCGGCCTACTTTAACCGTTGGATATAAATTTTGAGCGTGACCTTCGCCCGTTGCCAGGGCGCGTTCTCCGGCCAGCCTTGGGATGTGTGAGTGAAAGTCATCTTGGAATACGTTATTATGTGATTCTGGTTCGAGACTGACTGTTATTATTGTTATTATTTTTTGCTTCGTTTTGTACCCCCCCATCCCCCCCATCCAACCCTCTTTCCCTATTTATTCCTCCGGACACCGGACGCCGAAGACGAAATGGAAACATTTACCGAAGAACCCCTTAAACCTCTTCCATCTTTCCGATGGGAAACGGGTAGCTTCCGTTGAGCTGGTGGGCGCGTGCTCGACCCAACGAGCTCGAGCGTTCTTTCGTTTCTCGTTCCTCAGGCCGTTTCATCATCGGTCGTTCCTCCGCGTGCGAACGCGAGGCGCTGGAACATGAAGGCGCGCATGCAAAGAACCCAAAAGCTACACACACTGGCACAAGCCATTTTCAAAATGATACCCATTGCCTGTTCTGAATACTTAAACAGTGGCCCACAGTGTTTACGGCCAGACCTCGCAGCCAAAAACCCCCTCTGTGCGCGGGTGCTAGAAATTTGTCCCACCTAAACCCAGCCCAGCGGATCGAGCGGAACGGTTCGACGGTGTGTGCCTGTGTTAAGCTCCCCCACTCCCGCAGCGCAACACTTTCGAAAGGACCGTTGGCTCTCAGCTCCCTCCTACAGTGCCCTTCACACCGATAAACTGGGAAATGGAAGCGAGCGAGGTGAAAATTATGCAAACTGTCACGTTTTCCCGTGACAGTTTACCACACGCACACGCATTCTGATTAGTAACATGTGCGCGCGAAATAATACGCCCAGCGGTGACATTTTTCCAAGGTGTGTTTCAGTGTGTGAAAATGTGCGAAAACTGCCCCCGGCAGGTGGTCGGCGTGCGTGGACCTCCGGACGGACTGCAGCTATCGACGTGCGTGCCGAGACTAGGGCTTAAAAAAAACAACAACACGAACCAAGACCTACACGGCACGTAATGTTCGACGCAACGGGGCCGTGAGTTGGAAACATCTATAAGCAGTATAACTCGCCGAATGGGTGGGAAAGGAGAAAGGAGTTTAAAACAATCTTCAATTAGGAACATTTTGTGTGAGATCTACGACTTCACACGATACATTAAGCCTATGGTTGTTTCGGACCAAAAATGGTGTCATTGATGAAGATTTTTTGTGAAGAAACCCTTTCACATTGTCTTTTTAGCTAAATGTCATATTAAACTAAAACTTTCAAGCAAATTTGGTCGTATTTTGAGGAGGATTTGTTAAAAATTACGTGTGTGGCATCCAATCGAGAAAAGCGAGTCAGTAAAACTGTACTTTTAGCGTTGCTCAACGTACCTTTTTTGCTACATCATTCGAAATTGAACATTTAAATATTTTTTTGTTAGGTTATACGTGTATCCGGGTATTTCAGGTATCGAGTTTTTGTTGAATTTCCAATTTTTCGATTTTTGATAGGTTATTAAAGTTGAATTATTAATGGTTTTTACAATTTTGACTCAAAAAACTAGTTTTAGATCATAAAAGAAAAGGTTCAACAATTTAATAATAACCCGACGAGGCTACCTGGAAAATAGTGCACGGATTAAGTGTTTAAAATTTCAAATTGATCTAAACGTTGGTTTTGGGAAAACGGCTTGTATCAAAGGCGGTTTTTTCCAAAATCAATATCTTTGTAAATTTTTTAATCTAAAAATGTCACACAATATTGTTAAAAGGATAAGCAATCATAAAAAAGGAAAGAAAAAAAGGGAAGAAATTAAATACCATAGCTCCCCCTTAACTAACGAGATTGTGGAGAACTTTATTCTTCATTTAAATAATAAAATTCCTGCCCACCAGTATCCATTGCCTTTCTGCGAGCCTATGATGCTCATTTATTTCCTCTTAATTAACTTATACATTCCCCCATTCCCAAAAGATCTCTACCGTCACCTTCGCGTCAAATGGTAAATTTGAGGTAAAGAAGTTGCAACGAAGCATCCTTCGAAGTCATCCAAACTTTCCTCATTCCGAGAGCGTATTCTAACCGGGCAAAAGTTGCCCGCTGCCAACAATGAGCAGAAGGCAGGGGTAACGAATTCACTTAACTTTTAAAAATTAGCATGATATCTGCAACCATCGACCAAGCATCGTCGGCGGTCGGTCGAAGCCGAAGTTCCTCAAATTGGAGCGTCGCACAAAACTATTACGGAGAGAAACGACGATATGTGATATGATGGGCCCGGGGGCTTTTTATGGTTGCCCGACGGGTTCACTCATTGCATACCAGCCACCACCATAGCAAGCAACTTATTTGCATTCGGCTCGTACCATCGCTATTCTATCTGTGCCGGTGTTATGATAGCAAATTTCACTAGGACCCAGTACCAGACATCAGGTCGCCTATCCATAAACCTGCACACTGTGGCTCCCTTTTTTGGAGACGATGTTAGGGGGGCCTGGTGGAAGGGGGCCGGTTTCGCCATTCCGCACCGCTCGTCATCAGGCTGCCCATTGCAAGGCCGCACGAACGAAATACCAGAACAGCAGACACGAGGGCGAACGAGCAGTTTCTGGGCAAAAGTTTGAAGATTTAATTACCATCGTCGACAATCCGGCCTGATTTTTATGAGAATTGCTGCTGAACATTTGTATCTTCCAGCGTCCTTCTGCTGTCCTTGTTGCACCGCATATGTGTGCCGGCAACACGGGAGCGAGCAGAACTATTTCACGAACCACTTTTTACGACGTCATCATCATAGCGTTCCTTTATTATGTTGTGGTGCAATATTTAATATTTACCTTTCTATCATTCTTTTTCTCTTTTCAGTTACCTGTAAAACATGCAATTGTAAGTATTAAAAACACGTTTTGATGGAAAAACGTGGACTGTGAACATTACAAGTTTTATAAAAATAACTAAATTTTTTATTCATTATAAATCATTATTTTAAACCATTCTTCAACGTCGCTCAAGAATAAAACAAATTTCACTTTTTTTATTACACCATTCTCACTATATTGCTGCAGTTAGGGCCTGATGAATATTTACAAACAGCTGTTAGTGGCTAGCTGGATGCTTTCCACCTAAACTAGAGTACTTTTTCCTTCTCCGCTAAAGCAATAAGCGCTAACACACACTCACACAGACAAACACGCAATTACCGTTGATGAGCTTTCCATCAGTCTCGGATAGAGTCGGTCCCTATTTGCCACCAGCTGGAGAGCGGGCCACACCAAGCATCGCAAATAGTTTTTTTTTCTCTCTCCCAAAAACCCTTCGAGGGACCGGTCCAAATTGGATTATTTCCTTTTTTCCTCCCTACGTAACTTCCAGTTCGTTACCTGCTGCTGCCGCCAACCATCCACCACTCGCCGCTCTTGGTAGAATAATTTTTTCCCCAATAAACGAAATTGCACCTAGTTCGTTTACGTTCGAGTGAAAGTCACATCTAGGTACAACGTATAACGGTAACGGATAGTTGCTGCCGTGCTGCCGTCCAGTGCATCAGTGCATTCCATGATCATGGTGACGCTCATTTAGGTAGATTGCATTTATTGTGCTGTGGAAGTGCCACATGGAACAGGAAAACTGCAGCGAACGTAGCCCGAGAAGGCTTTGAACGTTTCGACAATCCCGACAGCACGAGGATATAACTTTGTCATTTATGAAAACGACAAAGCCATTTCGAATACGATGTGGTTTGATCTTCTTCATTACTGATGCACTCATATGGTAATAATCGATTTTAATGAATCGATACGGCTAGCCTCACATGCCGTTCTATGACGTATAAATTGACGTATTCCTAGTCAGCGCACGATCGAACCGACCATCATTATTCACTATAAGAAAATCTCATTGTAATCCAAGGGGCAATTTGGACCATCAAACAAGTCCGTTGTTAGTTATGACGATCACGTTTCATATAACGTGTCTGTTGGAATATTATCGACGAAGTAATGAAGATAAAAGGATGCTCAACATGCTCCAAATGTATCTAGGACCCAAACTATACGCACTCCAGACTACATTCAGAAAACTTTTCTTTTTTTACGTCGAACAGAAACCTCTATTTCGGTATTTGTTTTAGCGCACTACACATTCGGTTCTAGTTTTCCTAATCAATTTATTTCCGCATATTAGTTCGCATATTAAATACAAGATCAGCATAACCTTTTTTGCTTTTTCTCATGTAGCAGGTGTATAAGCTTAAAGTTAGCGTTTGCTTCTAGATGGATTTATCGAGTAAATTGAGCTGTCATTTGTGTTTTTGCATATGTTAGACACCTGTTAACGTAAATCAGTGCTCATCATAAGTTATTTCACGCAAAAACGAATATTTTTTCTTGCGTATTCATGTCAAGTTTTGTGCCAGAAAAAGAGCATATGCGGGAAGTTATACTGTTTTGCTTCCATTTGAAGAAATCGGCTGCCGAGTCTTATAAAATGCTTGCAGAGGCCTATGGTGACAGTGTACTAGCAGAATTCAGTTGCAGATATTGGTTTCGTCGATTCAAAGATGGCCATTTTGACTTGAGTGACAAAAAGCGTGAAAATCGACCCAGAAAAGTTGAGGACCATGATTTGCAGGCTCTTTTGGATGAGGATGATACCCAATCACAAAAAATACTTGCCCAGCAGTTAGGAGTTACTCAACCAGCCTTTTCTTTTTTTCAACAAAAAAAAATAATTTTAAGCTTATACACCTGGTAAAATAATTCACTTTTTCTTTAAAATTCATTTTAAAAATAAATTGTCAAACACGTTGATTTTGTCGTCGCGAATGAAATCGGGTGTTCAATCTCTCTTGCATCATAATAACCTTTCATATAACACCTAAATCGGAACATTAGATTTTAACAATTTTACGCATGGGCAGTGACGGCTGCTATTATCTGAACTCCTGATAACAAAGTACGATTCTTTTTTGGTACATAGACCTTTAAATCGAACAATCGTCTTAAACAAAACAATCTTCATGTTCCGCCCCAAAAACGCACATAGAAATTGGGTCAATTCGCTCCAAACACAACCCGAGCTGTTCTGACATTTACATTTACTAGAATTAGTCGCAGGCCTCTTTTTATAAGCAGGGATTTCGGCTTCTACGCAGCGCACGATTGCTCATCGTACCATAAAACGCCCATGTATCGAAATACACACTGGTTGGTCCAGATGTTCCGGAGATTATGCACACACATACACAACATTATGTTGCTATATATTTAAACCTATCACAAGCTTAGCATACAATAAGCTGTTAAGCTTATAGTTAAACTCTGTTTATGACACAACATGATATTGGTATTGGTTTAATAATTTTAGAAAAGTATTTATAAAACGTTATTGCAACGAAGATGCTAAGCTCACACGTACGACCCTTACCGTCTAATCGTACCAAGGAATGCCCTTTATACGATTACCTAATGTACTGACGAAACGGATATCTGTGTGCTGTGTGTTGAGTTCGCTACACGGAATTGATCACGTCACGGGATGATCTAAAAAAATGCATGAAAGGTTTGTGAATCTAATTAATCAAAATCGCACAACAACCATTCTGCCTACCGACCGGAAGACAACACAATGATTCCAACACCCCCTCCAGCGTATGGCGATTTACGTAATGAAAACATTACAAAACAGACGTCCAGCAACCGACCAACCAGCTCCAGCGCAGGCTGATGAAAGGAGATCGCGCAAGGGTATCGTGGTATCCGTATAAAAAAAAATAAAAAAGAAAAGGCGTCAGCGACCTCTCCATCAAACGAAAGGTATCGCGTACCGCGAGCCGCAAGAGCCATAAAGCCTGCGTGACGAAACGATATGTCCCTAAAAACGGACGTACGGCCGGTGACCGTCGGCCTTTACGCCAATCCGCGTTACCACCACCTCCACCGTTACCACCGTTACCACCTGTCCTGATGAAGCAGAGGCAAGCAAGGCTGACCACGGGAGTTTCACTTGGCACTTGGCGTTCTTGGCGCGGTTGGCGGATTTCCCGTAGGTAGTTTTGCGCTTTTTTCCCCTGCCTTCCAGCCCTCCCTCATTTTCCTTCCAACATCCTTTTGTTTTCTCGTTCCGCGCCAGCACCGTAAATTACACGCCATTTCACCGCGCGCGCGCTTCGCTTCGGCGTTTTATCGTGTCGCTGACGTGTTCTGTTTCGTTTGGTACCGGTCTATTTTATTATTATTTTCGTCGCCGGTCGCCGCTCGTCGGTCGTTGTTTTTTTTTCGTTTTGGTCTTTTTGTCATCTTCGCTTGTTACTTCTGTGCCACAGCGACAGCGACAGCGACCGCGGAACACTGACAGCGTCCCAAAGCCGATGGGGCTTAAAGGGAAGGTACAAACTTTAATGAGATTGTTTGTGGCTTTGGTGATTTACTGACTCGGTAACGGATTCCCATTTTTCATTTCCCATCTCCCGCCGCCCGCGGAGAGTGTACGTGTAGGTGTGGACATTGTGCTGACTGTGGCTCGTCATATTTCCATTCGCTAACGAATCAAATTCGTTTCCGTCTGTCGCTGGCTTCTGTCCTATTCTTATTGTGACAGCTAGCAATCTTCTTTCAACCGATTGGTTCACAATAAGGCGCAATGTTTTGTCTATTCTGTATGATTTCTGAATCATTTCCACCTCGTAAACGCTCCTATCTCTTGTTTGCTAAAATCAATTGTCTTTTAAATGCTCAAATTACAAGGGACCATGCGCCTCCATCGACATTCGGTCGTGACGCACATGTGTACTGTTGATTCACTTGCCTTTTCAGAGCGTATTCCCCACATAACCAAACGGGCCATTAGTCCCAAGTCGCCCTCTCATCGTTTAGTCGAACGGCAGCTGGTTGCCAACTCGCAGCAATGACTTAAAACAGATGTTTGAGTTTCTGCGACAACAGCATATCGAAAACAGGTTTACGATCACATCGGCTTAATAGCGTAAGCCAAAGAACAACACATCCCAGCACAACGACCAACGGCATTTGTTTTCCACCGCAACTTTCACCGGTCTTGATGCGCCACTTTGTTTGAGTTTATTCAATGATGATAATCGCGAACTCTAGTGGCGAAGAGTGCCAATAAGAACGCTTCCAAATAACCCACAACTCGGGAGGGTATATCTTCAAGCGAAGTCCGGAGACTTTTAGCATTATTCGTTTGGGGGGCCATGGGTTCGGGAGTACCCCGGACTGGCAACGTTCCAGCGTCAGTTCACTCGAATTGAGGGCCTAGTATTTATTTGAAAGTTAATCCAAATAAATAAAAAGCCAACAAGAGTGCCGCAGCTCAAGTGTACTAGGAACACTCTCAAGCCACGTTAAACTTGGTGTTAATGAAAAAGAATTCATCCTACACCTTCTCTGACAACGCATTGCAAACGAAGAAACCATCTTGTACATTATAGTCCTTGCAAATACTATTTTAATCGCTTTTCTTCGCCTTTCTGTCTCTTGCAGCGACGGTCGGGAAGCAGATCAAAGGAGGCTACCTGCTACGCTACCGAAGTAAGTATCACGTCTACATTCCACCCCCCCAACCACCAGAGATCACGTTCCCCCCGTGCATTTACTGCATTTACTTTATGGAATCTAGCGTCGCGCTACCATAACTCAATCCATTATTGAAATAACTTTACCCAGGAGCCGGCTAGGAGCAGAAGAAACTACCCGCACATACCAGCGTAACATGTGGAATTACTATGCCCCCGGCAGTCGTCAACCCTGAACTAAGCATTACAGTGGTTACCGTGACAGTCGGCGCAGCGAGGAGCGTTTGAAAATTCCGTTTATTTAGATGAATTATTGGGATCTCTTAAAACGTTTCAAAAGCAACGATACAACATGCCTTCCTACACCGGTTCTTCTTCAACATGTTTCATTTTAATTTTTATAATCCTCTTCCCCCGGTGTACCGGGGACAAACAATGGACGGTACCGTAATGGGCGGTGCATGAAGGCCAACCATGGTGACCTGCACTACCTGTGCTCGGTCAGCTTTTCCCCTGTTCGCCCTGGGTCCTAACCGTACAGCGTAAAGTCACCGTAAATCTCTTCTCCGCTTCTGCCTCCGTGTCTCTGAAGCACTCACAGCGCTGGTAAGCAGAAAGCAATTCCATCAATCACCATTTTTATCCTGAAGAAGAATGGCCCCCGAGTATGCGAAACATCCCGCCAGGCCTCGGGAAGCTCTCCCCGGAATGTGAATGAGGGCGACGCTGCCTTTGGCTGAAGCTAAAAATGGAAAACCCGTAGGACGAGCAGCTCATCCGTAGTTGGCGCCCGTATGCAGTGTGCGCGAAAACCGTGACACTGTTTCGTGTGATGAATCGTTCCAACGATATTCTTGACGTTTTGTTGTCCTCCCTCCCCCGCCACACCATCTTTCCGTCTTGCCCGTTGCACATATGTGCGCTCTTGGACGCGTCTTGCGTATTCTTTTGGCTGACGGGCATGGCTCTGTAGCACGTAGCGCCATTGTGCCAGTGCCGTTGCCGTGAAATGCATTCTACAGTGTGGATAACATTTAATCAATAACAGCTACCAGCAGCAACAGGCGCAAGATCGTGCAAGACGTTGTCACAATCGTGGGCCGGGGCGTGTACATTCGTATGCCATCAGCTCTCTACAGCTCTCTCTCTTGCTCTCTTTTTCTTGCATTCCATTCCGAAATTGCGAAAACCCCATTCGCTACCCGTCGTGCATGCCACCAGCAATGTACAATGACAGGCCTGGCGAGAAGACATTCCGCTTCAACGAAAAGCAACACAATCGGCCACCCGACTGACCTGCCCTATCTGCTATGCTCCATTATGCGCCATTTGCGCCACCAACTTCCCGCCATTCCCTGGTATACGTAAATTGATAAAATGACAAAACCAGTTCTTCATCATCTCCAGTGAGGAAGCAGCTTTCTGCCTTCAGCATTCTGCTCTGCATTGGGCTTGCAGCCAGCTTGCATCCATCACTCCAAGTCGACTTGACTTTGCTGGTATCATCTGCCATTCGCACCTGAACGAGCAAAATCTACGCTTCCACCCAGAAATTTTGTCATCTAGGCCGGGAAGCAAGTTATGATGGAGCGTCACTGCCACTGCAGGCGAGGTGGAGGTGTCCGGTTTTGGGTGCGGGTGAATATCTCATGTCCGTGACCGATAACTTAATTCACAAACTGCTCTCTGTTCGCGGAGTTTCATTTTTCGGCCTGAACAAACTTGTGCGAAGTCGATGTCGGTGTGAAACCAATCTCTTCTACACTTACAGTCTTCAGTCAACAAGTAAGACACCAGCACACCAGCCAGCGACGAAGACGAAAGAACGCCCCCAGATAAACCGCTCCCAACCTCTAGCGATCTATTATCATTTACTCGCCACAACGCGGCTCAGTTCATTCTCGTGGTTTTGCAACCTTCCAGTGATGGTTAACAGCAACAAGCAACGGTACCGTGTACCGTCGTGACCACCGGCTTACAAAAAGCCATCCATTTGCCTCTACGAAGCACTAACTCACGAGCGCATGGAACGGCGAAGATTGAGTTTAGCGTTTTCCCCGAGAGAAGCATGAACTCCCACAGGCCGGAGCGTGGAAGGTGTTTATGGTATAATTTGATTGTCGCAAAGTTTTGCGACATGTACCCAGAACGCCTTCGCAAGGATTTAGTTTGTGCACGGTACGGTGGGTGGCTTGAGTCCGACACATGCCCACGGTGTTTGGCGTGTACGCTCAATCGCGTTGTTGAATGCGATACTCGCTGCGGTGGGTAGTAGCGAAAGAGTTATCGGAAAATTCAAACATACTCACGATTAACGCTTCTTCGGAAGCTGTATCACTTTATAAAGGAGTAAGAATTAAGCTTTTTGATGCGTTCTCACTAGATTTGCGGAAAGGTCTTTGGTTGATGGCTTCTACAAACAATGTTGCTTGTTAATTTGGGAATATGCAGCTACTTCAAACTGAATTACTTCTACTTTCCAAAGTTTTTATTTAGTTAAAAGTTAAACCAACATTCAGCGTACTAAGACCCGAAAGTTATGCGATGATAAATGTTGGAATGTTCAGCTATAACTTTATGAATTTCTAATACAAATACAAGCAGTTTTCGATGTTGTTGATACAACATGCGCTGGGACGTTACAGACATGATCTCGGGTAGAGTTGAATCGATGCCCGTGGTTTGAAAGTGATAACAATTTAACCTTTCCCATCGATTGATACCGAATCGATCCGGCGACTAAACCTGATAGGATCGATAGGCTATTATTTTATTATTGGCAATGATATTGACAATCGTAATTAATGAATGATGATGCCAATGATTATGATGTGACTGATAAATAATTGAAAATTGATGTTGATGACACAGAGGAGGAGTCACAGAGAAGTTATAATTGTTAACGAAATTAAATAAGCAATTGCTTGAAATCAGGAAACCCCAGAAAACAGGAAAAAGGTACTGAGTTTTGAAAAACCTTTTCGATGAACAATTTCGATGTTTTAGCATAAAGCAGCTTTCATTGCACGAAAATAACATGTATGTACAGTCAATTATGACTAAAAAAAACAGCTGTGAAAGTTATCCATAACTGAAACAAAAACAAAACTAAAATACAATTGCGAATCTGAAGAGAACTACAATTACTTTTGTAAAAAGATCAGTAATATTCTGTCGCTTAAATTAATATAATCTTTCTACTTTTGTGTTTCTACTATCTTCCCCCAAACAATCGTGTACTTACCGTTACAGCTTCTTAAAAGCAACGGTTATAAGGCAGCTTCCAAAACTCATCAATAACGCGTAAAGCGCGTTGCAAAACGAACACTTTCAATCATGCAGATTATTTGATTCACCTAGAGATGGCTTCCGTGAGCCACAGAAAACTCTTATAAACCTTCCTGACAACAGCACTGCTACCCCTAATGCTACTTAAGCTCGCCAACAAAATGGCGAACGTCACGCGTTTCCGATGAACCCTGTTCCACCCAGGGACCACCGAAACCATTGTAATCAGTCCTCGGCACATCACTCATCAGTCGCCGTACTATCCTAAGTTGCTAATGCTGGCGCGAGAATCGCTACCAAAAAGCGCTTCCCCCTTCAGGGGCACAACGCTGCGGCGTAATAATCCTCTGTTTACCCGTGCGCTTCGTGACGATATTGGACGAGCGGCTTCTCGGAAGCGGTATTTATGCTCTGGCTAAGCGTCGAAATTAACTCCTACACTTTGCGACTCGAAGCTCGCAGTTCGCAAAACTTCTACCAGCCCGGCATCACTGTGTTAGCACAGCTCCAGGAGCTCCCAACTCCAGCTCCGCGTCCGCTCGCTTGCTCGCGCGATTTCCCATCACTTTACTATTTTATCGGTATTGTCGATTCAAGGCCGCCCGCTACGGCTTGTCGAGATCCACGTCGAGATCGAACGAAACTCTTGCAAATCCGCGCACCACGCACCAGTTTCCTGCGGGGCAAA
>NC_064874.1:47536902-47569402 GCF_943734745.1 Anopheles darlingi
CTTCATTTTGCGTTTTACTATTTCCAAAACGACTCACTACAAAAAACATTATGTTAGAAACAGTCGTGCAATGTAAGAAAAGCGTATCCACTCCGATATGTATCAAGTCCCCTTTGTAATAGAATTATTTCGTTTTTTTGTTCAAAACTTATTTCTTGTTTCCAAGCTCTTCAATTTGATGTTTATACTTCACAGATTTTCCATGAAAAATCAGCCAGACTAACAATTTATTGCAGGAGTGGATAACCTTTTTGCATGCACTGTATATAAAAAATATATTTTTCAAGTACTAATAAAATAAGTAATAAGGTTGGTGAAGCATAAATGAATTAGGAAATACTTTCTAAACTTGGCTAATACTATCAGTAACCGTAATATTCTTAAATTGCATATTACAAACGTGTTTGCCGCGTTCGACATAATTTCGTTCCGCCTAGACGTTTAATTAAAGAGATACAAAACCCTCAGCTTTAAGCAAGAACTTTTAACATAAAAGGGCGATTCTCTGAAAGAACCATTTGATCCAACTCAATTCCGAATCCAAATGGAAAATTGTCCTGTTTTCTTTCTCTCTTACCGCTATGAAATTCTGTAGCAATGCAAAACACAAAAAATCTGAAAGCATCAATAGCAGCACTTAATGTCACAAAGCATCTTCCTGGCGAAGACCCGGGTGTGACCATGCCCGGGGCTTCCGGGACCATTTTGATTGAAAACAATTTTCCGGAAATCCTTTCCTCGCTCCTCCATTCCATTAGGACCGCTCATTTTCCCTCCCCGATGCCAAACTGGCCATTGTTATGCAAAATGGGCGGAAAGAGGCAATTTTCCACCTGCAGCCCTCCACTCCAATCCATTCCCATCAACTCATTTCATCGGCTTCGAATGAAGTAGTTTAAAAAAAATCAATTAATCATTTCTATGGACATCGTTTTCTGTTTCTTGGTCTGTCTGGTGCTGGTTTTTCTTGCTGAATACTGTCGTCTGCCGTGGTAACAGGAACCGGGACGATCGTCACCTGCGGGCAAAATACTCGTCAAAGAGGCACCAGAAATGCTGGCGATAGCACACTGGACCGGTCAGATACCACGACGACCGCCATTGCCGGATGGCGTCAGCGTGTCGCAGCTGATCGCACTCGGTTCACGCCGGAAGCGCTCGAAAGTCTACTGGATGATCGCAAAGTCGGAGGAAGAAGTAAGGTAGGTATAGGGCACGGGACAATCCGAGGATTCACGGTCAATATCAAGGACAGCGTACAGCGTATGAGATTGCACGGTGTGTGTATGTGTGTTCCCCGCGAAAGTGTCATTTGCAAATGATCCCCACACACATACAAATTGGACAAACATTTTAAAAGCTTTTCCATGCTTCAATTGATTTACGGTAATTCGTTAATTTAAATACAACATCAGTGCCGATGGCTACTAATGGATGCCGGGTTTGTGCGCGTCTGTCCATCGAATTGAATCCCCGCTAGAAACTACGAGAAAATTTGTATTTACCCCATGACCGTGACGTGCACGTAAGTCTCTGTTGAGCAACCGACACGTTACATCACGATATTGTGGCCCCGAAAATGCATATATTTGCGTCCGATATTCGGACAAACATCGATCTGATGGTGCGTGCTGATGGTGCCGCTTTAAGAGCGGATGGATCCGTCTCTGTCCAAAGTGTCCGACATCGCAACCAACTAGAACCCACCGTCAGCCCACCGCAATGGATTCGCTTCGCTTCCGGACCGCCCGACTACGGGCCATTCGTTTGTATAGGCGAACAAACACAAAGTGACCGGTTCGGGTTCGGTCAGCGGGTTAAGCCGCCATGCCGGAACGCTATCCGGCACCACCGAAAGGGACACAGCAGCAGCAGCAGGGCAAAAGGGATTGTCATGCAAATCCCACAATATTGTGCATGATTTTGGCAAAATGTTGCTGACTTGTTGCTACACACAGAGAGAGAGAGAGAAAGATGGCTCGCCGTCAACGTTGTCCACGTCACCAAAACAAATACCCATTTCTCTAATCACAAGCATCCCAAATAAACACATCACACACAGCGTACGGCCAAGAAGACGGACGGGTTGGCTGGTGGGGTGGCGTGGCATGGCGTGGCGTGGCGTGACGTGGCACTGGTTCGCTCCGTCAACCTCAACACATATTCCGGTTTCTACGGATCGGGATCGAGGGATGAAAACGATAAAAGATACACATTCTACAGCCATACACCTGTCTTATGTTTGTGTGTGTGTGTGTGTGTGTTCGGTAGCATATCAGTGGAATCCTGATGGACCTTGAAGCTGGAATGTCACTTTCCGATCCCCACTCTCGCTCCTTCCGTTTCCGGAACAACAGACGCTCCAATCCGGAGAAGCCGATTCCGATTCGACGCACCTTTTCCGACGCACCGAACGAGATGAATCAAGAAGAGCGTCGCTGGCGTAGCGTAAACAATGCAGAATGCCTTCAAACGGTTCGGGAAGGAAAGTCGGATAGAAGACCAACATATAGAGCGCCGGTACTCAGCAGGACACCGACCCGGGGCATGGTGGCAGGGCTGTATGTAGGCGGGGCTGGATTTCCGCCAGCCAGACGAAAACCCATCGAAACCTGGCCTCCCTACCGGGAAGGGCCCGGGCTCGACTTGCCGGACTCGCACCGGCATGGCCTCCTGTGGGGCCTGAACGACGAACGGACGAACAAACGAACGAACGAATTTGTTGACATAAATTAGCGATAACATTTTGCACCCTGGCAACACGCTGCCGGGCCGCCGCCTTCTTGCCTGAACAAACAATTCCCATCCTGGTGTTGATGTTATTGTTGTTGTTGTTCTTGTGGTAGTTGGCCATCGCAGCTATCTCACAGCGAGTGTGGAACTGAAAGTGCTTGGGATCGAAGTAGCCTAGCGACGGTCGGACCAGAGATGTCGGTGGCGGTGACAAACTGATGGAATGATGATGATATGGATTGGAATTCGATTGCTGTTTACTCAGAGGCACAGTAATCGGGCAACGGTACTCGCTACTCTCTGCCAGTCCGGTCTGGCGAGTATTCGAGGACTCTGATCACGGCCATTTGCCCTTCCACGTCTCGACAGTCGAGTGCAATCAATGTTTTGTTTATTCTTATGGAAGTTTCTTCTTTTGGAGGGGGGGAGGGGGGAAGGGTTTGGCCTCTATGTGCCTACGATGTTGGCTATATTTTTTTGCCACCAGCATGTGACGCCTAGCACTTGGTTGACGTTCAACATCCGGCAGCGGAACGTGGACATCGTGCGAGTTCATATGCGGCCGCTTCGTTGTTCATTGCTCATCATCCGGGCTGTGGAAGAATTGTCTAAAAACCATTTTGCTAGCAATGCAGGCCTTTTCAAATTTAACAAATTTTGGTTCTTGTCTTGCCCAAAACACTGTTTGTGAAAATGCAATACGTCAGTAGATCTACAAATTATGTTACCTTTGGTTTCGATTACCTATGATACATTTCAGAACAAAATAAGTATATCAAAAAAGATTTGTACAGATTTGATACAGAAGATTTCAATATCACCTATTCGACGTTACGGGGGACTCTTACATTGAATCTGGGAAAATAACTGCTGCTTAAAAAGTGTAACATATGCCTGATTTTACGGACAAAACTTAGTTGAACAATTCTCAGCAACCCTTGGATATATTAGCATGATAAAACCAGCAACAAAAAAAACCTCACGATGGACGATATCGCAATTTGGCAAATAAGTTTGTGAGAAGGTTTAAGTTCGTATCATGCCAGAAAATATTCATATAGGACCCTAGAATTAAGGTTGGTAGGCCAAATCCATGCAAGGATGAGGTGCGAATTCAAACCATGCATTTTGATGGACGATTAAACATACATTTTGATAAATACCAGGAAACAAATCCGACTTTGCCAATCATATCATAGTTGCAAAGGGAATGCTGCAGGAAGATTTTAGTTCATTTACGTGGTTAAATTATGATTTGGCTGAAGGGGTCTCGGAATTGTGCCGATAAATCAAATAATTTCACTATTGGGACACCATTAAACCAAGAAACAATTGTCGAGAATGACACCATTGGAAGGAAAGGATATGTAAGAAGCGATTATTCAAATGTGGAAGAGAACAATAAATCTATCTCTCCATATCTACGATTTAGTTTGACAAAAAAAACCCGACAAAGATTTATAGAAGCACATGGAGCATTCTTTCACATGCTACGTCTACAATACAATTGCTCTTAAAAGTAATTATTTTACTAACACTTCCTTTAAATAACACTTTCATTCTATTGTGCACGATTATGATGATGTGTATTAATATCTCAACGCCAATTACCCATTCCATCAGTACTGCATTCCATGGGGACAATTCAATCACGGTCAACTCCAGAAATTAATTCCTTAGCAAGTGAGAGTTGAAGAAAGTTAACTTTTCCCAACAAACTTCCCAACTTTGGCTATGACATTCAGTTTGACCTATTGTCACACCCCCTTCTACCGACTACCAACTGGCCTGCAGCTTATTTTGTCTTTTAATTAAGTAGTTAAGTAGTTAAGGGATAAAGTTTTAATTGTGGACCGTCGGCGGCGTACTACTGTACTCATGAATACGCGATCGCTAATTAACCGTGAGTATATTACACTCACCTACACCAGACACCGTTCCCTGCTCCAGAACATTCCCGGTACTCCCAAGTTTAATCCACTTACACCGTCTCATTTATGACCTCTCGAACAGTCGCACGAAAGTCGTGGTCAGATCGTGAAGGGTTTCTCGAGAAGCCCAAAGTCATCGGTTCCGGCCAGATCAAGATCAAGATGGCTCTTGCTAGCGAACTGTTGGCGTACGGTTGGAATCGCATCGCTCAGCATGGCCTACTCGGTGTCGTGCACTTCATGGATCCGTTCGTCGGATTCTCCTCCTGGGACTGTTCGAAGCGCGTTACCTGGTTCAAGATTGTGTTCCTCGTGCTGGCCGTATCCTACGAGAGCACTTCGCTCTTCGTGATGCTATTCTGCGAACCGGACGGTATACCGGGCGAAAGCCAGTTTAAGATGATGTTTGTCCCGGTGACCGGTGCCATGTGTATCATGCTCTGGATCTCGTTGGCCGTCTTTCGGCGGGACTTTAGCACGATCTTTACCTTTCTCGAGCAGCGCCAGCGGGAAGTGCACGAACGGTATGCAGCGCGCAAAGTGCTCACCCGCAAGGTGACCGGTTATCTGTGGCTGTTCTATCTGCACAACATCGCTCAGGTGTTCTTCTGGATTAACGTGCTGCAGGACAGTAGCCCGCTGACGATGCTCAACGAACCGGTGGTAAATGTGATCAATGTACCGCTGTACCCGGTGGCGATCACACTCCTGTCGCTGATGTTCATCCACACGCTCATCATCGTGGCCACGGTGCTGAGTGCCTTTGTGCTCGAGTTTTACTGGTTGAAGCGTCAGTTTGAGGATGTTTTCAGTAGCGGTGGCGGCGATGGCTACAAGTCGCCGATGGTCGCCGCCCACCGGCCCGCCTATTGGGACGGTATCGAGCAACGGTTGCGGGCCTGCGTCATCGAACACCAGACGCTGATGAGGCAGACGATCGTGTTGAAGCAGAAACTGAAACCGTACTTTCTGCTCAATCTTATCATCGACTTTTCGCTCATCACGTTCGCCAGCTGTCAGATGGTGATGGTGCGCGAAAGTGACCGCTACCTGTACAGCATCCTGTCCATCCTGACCGCCAGCGTCAACCTGCTCACCTTCGGTGGACTCTGCGATCTGCTCAAGATGCAGGTTTGCTCCTACTTTTTTTTTGTTCCGGGGGAAAAGTGGTAGCCCGAAGGCGTCATTTTGACGTGACGTCTGCTCTCGTTCGCAGGTTTACGCCATCAAGTTCCACCTGTACAGTTCGCACTGGACCGACTATCTGCGACCGGTTTCGGGTCCACTGTACCAGCGTTACCGGCGCATCCGCTCCAGCATCCACATCGTGATGACGCAAGCCGAGCACGAACTGCGCATTAGCTGTGGCGGTGTCTACGACATGTCGCTCGCTACCTGCTGGGCGGTGCTGCAGTTCAGCTACTCCGCCTTCACGCTGCTGCTCAGCTTCTTCGAAAGCCCACCACCACCCACCACTGCCGGTTGAACTAGCTCGGTTTTGGCCCGGCCGGCCGGCCGGTCGGTCGCTGTGTGTGTGTTACGTGTGTCTGCATAAAGGAATCAGTTTTAATCAGAATCCACATCGCCCCTCCGGGCACTCTCGCCCGGAGGTGCGGCGCGTTTTACGTTTATCTCTTTCACCAACTCCCGGCCCCTTTCCCGGTGCCACGCCCGGCTCCAGCAGCTGCAGCAGCTGGCTGGCACATGAATTTGAGGGTCACTCATCCACCCCACCCCAGACCAGCCCAGCCCAGTTGCCAGTGTTGCTATTTTTAGACCGGAACGTTTGCTGGAAACAAAACTTAAAATAAACATCCAATGAACACACATACACACACACAGAAACGTGCACGGCTGTACGCAGAAAAAGCTGCTACAGGAAGTCGCCAACGGGGTTGGGCACGTGCCAGGTAACGTTGGAGGGAATTTAAATTTAAACTTAACCCCGGCCAATGTTACTCACGGCACGTTTTTGTACACCTCGTGTGTGTGTGTGTGTGTGTTCCCCAGCATCGAGAGCTAACTATTTACTTTTATCCGAATTTATGGAAAGGGAGGGAGAATAAACTTATCAGCAGCACTACAGCACCGCTGGTGCTGATTAGTGAAAATACGAAAACTAATTGTGTTTATTCAATCCCATGGTTGCGGCAAAGGCACTCCAGCTCCAATCATGCAATCGAATCGAATACGGCTGGTAATGACGGATCGATCAATCCATTCCTCTGATTATGGCCAAATGATCGACGTCGTCACGACTTCTCGTCTCCTGCTGGAAAATGTGGATGTAGAGAAGAAAAAAGGATGTAGAGAAGAAAAAAAGGAACTTCCCCTGCCCCCAGAAACGAATAGAGTCCACTCATCGTCGAAGAGCGCACCACGATTACGGTTCAAATATTCCCATTGGATGATGGGTCATGGACGACGGACCGGAAACCCACCGATGGTTGGGTGGGGTGTGTAAACAGATTTCCCTGGCCGGTTCGGTCAGGTCCAGGTCCAAGGTCCAAAAAAGAAGCCCGCTTGAAGGCATGTCCGGCTACTGTGTGCTGTCCATCAGTCTCCTTCTTCTTGCAAACAGTTGAAGAACCTTTTCCGTACCAGCAGCTCCGTTCGTGAACGGAAATTGTCAACAATGTCTTGGCCGCATAACGGTACACCGGGGACTTTTCCCCTGTGTTTGCTTCCGTTTCGTTCCTTTTTTTTTTTTTTGCTGTTGAAAGTACCACCACATCGAACGATGACAATTGCAGTTTCACTCACATCACATTTCTCTTCTATTTCTTTGTTTCTTTCTCTCTTCTTGCCTTCTTGCCACAGCGACTGGATTTCTGCCATCACGAAAACGGTAAGCTAGAGTCACTACTTCTGCTTCTACTCTGCTGCTGCTACTACTACTACTAGCTTGTGGACACTACCGCTGCGGTCTGCAGAATGTCTGCTGGGAAATATTAAATTTCCCTCCTCCTTCTCCATGCTTGTTTTTCGCTCTCTCTCACTCTCTTTCTCTCTCTCCGTCCCCAAAATCCCCCGTTATCGTTACCGTCTCTTCTTGATTTATGCTTTCTTCTTGTGCTTTTATGAAGTTTATCACTGCCACAGCAGCAGTACCAGCAACAGCACCAGCAATCAATTAAAATGTAGCAACAGCAATACAAACTACTCAAGAGACGCGACCCCGATACCCGTGGAAGCCGTTGCGAGCGGAAGTTGAAAGCAACGCAACGAAAACAACATGATTCAATATTGATTGGATGGCTTGGTCCGGCCGGTGGTTCGATGCCGGTGCGGTTTCAAGTCTTGAGGCAGCGAATTAACGATAATTTCTCTTCCTCCTGCTCGTATCTGTGCAATAAGTATTTGTTGCTATTCAACCACTGACCACGAAAACAACAGCATACTGATCGGGACAGGGGATTTGGATCACAATCAAATGCTACACAAAACCTGCTATTCCTGCTGTTCCCCTTTGCTGTTGCTAGACAAGACTTTCTCGGTGCTCAAAATTTAGTTTGAAAACTACTCAAATGAGCCGCCCCACTAATTATTCCTAACGACATCGTTATTGTGTGTTACGCATGGCACACTAGAACAGCATACTTGAGCCCTTTTGCTGTGGAATCGTTCTGAACCGCAAAGACCATTCTGCCGATTCCGATTTCCGAGCTCGGCTTTAGCCCAAAAACTTCATCGATCCAATTCATCGTTCCGATAATACTCCAACACAGTCCTGCTGTTCCTCCTGTCTCTTTCTCTCTCTCTCTCTCTCTCTCTCTCTCTCTTTGTCTCTCTCTCTCTCTCTCTCTCTCTCTCTCTCTCTCTCTCTCTCTCTCTCTGACATAACTGATCCAGTTTCCGGACCCTGGTGGCGCATATATACCACTATACCAGTCTGACCAGCTCCATTTCGAATGAATCCATTTCGTTTCATTTCCGATTGCTCTTTCCCGATTTCCTGATCCAAAATCGGTCCCTTCGCCCTGCCTATGCCAACGACCCCACGCGGTGAGCTCTAACTCACACACACGCACACATACACATACATACACACACACACTCAAATGCATGGCCAGAGCTCGTTTCTGAAATACCCCGGCAGGGCCTGGCTGGACAGCCTTTGCTGATCAGCTTTCGGTTCGAATCGTCGGTTATCTTCCTGATGAGTTGCTCCGTTCCATGCATTTCTTATGACATTTGTATTAAACTCATCTACCGTGCAGAGAGAGAGAGAGAGAGAGCTTGCGTGACGGTTGCTCTCGGTTTTGTGGGTGGGGCGAGGGGTAATCGATCTGTCCATCCTCCATTCGTTAGAGTCCAAATTATCCAAAGAAAAGCATTTGGCCGAGCGTGACAATGCAATGATAAAATCAATGGCACGTTATCGGCATTGATGAATTTGCTTGTTTTCCAACAGCAAAAAGCAGCTCAATCAAGCGTCATAGCATGGTTTTTAGTCTACAAGTTTCATTACCGATAAACTATCATTAGCTTAGCGTTAATTGTCATTTAATGCCTGTCCATTTGTGTTCTGCCTTGCATTGAAACTCGAATGCGCCTCCCAATTGGCGGTATATGATCTATTTTGACAATATAACAAGCCTTTTTGGCCATGTAACGAAGTGAAAGATTGATGTACAATGAACGTTATACAGGAACACAATTTCGACAGTTAAGTTGCATTCGTGTATCATGTACCTTCAGAATATAGTCCTGTTTTTAACACGAAGCATCGTCAATTAATGCAAAGTATTCATACTTCATTTCAACCCTGCATTTGTACTGAATTTACTTGTGATTTTACAGAACCTATTTACAATACTATTTTTATGAAAAGCATCCAAATTTTTTTTTGATATCCTTGAATTCTGCTACCAAGACAAAACCCCAGAAAAAATAAGAATTCAACCATATAACAATGTGTTGACTTTAGCTTTAATAATAAACGGCTTCAACCGGAAAGCCTTCCACGGTGCCTTTTCCACTCCCTTTCCCCTTCAAAAACTACCCTTCTTCCCTTTGCATCTCGATAACGGCACAGGCCTGGCGTTAAAAAAGAAATGGTTTCCACACCACTGGAAAGCATGGACCGGAGTAATCAGGATTTACTCCCGTCCGTCGGTTTGGCCACTGGCTGGCTGGCTGGCTGACTGGCTGGCTGGCTGGTTGGCTTTTTGATAAAGCATTCTTCTCCCTCCCCTTTTTCGCAACAACAAAAACAACGGCAGCAGAAACGAGCAAAATGGAGACGCCCGGTAGCTGGCTAAGCCGCGCGTACCGGACGCCAGGCACCAATCTTCGTTAATTCCTAATTGAATTTTCCGTTTATCTCCTCATATCAACCCATTTTCTTCTTGTTTTCATCGCGTCCGCTAGCAGCATGCGCGACCGTACCGTACAGTACCGATCCAACCGTACACTTTTTGGCACGTTGGTGGCCCAAGGATGTGCTTTTAACACGGGTTCTCACGGTGTGTACCCGAAGATTTGTGTGTGTGTGTTTTTTTTTGTTTTTGCCGGTCTAGGCATAACCTTTTTTAGTGCACAAACATCTTCCCCTTTTCCGTTTGCTTATTCTAGTCGATTGTTTGTTCAGTTCCAGCTAGTTTGAAGCCAATTTTTGTTGGTCCCTTTTGTTGGGGCGTGTTGGCCTTGGCGTTGGCGATGAAGTTCTCCTTTAGATTGACCAACGTATGATGTGTTCGACGATGCAGCACCCCGCAGGTGGAGGAGTGGAATTGCTAAATTCAGAACCACAATAACACAGCGGCTAACCAGCTGTCTGTGGCCAATGGTACGAACACTGCCCATTACCCCCGAGTTCGAGCTACTTCGAGTGGAACCGCAACAATGTTCCCGGAGAGAGAGAGAGAGGACCCCAGATTCCAAGTCACCCTGAACCCACGGTCAAGAATGTATCCCTTCGGTGGGCAGAGCGGTTCACCTTTTAACCTCACTCCGCATACACTAGCCCTTCGCCTCCAGTTACCTTCCCGCAATCCCGGAGCTGGTGTTGGGGTCACAACAGACGAAAACACGTCCGGCAATGGTGCCTGAAATAGCTGGCCTGACCTAAAACTATTCGTTCGTTTTCGTCTTCCTGCAGCTTCCACCGCCACCACAAATCGAGCTGGTCGTCGATAAGCCACATCTGCTCGGTGTCCTGCGGAGACCGATCGTAAGGATACGACGTAAGTGTGTGTGTGATTTCGGGTTCAATGCGGCTAGACAAGCCGGGATACTAGCCCTAGCTCTCCATTCTTCATTCTCTCTCTTTCTCTTTCATTGCTCGCGGTTTTTGCAGCGGCCACCAGCACGGAGGTGTCGGCAAGGCGGAAAAACCGGCACAGCATCGAGAACAACACGACCAAGGTGAAGGGAGAGGCGGCCGTGGCCATCATCAAGAAGAGCGCCCAGGACAACAACGCGGAACCGAAGGGATCGCTCGCGTGCGCCCTACCCTGGGGCCACGGTTGGGGTTGGGCGACCCTACCGAATGGCATCTGGAGTGGAGGTAAGCGCTAGGTGATGGTTGCCGCCTGGAATGCCTACGAATATCTCAAACGCATTATCATTGACGAAAACTACGTTAGCGAGCACGGGTCGCTGGTGGGAATAATGCAAACCAGTTACGCCATTTTGCTGCCTTCATAAAACAGGTTCGCTCGTTGGTTGTTGAAGGGAGTATAAAAAAGCACAATTTATAGGTACCCGAAGAACCACATATTTGGAGTTTATTTTACGGTTCTTTAAGAAGAGACTTTTCTCGCATTTGGCGGACCTTTTATACAATTTGTTTGCTTAAAGGTCTACAAGGGAATCTTAGCCTAATGAAAGGGAACAAGTAAATGAGGGAAAGGGAAGCAAAAGTGACTGGCAAAGCCGAGCAAGATCCCTTTGTGAGGCAGTTAACAACAACGTTTGGTAGAAGGAAAGAATGAGACCATATTTAAAGAAAGAGAGCACGTTTAAGACCCCCCTTTGGTTATTTCGAGTCAAAAACAGGGTTATTTTTGACGATTTTTATTAAAGAAACCAGTCAACTTTAATTTTTCAAAATAATCTCATATTAAACTACAACTTTTCAAGAATATTCGATTCTATTTTGGGGGAGATTTGTTCAAAACTCAGTTATGGCATTCAATCTAGAAAGGGAAGTTTGCAAAAATGTACTTTTTGCGGTGCCCATCGTAGCCACGTGCTGGGTCATCAGAAATATACAAATGAATATTCCTTTGTTAGATTATAAGTTTGTCCAGGTAGCCCCGTCGAGTTTTTGTTAATTTTCCCATTTTTCGATTTTTGGCAGATTTTTGAAGTTGAAAAAGTGATGCTTTTTTCAATGTTGCCTCAAAAAACGAGCTTTACATAATTCAAAAAATTATTCAAAAAAAAGTATCAACAATTTTCATAAAAACTCGACGGGGCTACCTGGAAAATAGTGTTCAAATTATGTGTTCAAAATTTCAAATCGATCGGTCCAGTAGCTCTCATGCTACGATGGGCACCGACTTTGAAAACGCAGGTTTTGGGAATCGCGATTCAAAGTTGCGAGATGCTTTGAGCCTTGTATGAAGCTCTGTTTTTCAAAAATCCATATCTTTGTCAGTTTTGCTCCGACTGATCCCAAAGTTTTACACAATACTCTTGAAAGGATAAGCACTCTTAAAAAAATGTAAAAAGTAAATGCGAAGAATTAAAATAAAATACCGAAGCCCCCCCTTAAAGGACGAATAACAGACTCAAAGATTTTAATGCAGTTACATAAACTCAAAATTCTGCGGTGGCCACAAACGCTTTGTCGCTCTTTTTGGAGACCGGTCGATCACAACTGCGCCTTCTTCCAGGCCGCAGGATAGGTTCTTGTTAGCGATAGCGGCAATTCAAAGATTGAAGCCAGAGAAGCCCAATAATATTTACAATTCCCTAGGATAGGCCAGGCTCCAAGCATGCCGCTGAAGACAAAGGTTCCGCAAACAAATGAGCTGTCGGCTTTGGTACTTTCATAGCAACTTTCACAGTAGAGAAACTTTCATGGACTGCCATGTTGCTTTACAACTCTCAAACACATACCAATATCGCACCAAGGTAGCAGTTTTATTTCTCATTTACTCATTACTACATTCCACTACAGTAGCAAATTTATTTCAACCTCATTTTGACAGCTGTTAAAGTTAAGAGGTATCTCCACGTAACGCTCCTACTTCCTACGCGTTGCCATTTGTAACACTCGATCTGTTTTCAAACGATTTAAACAACCGCGCCACACACGCCTGGCAGGAGCATCAGTGAAGGATGTTATTGCGGACATGTTTTTATTTTACTGTTACACATTTGTTGCCACAAATTTAAACATCAACGTGTGTGGCGGCGCCAAAAAAAAAAACGCCCAAAAGAGCACGCTCCTTTGTCAGCATGCTAGATTCGTTTCGAATGGTTCCAATTTGGAACACGATTGAGCAGCCTACTACAACCCCGATGGGAGCTCGGGCAGCTTTCCCGGCGTTCGCGCCCACGGCAGGCAGCGGCTCATCGGTGTGTGAAAATTGATTTTCATCTCAGAGAAAAGGGGAAATAAATTGGATTCGATATGGGCCCCGCACATACACATCACGGTGCACGGTTGGCACGCGCCTGGCCGGAACAACCGTGGTTCGAGCGCACCAGACCAGGCAGCGCTCCCCGATACAGTCGCGCATTTCCATTTCCAATCGTCCCAAAAATTGAAACATCATTGATCAAAGAAGCGAAAAACAGACGATGGCCACAGATGATGAATGATGAAATCACGAAAAAAAGGGGGGACGGGGGAGGGGGGAGGAAGACGGGCCAAAGCCGGTGCTCCGCGTGTTTCGCCATCCTTTCAGCCATCGCTTCATTTCGCAATCAGCTAGAGCCGGGTCTTTGGCTTGGCACAAAACCAATCTTCTGGCGCGGCTTTTTCCCGTTCTTTGGTGGCATTCGAACTAAAGCCAGACGGACGGATGGACGAACGGACGTTTGATTTCAAACCGAATTCGATATCGACAGCAATGGCGGAATAGAATCGCATCGTAACATGAACGCCAGCATGGGCTTAGAATATGAGGATGACCATTGCATTGCTCTCGTTTTGTTTACAGAGCAATTTTCCAAAAAACCTTAAAGCTGCAGCAACAGCAGCAGCACCAATTGGCAGGTTAGAGGAACTCACCCCTCCTTAGTTGCTGCCAATCAGCAGCAGAAATGATCCATCAAATAGATCGTTAATTGAGCAGAATGTCGGCTTACGTGTAGAGGCATATAGCTGTCAATCGTTTATCCCGTATCGCCATGCCTTGCAATTTCATCATCGTCATCATCATCATTATCATCCATCCCGGCCAACCGTTCTGGCTAATTATTTCACAACAAACCACCACCCACAAAACCCAACTAATCACAAGTCAATCCAAATTAATGTGACCTTACCGGGTATAATTTCACGCACTGGTAAGTTTTGCGAGAGTTTTCGGAGAGAAACAAACTTTGCGACCAGCGCAATCCCCTTTGGCGATGCTGCGGTGTCATCAGAAACTTTTACCAATGACGTGCCGCGACCAGTGAGACACGACCGCTGCGTCCCCTGCGGCCGGCAACTGTATCGGGAACTTTGATTGAATTTTGTGCGGAAACGACAGCGGGAAAAGCAGCAAAAGTCGTCAATAGAACAACAAAACGAACCCCGAGGGGTGGCTATTGCACGCACGCGACAAACTTTCACGTAGCAGGCCGCGCGATCCATTTCCACGGTTTCGGTATCGCACCACGCATTCCATTTCTAATGGCACCCCACGCAACGTTGTCGTAATTAACGCCAGGAAGAAACATATTAATCACCAAAAAACCGGAAAACTCCCCGAACAAGGCAACCATGAGCCTCGTACTTCGTGCGCTTTCACCAAAAACAGACAATCATTATCAATCGCGCAGTGAGTGAGACGTTGCGACGTGCGACGTTCCTGTTGCGCTGTGATGCGGATGCCCTTTCACGACGGATATGTTTCGGCGAAACGGGGCCGGAAAAACAATCAAACAATGGTTTTGTGCTGGTTGGCTCTGGTAGTAAGAAAAAGCGAGCGAAGAAAAACAGACAGTGGCAGCACGACCACGACGTGGAAAAACCCTCCTTTATCTTATCCTCAACCTCAACGCACGCGGACCGTTCTTTTGGGGCGTGACCTGCGGGCGGCGTTCCGCGAATTCCATCTCCATTTTTTTGTGGTCGATTCCCGTCGTGGCCAAGGAAATTGGTAGATGTAGATCGGTCCAGAAGATTTACCTCGTAGCACCGATTATGATGGCCTCCCCTCACCCTCCCCGGGCAACCCCTTCCAGCCGGCCACCATGTTGTGGGTCTTAGAGCTCTTTATTCGATTTTCGAGAATCGGACAGTTGGGCGACTCGGACAGGATGACCCGAGGGGACCCGCGGAAGATATGGGTTGCGCGCCCATCACGATGATGATGGTGATGATGATGCTGTTAACGATGATCATGATGATGATTATCATGTTTCTTTGGGTTGACTTTGATTAGGCTCTTAAGGTGACGGCGGCGGCAAACGCACCGGGCAAGCTCTGGCCCCTGAGAGGAAGGGGTGATGTGGGGGGGGGGGGGGGTATTCCCCACCCAGTAAACTCGTTCACCGTTGATAAAGGGATCCCGTCATCGGGTTGGAAAGTGGTAGTGAATGGGACCAAAGTTTGATTACTTTTTCCCGCTTCACTTCCTGGCGGTGCGCCACGGTGACCACCGTAGACCCCGACACCGAAGGAAAAGGACGTATTTGGCACAATACCACCCCAATCCATCCATCCATCAATGCGCCGGTTCGTGAAGGCCGGATCATTGAGATTGAAAGTAAACACAGACGCACTGGGAAATGCTAACAGAGCACACAACAACAACAAAAAACCGCCACCCCGCGGCCAAGGGCCTGACCGAATTTACAATGACAGTGGCAGTAAACAAATAGGATCATGTTTCGGTCACTGGAGAAGGGGAATGGGAAGGCACTGGGCCGTATGATTGACTAATTGATATTCTGGGATCGATAAACATCCCGCCGGTACCGGGAGCGGGGCGCGGCACGCTCCACTGATCCGTGAGACAGTCAAAAGTCCCTGGGATGTTGAACTTTCTCAAGTGCTCCAAATCCATTTCCAGCCCGAACCGAACCTCCCAAGGGGTGTGTCGGGGATTATTTACAATCCATTCTGACGCTCCCTTTTGGGCACCAAACAATGGTCAAGAATGTCAAGGCCGAAGACATTCCCATAGAGACTCACCAGCTCTTGGACTCGAACAGAGAGAGACAGAGAGAGAGAGAGAGAGAGAGAGAGAGAGAGAGAGAGAGAGAGAGAGCGCGAATGAACGAAACGAGGGCTCGACCTCGTCTTGTGTTTTGCTGCAAGCTGAAGTCGAAATTCAGAGATGCCAGCCAGGCAGCCAGTCAACCAGCCAGCCAGCTAGTGTATTCCCGCTAGAGACCTGGTGGCGTGCGCGCGTGATTGACGAATTTATTGGAAAACTTTCCTTCTCGATTTATCTTCCGAGTGGTGCTCCCTCTGGCCTGCGGAGCGCAATCTTTCCAAGAAATTCCTCGCACCTCGGACATAATATCTTACTTTCGAGACTTTGGGTTCGTTCGTCCCTTCGGGTAGCACGTCCAGCACGCGGAACGGCGACGCACAAGAATGCCCTGGGCAGGCCAAATGAGATGGAACCAAACCTTCCAACACCCTTACCGAGAGCGCATGCATACTTCTCGGAAACTTCTTCAACGCAGTAGGCGCCCACCTTCGAGTCACCTTTGATTCGATCTTTAAACCACGCGCGACTTTCAGAGGTTTTCAATTCAAATGCTTCAAACGCTGCTGGAAGCAGCTGAAGTTTTCTTTCAAAATGCAATTGAACGAGTCACTTACGATTCGTGACAGGCGCCCGACGACCCAAAACGCAATTTGAGCAAATTATTTCCTCTTCGATTGGCCCTAATGCCTGATTCATGGCCCCCGTTTCCGGGATAAATATTCATTAAATCCTCATGAAATAGTCATAAGACCGAACACTCGCTCTGACCGAAACCCCCCCGCCCGGATCTATTCATTTTCCTGCTCTTCTGCTTTCTCTGCTTATTCTTCATAATTTTTCTTCTTCTTCTTCTACTGCCCGCTCTACTGCCATCCATAGCGCTCACCTGGTCGCAGTGCGAGGATTCCATCACGCTGCACGCCCTCCCGACGACCCACTGTACCAACATGATAGAGACACCGTGTGCCGGCGGCATCTACCACACCGACATCGGTCCGTTCGATCTGCACGGGATCGAGGACGTCGGGGGCGAGGACTTTGACTACGCGATGGATTGTGGGGATTTCATCTTTTAAAACGACGATATATCCCCGTAGGAGCGTCACCAGTGCGATGCATGGGAGCGTCCGTGTGTGTGTGACGCACTTATCCATCATAATTGAACTGCTGACGCCCGATCCCCGCAGCCCCGCAGGATTTGGTAATGCCTAAACAAGCCCCGTTCCTTCTCGCACTCCCTTTCCAATATCTACTCAACAACCGCCACCAATGTCACGAGAACGCGATGGCGAACTACGTGTCGAACATTGCTCTGTCGGCTCGGATATTATGCGAGGTATGTTAAGCACATGTTATTACCGCCACATTTCGTATCGGAATTTAGGATTCTTTATTCAACGAGGCTTAGGCGAAGCACCCACCATTTTGCACCATTATAACATCTTCAGACACTCAGTAGTTTTCAGTAGAAGAGCTTTGCAAGCAGTCCAAACCATATCGCAATAATTCATTTACTAAATGATTTTACTCTGTCAAAAGCTCACTAAAGCATAATTTGAGAATTTCGCGCCTCTTTACACCTCTATCTACTGCTAACCTACTGTTGCACGCTGTGTTTTGAGGGCAACGATAAGCACCAAGCACCGAGATGGAGGAGGATCATGTCATATTAATACCCATTCCCACCTTTTTCCCTTCCAGCTCAAAACGAACGAAGTAAAACTCCCACAAAAAGTCCACCGATAAATGTGTAGCGCAGCAGCAAATGCATTAGATACAGTTCAGATAGACGAGCACCGGAACGGTGGCGATTACGGTTCGATCGAGCGTGCAGCCTGCAAGCCAATATTTAATCTAGCATCTAACCTTTGTCACCGGATTTGTCCGGATTTGTAGCGAAGAAGCAAACAACCACAGCGTAACGTCTGTCGATGTAGTAGCATTTTGGGTTCGTGGCAACGTTCGCAACGAGCCAGCAGCCAGCATCTTAAGGATGCTTCTCGGTGTGATCATAACATATATATCTATACATACATAAACGATATAAATGTCGCCAGGGCAGCAGCATGTTCGGAGTAACAGAACGGAACCGTGTTGTTTATAATGTTTGATGAACCCCCCACTCCCGTAACATCGTAGTAACAGACTTTGTAGACGAATAAGCAGACGGAACCGTCGACAGCATTTTAGAATAGTAATGAATCAGTATTGCCTTCCTAAATATTAGCGGAGAAACGAAAGAAAAATAATAGATCTATAGTAATGAGTCCAAAAGGAATTGTAACATGTAAACCAACGACACTAGGACCTAGCGGCTTCAATGTGGTGCGGTAGCGTCAGCGAGATACAAACACACTCTCACACATTCAAAACCAACCAGTGTAAATCCATGTGCAGCATCCATTGGTGGAAGTACTGAGCGTGAGGCGGGAAAATTTTGAAACAAAAAACAACCTCTGCTGTCGAACAGCTTATGAATCAATCATAGGTTACCTCACTATATTCTCCCCCTTCCCCGGTCGATTCAGTGCGTCGAGAGACTTGTTTGACTAATATTAAAGACTTTAATACTGTTACACGTGAATCATATTTTTATACCTCACAAAAAGGATGATACTTATTTAATGCGTTATTGCAATGATGTTAAATGCGTCCCCCGAACCGAACGGTTCTCAACTAACGTGATAAGTTTTACCATTCAAGACCCCCTTCTCTGGCTCGGGAGCCAAGAAGCGACATATTTTAAAAATCAAACCGAAAAAAACGGATTCAATCATTCAAACTCCTGCGACCAGACCAATTGCGACCACCATTACCGTTTTGTATCTTAGCGTGGAACACAGCAGGAATGGTCAAGCAATGACAATGTATATGCCTCACGCTCACCGATAAACACGGGGCAGGCAACCTGTCGAGCAACGGCACCGCGGTCCTTTTGCAAAAGTGGAAACAAATTCGGGGTAAAGCTTAATTCTACATTAATTAAACGGGTATCCAAGGGATCCTCCTTGCGAGATATCAGCTACAATTGCTACATCAAATGACCATTTGTGATTTGGGAGCACAACATGCAGCAGCAACGACTCGAGACAGAATGAGAGAGAGAGAGAGAGAGAGAGAGAGAGAGAGAGAGAGAGAGATGGCATCCTGTGCAGCGTGTGTTCAACAAATACAAAACAATAATTTAACTTCCATGCATTGGTGCAACTTGAGGCGACTTGTAAACCAGTTAGGTTAGCTTTAGTTTTGTCGAAACATAAAATCGATTTTAGAGTACACCATCCCGGTATCCTGGTCCTAAGTCCTAAGTCGAAAAAAGAAGCTACTTTGGAGGAATACTGGAGTGGGACACGTTTCGAAACAGCAACGGATTCACCAGTTGATATTATATTGTTCAAGTCAAGAGATGCGGTTAACGTTCATGTTTCGAGATATATGTAAGATTCGTAGCAGCAGATGTATGTATTCCCGGTGTCCGAGAACGAGACTCGAGATGAACGATGAGCTGCCCCACCACGGGCTTGTCATCGTTCCTCTGTTTGTCTCGAATGGGACGATGAGATGAGGAGAACGAAATGTCACGAGCTAGATCATCCATTTCCACTGCGTCTAAAATGGCTCATAGTAGAGGTTCATAACCGCAGCGCAGTATGAAAAGTCACTTATTAAATACGGGTAGAAACTAGCAATTTACCAGCTGCTCCTGCGGAAGATGGGACGAAGATTTTCGAAACTCTTTTACGTGAGCATTAGCAGCACCTCGGCCGGTGGCCGGGCTCGGTCGGAAAAAAGGGCATCCAGTTTTGATATGGATGTCTGTACGTACGTTGAACTCCGTTTCCGCAAGAGCCACACCCGTTGTGCTTAGCAGACGTTACACATTACACGTAGCCCGTACCACGTACGTAGCAGCTCAATGGCCCCGAAACAATAATAGTTCTTAGACTTACAGCAGAGCATACCCCCGTAAATTTGAGCTGATTAGTACCAAACCTGATAGAACCTACTCCAATCCGATTGAGTATTGAGTCCGTCACCGTCTTTTAGAGTCGATAGTGTCGATCAAATGCCTCGTTTCCTCGTGCAGAAATATGCCGTAAAGCGCGCTAAAATAAAAACTAGGCCCCCATAAATATCATACAATCTACTTGGAAAGCAAAACCCCATGTTAAACAATAGCCGGTGTGATATCGATCAATCTTTAGTGTGTAAGCAAAACAAAATCGACGGATAAATGATCAAACAGTTCATCATAACATGGCCGGAACAATCAGTGGTGGTATTGCGGTAGCGTTACTAGGAAGGATTTAGCAAACAAAAAAAACAACCAAAGCAAAACAAACACAAAACACTTAATGTACGGTGCAAGGGAGACGAAAGCGAAACATTACCCTAAATGATACAAAACAATGCACCCGCGGGGCAACTGTTTTTTAGAAATATTCAAATCGATGTTTGCAACTTATCGACATTTTTAAATGTGCCGTTGCTCGTAGAGCGTAAGCGATACGTAAGTATGTGTGTGTGTATGTGTGTGTTACAGCTGCTACCACAACGTGCTACAATAATAAAAAAAGGCGCGTTCATCTTAAGAATATGGCTGGAACTGGCAAGAGAGGCCGAAGCATACATGTAAAACCATTTGCAAAGCATTAAAAGCGAAGCTCAATTATGGGACGAGATCACCGATCGCTGGACGATCGCCGATGGTGGTGATGTTTTGTTTTGGAAATTTTGAAAATCTCACAAATAGCCGATCTGATCGGACCACGAATAACGAACAACAAACATGTGGCTGCAGAATAGGGATCTTTGCAAATCGTTGCGTGCATTGAGTTTGAGCGCGTGCGTGCCAGAGTGCGTTTCGGAAAGGAGCCAAAAGATGGGCGACTTTTGGCTTCTTTCGATCGGACAACTTCACACAGAAGGCTCTCTAGGTACTGGGAAGTACTCGCACATGGAGGAGGGAGAGAATGCGGAAGAACATTTGTTAGCCTTTTGTGGGAGCTGCTTTCTGCTGCAGGCGGGAGATGCAGCGTTGAGGGAGCGATTTTTTACGATACGTTACCGCGAGCAGAGGATAATATTATTTGTACAATCATTAATCGGCATTGGCGTTGCTTCCTCCCACGGCTCACTGTTGAACAGCGAGTTTTTGGTGTGGTGTTGCAGCATTTCTTATATCTAGCATTTAGAAGAAAACAAAAACGAGCCACAACATTGGCAAACGGAAGCAAGCAGGAAGAGAAAACAAGAAATAGGCAAGAACGGTAGGTTTCGGTTGAAACCCATGCCCCGGTAATACATTTCCGAATCCAATGGTTCATAGGATTTCATTCCTTGCTCCCGTTGCCCCAACCACCCCATTGCCAGCCTTTGGAAACTTTCGAAAAACAACACAAATGCACCTCGCTCACACAGAGCCCCACACGTACAGTTCCCATCGACACTCATGGGGTACTATCCCCATCCCTTTGCCATCCTGCATATATTCTGCACTTATAGTCTCGTATCGCAACGCTCCCTAAATTGTACGTGTCCGAGTTGTTGGAGACGAATTATGGAACGAAACCAATTGCACAATCAATTTTAAAGGCAAAACATATTCACCCCACCACAGGCCACGCGACACGCAATAATATAGTTTATGATAATAACAGCAAATCTGCAATACGAAACGATGACGAATACCTAGAAAACCAATTAGTTGCAACTGACACTGGAAACCGGCAGCGATCATTCAAGAAATAACACACAAGATATCAGTTCGATCGCGGTAGAAATACCATCGTCGTCAGTTTTCGGATCCTACTGTCAACGAACCCAAGCCTCTGTTGTCAAATAAAACCGAACTTTAATTAGGAAGAAAGATTGTGTGTATCCTTTTTGATTGTGCATCTATGAATTTGAAAGAATACTCAAGATAAATGGTAAAATGTTTAACAATATACTACACAATGATTCTCGGCATTACCCGCTGTTGATGGCAAGTAGCAGTTCTATAAGTGCAATTCAACCGACAGAGGAATCACGTGATTTCATATGCTTTCATTTCCCTGCATGCATGGTCAAATTCTTAACCGAAAGCTTCGAGCTAATTATTGTAATATCTGGTGCGATTTCACCGCCAGCATCCTTTTTTTCTCGCACGGCAATTGTGACAGTTTTGCAACAGACTTCAATACAGTTGCAAAACTCTCACTATTTCAAAACATTTGCAACAAACAAAATGACTGCGTGTAGGCAAAAAGTCTTGCTGACATGCCAACAGACAATCAAGGAAGTTTACATATAAATCGATTCGGAATACATCGTTTATAATCACGGTATAATAGAACTGTTTCTCCAGAATTTACTCCTGAATTCTGCCACTGTTCATAAAGAATAGTGAAAATTACCGATTTATTCACCAAATTTTAGCCGATTTACCGTCTGCTTTTGGGAATACATGCTGAAACAAAAAAAACGCACAAATGCGCTTCACAAAACTGATCCAAATGAAGCTGCTTTTGGTTCACATTTCCGTGTAAAGCTCTCCAGATACATAGCGTGCCAGCTGCGAGGGTATCATTAAACCATTGTCCAAATTTATAAATGTAAAAGCTAATTTATTAGATCCAGATGAATACAGTGTATTGCTTTAAAAAAAGGATGTTTTGATCAAATACTACTCGGAAAACGCTGTAAATGATCATACTGAAAAACTATACGTATAATGATGCTGAAATATCTTCTAACGAATCTAGCAGCCTGAATCAATTAAACAACATTAATCATGTATCTCAACTTCAGCTGCTTAACTACGTGCCGACAGTATTGCGGAAGATAAATGTTAAAGCATTCCGTCCCTCAACCGCAAGTGAATACCGTCAACGTCAGCAACAAATTTTATTGAATTTTCCACCTCGCATAACCGTTCCGCAGCTGCCGTACTGGTTTGTGGTTCGTTCACAGCAAGCAAAGAGGCAGAGAGAGCGGGAGAGAGCACAGCAAAGGCTTCCCGGAAACTGACAGCCTCTTCACGACCATAGCTCGCATCAGCGATCCGTCGCAGATGAGTGGAATACAGAGAGTGGAAGGAAGGTGGAGATTGCTGAGCCGAATGCTGATGCATGAAATGCACTTATTTGCATACAACATACCCTACTTGATTCCCACCAACTTCGCTGACACGACAAGCCTTTGATGCTGCTCGCAGTTCCAGTTCGCTCCTCCGTAAGCGTCAACTGCAAACCTCAAAGAATTCAATCATTCGTTATCCATTGACCTGGTTTCCCGGTTGTCGGTTGGCGTTCGTGGGCGTCGCTGTGCTAGACAGGATGCAGAGCAACATGATGGTCGCCGCTGCCATACACAGGCTTCGAAGCGTATCAGACACGAAGGACGAGTTGTATGTGCCCAATCGTTCATGTGGTGTCAATGCAAGAAATTTGCATTTATGTTCTGCCGCACTTTAGCGCAGGCAAAGCGATAAACTATTTCATTGCTACCACATTCACACTAGGAAAGGCCGTTAGGAACGATTGTTCCGCTTCCTTTAGCAAGGAATTTGTGCATCCAGATTTGAACAGAACTGTTTGAACACTCGCTATTGCAGAAAACTATACAATTTTCAGCTACTAAGAAAAAATGAAAAACATGAAAAGGAAATAAGAAACTAAAACTATGACATAAACTGGAATAATGTTATGTTTATTTAACTCGTATCATTAAGAAATGAATAAATCTTTTTTCCAAAACATACAGTAAACAAACAAACAGTAGATATTACATACAAATAAATGCAAATGCTGTCTAATTAATATCTTTTACTAATGGTAATTTAACAAACAAATATTCATCCTAGACCCCCGCATAGATACTAATTGATCCATCTTCTCCACACAAAAAAAAATACAATTTCCCTATCTCTCTCGTAATTAAAACGCGAATCGCGAACCGCTTTCGTCTCGGGACGTGATCTTTTTCATTTGTTTGCACCACATTCCACTTACGGTACCGCGATCACACGCACACAGCCGAGAGCTGAGCGCCAGCATTAGCATAAGCAAACATGCCGCTATTTGCACAACGATCAACAAACGCTCAATCTGCATTCGCCGCGAACCGGCATTCTTCGGCGTCGTCGCCGTCGCCGCCGTTGCCACAGCCGCCAATCGATCAGTGACGCGCTCTTCTGCTCCCAACTGAACACGACGAGAGTTGGGGGGGACGGTGACGCCTTCACGGATTCACCACGCACTGCCACCGACGACGATCGCTGCCGCGTTCGAAGACGCACACCCGTAAACTTCGGGTGGCAAATCAGCAAAAAAGAAAAACAAGAAACTCGCGCCCGCACGCTGTGTCATCGCGGATTCCAACGGCCGGCACGGGGCCATCGACGTAGGCAAATGCGGTCCAGCGAGCGAGATAGCGAGTTACAAGCGCTACCCCCGGCACTACGACGACAACGAGCAACGACCGTCCGTCCCCCCAAAGGCGGTGGTTTGCTTCACCAAGCAAGGTAGGCTATGCGGTGACTATGTGGCGCTTGCTTGTGGGTTGCGCTAGTGGTTCGTTGGTTTTCGGTTCGCGCGCGCGACGTCGCTCACAACATCGGCAACTTTTGAAGCGTGCAGCAGCTGACTAACGGAGCGGACGGAGTTTTTGTGTCGGAGTTGTGCTCGATGTGTTTTGCGTGTGTTTCGCGTGAGCGGCAACTGATCTGATTGCTTTTGCTACTGGAGTGTGTATGTGTGTTTTTTTAGTATTATTTGCATCCTTTCTTCGCAATTGCAATCGGCGCATTCTTGCCCAGAGAGATTAGTCATCTGCCGTCAACTCCGCGAGTGTGAATCGTTCTGTGAACTCTGGAAAAGATCATCATCACGGTTTATTGTGACCCGTAGCAGTGTGTACAGTGCCGCTGTGTGAGAAGAGAGAGTGTTTATGATTTCGGTTTCTCAGAAGTGATCATTTTTGGATTCCGCGTCTTGTGCAGCACACGAACCGGCGCATACGTCGTCTCACGCCTAGCGAAGGACGCACCCCCACTGACTACCCTTGCATTCCAAGATTGCCAGAAGCTACTTACAAAGCCAGGTAAATTTACTTTCCCCATAATATTTGTATCTGCCACCTGCAGTAACTAGGCTAAACAGTGTTTAGTAAAACAGTTTAAAATAGATATAAAATGTATTTTACGGAATATCCACATTCAATCAAAGGTTCCTTAGACCAAAAGCATTGCTGATTGATGTAGTAAACAAATGCAAACAAATGTTTGGCTATCAAGTTTGCCATCAAACCCATTAACAAAGTAGGTACCATGTTTGAACTGTGCTTCGGTCAAACGCCTCGAACCATTAAATGAACTCAGCCTACGGTGCACGGTGCAGAAACAGTTTGATGCCGGTTAAAGGCCTCCCCGGGTCAACGTTTCTACTGGCTCAGGGTTGGGTCTCGGCACCGTGACACCAGATATCCGGTGTCAATTGTGCTCCGCTTCCTTCTCCACTTTCACCACCACCATCGCCATCACCATCATCGTCATCATCATCATTGCGCTATCCTTGCCCTGTCAAGGAAGAGCCTACGAGCGAAGGAAACGTGAACTCGACGCCAAGTCAGTCCGCAACACCTTCACCTCCCACAAGAACCTATCCCGTGGGTAGTCGATTGGCGACGACAATGATGACAGTGGCCTCGAGGTGTGGCAATGTTTACCGTTGTCGTGGTGGCATTTGCACTCACTCCCGGGCCCACGACACCCACACGGTGCATCGTATAGCGATCGTCCTTGCAATAGCGTGAGGCAACTCTCTCGCTATCTCTCTCTTTCTCTGCGGAACCGGAACCGGAACAGGAAGTGTTCCTTTAAACAAAGGAAGCAGTAAGGCCAAAAGACTGGCATACCACCATCATATGAAGGTGTCCGTGGCATTCACATTTTCGCGGACTTAAATTGACCATAATTGCTCGATTCACAGGAGAAGCGTTGAAACAGCCAGTGACGATAAGAAGCAGTTGATCATTGCCAAAACGCAGCATTCTATTGCACTATAGGATTGAGCTCTTAGCCAAGGTACTGTTGCGACAAACGTTGCGACTGCTGCTGCTCGCAGTCGTCATGGTCACTGTCCGAGTAGGAGGTTAAGCTCGGTGGTAATCGACTTACCGAATATGATGTCTCCTTTTTCGGACGGTAATGCGCCTCACACCCCGTTATGGGCACCGGCGACGTTGATTTATTTCCATCACATATCCACCCAACGCCAGATACACCTAAACGGGAAGGGTATCTGACTTTTCTTTCTACGCATAAAAAATGGAAATAAAACAAAAATTGCTCAAACACACGATCCGCGGGTAGAAGGAGGACATGGGCATGTGGTAATCCCAGGGTACGGGATGACCGTTTTTTCATTCTTTCTTCCTGATTCGAATCCCGCACCAAAAAACTGACACTCCAGTTCTCCGTGCACTCCACTTTTCAAGCACAAAATCCTCCCTTGCTCTGGTGGACCATACCGGGCGGGTGTCGTGTTGTGTTTAGCGTTGGCGGTTCACCGACTGCCCGTTTTGGGATCGTGGCCGCCGCATCCATAAACGGACTATAAAATCGAATCGAAAACGAACGAACGAACGAAAGAACGGATGGACGGAACCTCCAATCGTCACCTTTTTCTTGTGCCACCGATGATTCACGTAACACTTTAACGTGACATCATTCCATCCGCATGTTTATGTGTACGTCCTGTACGCGACGTTTTCGAGTCGAGTGACGCTTTGTCGTCCCCGTCGTCGTAGTCGTAGAAATCATTTAATTACTGAGGAGGGGCGCGCCCATCCAATGCCCCAGAATCACGAAGGAGGAGTCGGTCAACAACAATACGGTACGGCCGGCGACAAGCTATGTAGGTTTGGATGTCAAGCACGATTGGCCGATGCTTCTGTGGCCCAGATTCTCCCGAATTCCGCTTATCGAACTCCGCGCGGGACTGCGCTCAAGGACACAGTAACACGCACACACTTTCCTCCATTTGTAGTCGAAAGAAGTCTGCGCGTACTTCCTGCTGTTCCTCCTGCAAGCACAGCTGGATTAGCATTTCGTGAATTTCCGATAAACGCACTTCTAACACGCACTTCCCCTTCATCCGTGCTCTACATTCCAGTACTCCAGCAACTCCGGCGAACCCGGAACTCTGAAGGATCCAAGGCAACCCCGTCGGTAGCGACCAATACGCACACCACCACCACCACTCCCCGTCCTGTCCCGTCTCGATGGATTGTCAAGGTCCGACGTCGGCAGTGCGTGCCGCGGCCGTTCCCGCCTCCGTAGGATCATCAAGGCTGGCACAGATGCAGGTTAGTACTAGTAGTAGCGGTAGAGGAAGCCGGTAGCCGCGGTATCAGCCGGTGGGCGTTTCGGATCGTTCGCTTCTTCCGCGCGCTGTAGAAGCAATAAATTCATAAAGCGGTCGTCGAAAGAGTTCTTACCCGCTTACACCTCCTCCCCTTAAAACGGGGGTCATATAGCTGTTGATCATCTGACCGATGACCAGGGACCGATTGCCAGCGGCTTTTGGCATTTGGCACCAAACTCACCCCCAAACAGTCTCAACGCAACAACTTTCTTTGCGAACTCCCACAATGACAGGCACTGCGTGCTGTGGGTGTGTGAGCGCGCGATCGCATAAAGCTGTGCAGCCCCACCTACGCGGCTACCGGCTTGCTTGTAACCGGTTCCGGTTCCCCCAACATTCGCCCGCGAACCGCGGTCAAAGCCGGCGGCGAGACCGGCACGTATACCTGCCCGTGTGTCTCTGTGTCTTGTTGATCGCGCTGACTCAACTTGCTGCTTCGAGGCACCACCACCACCAAGATGACGACTACAGCACTGTAAGATCGGTAGATCGGGCGTTAGAGTCGCGTAAGTGACGATGATGACTCACCCGGGACCGGGACGGTTCAGACCGCGGCTTGTCACCGCCGCGCACTCTCTCATCGCTGATCGATGTTTATGATCCAGCACCAGAGTGGGATGAGTGACGGCCGCCAAGTACAATTGATTCTAGCAGCAACAAACAACACCCTTTGCGGTTACAGTTTACGCGGATGCGTTTCCGTAAACGTGACGTGACCTTGGCCTCTAGTGGCGCAATACGCTACATCTTAATGCCTTCTCGCATGACCAAGCATCGCGCAGAACAAAACACACAAACCGAAATGATTCGAGATTGAGAATGTTTCGATTCGACTGGTGGAGGGAGGCAGGCGGCTTTATCATGTTGTCGGTGCTGCGCAGTTCGGTGACAAACCATCGAGAACACTCCCACCAACCACATAAAATTAGGGCTTCTCAGCTGACTGTCACAAGCCATTTCGATACACAGGAAGAGTCGATGGAGAACACTTTGTTTTATTAAAATCCACACTTTATGGCGGTGCGTAAGAAATAATGCAATTAAAAGATCCATTTCTGACGTGCCGTCCGCGCGTGTATTTGACACACGATCGACATGATTCCCTCAGCTCAGGATTCACGGGGTAGGGGCAACCCTGAACGTTATCGGACATTGTCATCCATAAACTACTCCGGGGAAACATCCAGTTACTAGAGCCCCATTTGCGACGAGAAATGAACATCCGGACACCATCTTTATAACCCATAAAACGGCAGGAAACAGCACACTTGGTCCTTTTCTCTTTATATCGCCCTCTCTCTCTCTCTCCCTCTTCATGCGGCGCGCGCCACTCGCCATTTCCAAATGATGTCATCTTGCGATAATTCATCGAGGGAGCAACCGAGCGGTTGTTTGATGAAATCAATGCTAAAGCAATGGCAAACGACCAAAGTGGCTGAAATGGAACGATCCAGATAACCATAACTAGCTAACGTTCTTGGCATGGAATTGGCTCGTGCCGTGGTGAGGCTGTGCAGCTCGTGGCACACAGACACCCGGACCCGATGGGTCTCCATTCCCTCTGTCTTAAGGTTGCTCCTCACGGAACTCAACCGTTCCGTGGCACGTGGAACATTCGGTCATCACAACTCACATCGTTTCTGGTTGGGATTTTATTTCACTTTTATGCACTCGATGCCTTTTACGGTCCATATCCTACCGGCCACTGTGCACAGTCACAGTGTCTGTGCTATTCTGCCGATTTGTCGATTGGTCAGTCAAAAACATCCCTCATCCTTCATCCCCATCATCAAAACGCACAAATGAAAGAGATTTCCTTCACTGGGATCTTCATCTTGTCTCGGTGTGCGGTGTGCGGTGCTTCAGCATCAACAACCATCCGATTGTCCAGCGCGCAAGGTTACATTCGGCGTTCGAGTGTAACGCTCGTTGATGACCGAAGGGGGCCCGCTTGGTTCACATTAATTGATTATGATTAACAACTGATGGTCGAGCGCGCGCCAGTAGTTGCAACATGAAAGGGCATATCATGGCATGGAGGTCACATCATCGTTGCCACCGTGAAGCGCGAGGAAGAGAGCGAGAGGAAGAGAGGGATCATAAACCATCAGCCCTTAATATGGTAAACGATGACCGATGGTGGATGGTTGTATGGTGGTGTGTTGCCAAATGTGGCGCGCGTGAAATATTTTTAAAGAGGTTTCCTTTACTGATGGGCCCAAGATGAGCGATCAACTTGACGGACCCTGTATGTAGTGTGTGTTTCATTTGAGTGGTGTAATGCCTCGGAGACGACACCGGACACCTGGAGGAACACGTAAACATGGAACCAGTGTTCGAGACTCCGAGCAGCAGCACTAACGTCATCCAATTCGCACCCGATCTGGTTCGGTTAAGTAAGAAATCAAGTAAGAACGCCTACGGCGCGGTCAGTTTGCGGTGTGAATAAAGTGGTTCGAAAGTGGCTAGCTAGCAGCATGACCTCGTTAACCCCCCGGCTCCCTCGGATCCCTCGACATCGGGACCGGACCGGCATCACCTGAAGGCATCGCAATTGGCCGAAAGCAGAGTTGAACAGCAGCACCAACAGCAGGAGCAGCAGCGGCAATTAGTCATGCTGCTGCTTCCACCCACGGTCGAGGACAAACAGTTTGCGAAAGTTTTCGTCTTTCCGGATTTGGAGACTATTTTTGCGCAAGCCAACAATGCGTACGTTGTATGGACTATGTGAAGCCGGAATATTAATGAAACAACCAACACAGATTAATAGGTAATGTTCGCTCCTCGATAGGGCATATAGGTTTGCCTGGAACTGTGTGGTGGCTGAATATTGCTGGCCGGAAGAAAGCTGGAATGGGAAATCCAATTATTTCATCAATCTTCACTCGATTCCGATTTCATGAAATGGTGCTCTAAATTCAATGGAGCACCGCAGCGAGTGCGCTTCGCGCGTTCGCTTGTACAAAAGTAAACTTTAAGAGGAATGAGAGGAGTGGGAGTGCGGGTGGCAGGGGGGGGGAATACCCACGCCAACACAGGCGTCTAGTACAGGCTCAACATAATATTGGCCGGAGGGGGTAAAATTGATTATTCCAGCAAAAGCGCCTCAAATTTATTAGATTCCTCGATCAATGGAAAAGACCATTCCATCTTCCGGGGCACAAACCGGGGGATTCGTCAGGCGTCGTCATCGCTGGCGCAATATTTGTCCACGAACCCACCCTCCCACCTTCCCAGGCCAGGCCAGGCCAGTTCTGGAAGCGCGGGTTTCACATTTTGAGGCAAAAGAGCAACCGGCGAACAATAAAAGCGGATTGTTTCCAGTTTGCTGCATCGCTGGCAAAAGATTTGGCAAATGGAACTAAGAGAGAGAGGGAGAGAGCGAGAGGCATAGCGAGTGGACGTTTGATAGAATTCCGGGCCAGCACACTAGGCTGCACTCAACCGGAGGGCAAACGAATGCTGTCTCTCTGCACGACGCCTCCCGAGATGCGCTATCGGGCGAAAGGTATTACGTAGGATGATTGATATCAACCGGAACGAACAGATGCCAGCGCCCGCCGCGTATCCTTGACGATAAGCGTATTAACGATGGCCAACGGTGTGCGAGAACTTTTTCCCCAACGCCGTGTGCTGTGATAGATATTGTAAATTTTCAAAAACTTTCAAATTCAAATTCATTTTTGACGACGATCAGGCGATGTTCGATTTCCAAAAGTGGATAGTGTTATCGAGAACTAAACCATGTGACGCCAAGTGCTGCTGCTGCTGCTCGGGGATCATTTGTGACGCTAATGAGTTGTCAGAACTCATTCCATAATCCTTGCATCCATACCAGCTAGGCAGCTGGTGTTACAAATCCGTTTTAGCTCATTAGTGATTTTAGCTCAACTCGACTCAGCTCAACTGACTAGTCGCTCCGGGACTAATCGGTTAGAGCAGCGACACCGCGGGCAAGCGTGGTTCCCGTTCGTTCGTTCGTTCGTTCGTTCTCTAATGCGGTGTCATTGTGAAAGCATTCGCTCGACTCGACGGCCGGTAACACGCTGTTGCTTATCGTGTCGCTCCCATTTAATGAACTTAACATTACGGGGTGTGATGGACGGATAAGAAATGTATGTTTGTGACTATGTCTTTTAAGTCAATAAGTGGCAACCGCAAGCTCAAAGCTTGTGCACCGCATGTCTGCTAACAGCGAACAGCAGAAGCAGCAGATTCCAACCAGTTTAGCCCCTAAGGGACCAACACTACCACCATAGAGGAGGCTCTCTATCTGGGATTTCTAGTAAAGTTGTTCCGTGCTTCTCCTTGTAATCTGCAGATTCCATCGAGACGGTAGCGACGTTCGAATGCCACTCGGTGGTGGTTTCGTTACTACAAAACGCTTCTTGTTGTTGGAGAAACTTTGGAACACCACCCCACTGGCTTATCCTTCGCCGTTCGCCAAGGCACACCACCTGGCAAGTGGTGTAGGGCCCATAAGGTGCTCTTGTTTATCACCCCGGGCGCATTAATTATACCTAGAAGCAATAGAAACCCGAATCCTCGTCGCCGCCCTTCTCTGGGTGGCCCCGAGAGGCGAGATCTGGTAATACTATCTGGAAACTGCCGAGCGGGACACATCATCAACGTTCGTTGCTCGTTAGAAGTTGACACGTTTAATGAAGGTGAGAATGTCATCCCATCGGGTGTGTGTGTGTGTTCCGTGGGCTCCGTATTGAGTAGGGAACGCGATATGGATACCCTTGATTTGTGAATCATTAACCATCATCATTCAGTCAATGGAATAGACCAGTGAGATCAGCATTCGATGTTTGCACAATCCGTCCGAGATCACACATTTTTGCAAAACCAATTTCAACGGAAAGGTTCATTAGCTTTGAATATTTGCTTGACGCAAAGCTGGTATACGTAAGCACGAACCATGTTTTAACCTTACCGCATAAGCTCAACAGCATCGTTCGACTCGTTTGCGGTTCTTTCTACCTTAGCCGTTTAATTCTTTCCCACATATCTTATTTTTAATCTAGTATAGCGCTAGTTTAATCTAGTTTCTGACATCGGAAGGTCATTACTTCCGGGGAACGGTCATTAAAGC
>NC_064874.1:47574402-47606902 GCF_943734745.1 Anopheles darlingi
CCGTGCCGTCACGCAGCCCAGTCCAGCCAGCTCGGCCGGTTCGGTGCGCCGTGTATCGTCCACCCCTACGGAACGTTCGAGCACGATGCTGACCGCCACCAGTTCGGCCCCAGGCTCTGCAGGAGGGGCGCTGCCCGATGGTCCAGTGCCCGAAGGTCTCGCTCGGTGTGACATCTGTAGCCGTAACTTTGCCGACGATCGTATCGAGAAGCACCGAACGATCTGCCAGAAGACGAAGGCGAAAAAGCGCAAGGTGTTCGACGTGACGAAGCAGCGGGTGGCGGGAACGGAGGCGGAAAAGTATGTCCTAAAGGCCAGGGGCAAGGGTGCCGGTGCCGGTGCCGCCCGGAAGCAATCTAGTCAGCAGCAATCGGGCGCAGGAGGAGCTGGCAAACCGAACAACTGGCGCAAGAAGCACGAGGAGTTTATCGCCACTATCCGAGCGGCGAAGGAACTGAAGGCGCATCTGGCCAAGGGAGGCAAGCTGTCGGATCTGCCACCGCCCCCACCGTCCGAGAATCCGGACTACGTGCAGTGTCCGCACTGTTCGCGTCGTTTCAATCAGACCGCCGCCGATCGCCACATTCCCAAGTGTGCGACGATGCTGCACAACAAACCGAAACCGAAACCGAAGGCCTCGACCTCGACGATGCGACGATACTGAGACACAGCCGGTTGGTGGGCTGGCATCCCATTCCTAAATTTTCCGTTCTTTAAACTATACTCTACGAAGTCCTCTTTTGATATGACGCCATATTTGATACCACTAATCATCCGCTTGCCCCTTACCCGGTTTTGATACGATATAACGTGAAAGGCGGATGGCTGCATCCGGTGCGGTAGAAACAGATGTCGGTTAAAGTTAGATCCGAATCACCGCAGCCACCAACAGGCCCCTAACCATTGGAATGGTCATTCGGAAAACCGCATCATGTGCTAACCGTACCAACCCGAAATGAAATGATAATCACAACCAAATGCTTCTATTAACGTGTGTATGCTGGATGGATGGCTGGGTGGCCTATATCCTGCCTGTCCCCGCCTATCCCCCAATTCCCGAGAAATGGCTGTGTGTGACACAGGACAATGCGACGCGAACGATGTTCAAATTGATGTACTCTTGTGTGTTTGTGGTGTAAAATTAATAAAAGTAAATCATGCAGATACAACAACAACAATAGGCTTCGATTAATTCTCTTTATTGGAGTAACACTACGGCGCATTCTCTTGTGAGCCTTCTTCTTGGCTGCACGGTTGTAGCGGAATGAGGAGTATTTGTAATGTGCAGCTGGTCGCCGCTACCGCTACAGCACCACAAACGGAAGCAATGTAATTGATCCTATTCCACCACCGTATCCCCATGTGGTTCGACTTCCGTCACCAATCCATGAACCCTATTCCCAGAGTCTTGTTCCGTGCAGAAATCGGTAAAAAGTAGTGTTTGGCATGACGTAGCTGTCTGGTAGTGGTCGGTATTGTCAAACTAAAAACCTTCATGAATACTACCAACATTAGGACGAATACCACCAAGACGCTAATACGTTTACTATCAATGGTGACTGTGATGAAAATGAAAAGATAGGACGAAGCTAATCTGTACTTTTCGTATTTCATGACAAACAAGACCCTGGAATCAAGTAGACTAACAAAAGGCTAAACTCTGGGAATGTCGGGCCCTATGACTACAACATACCATCGGAACCAGATCCGATCACTATCCCTGAATCGTAGCGCCGACCTCAATCCCTCCTATCTCACGGATACACGGAATTCGTGGCATGCCGTGACTCTTGCTCGCATGTTTCGTCCTCCGCATAGGCGCTTTCATCTAACACAAGTCACCACCCGCGCTTTCCACGTGAACCGTCTGCAGGTTCCGTTTTGGTGATAGCGTGACAGTAACGCTGGACAACAATATTACGCCAAGAAAATAAGTAAATAGCTCTGGAACCCCTAGGCCCTAGGAGAGTTCCAGACGATCGGATTCGCTGCTCAAGGGTGAATCAAGTTGATATGCGATAAGGGTTTGTCTTCGCTTCGATTTTCTTACTATTTTGCACTATTAACACATTAACTACAACGGGGCCGATAGGAATGGCCCAATCCTCGAATGATCGGCTGCTCGCTGATTTCATGTACTACTATAGCTTTCTACTTATCTTACTTCTGCTCCTATTTGTAGCCTTCCACCGTCCTGTCGCCAAGTGGTCTCCCCCTTCCTTTTGTCCAGCTGTTTGTAAGAGGGTGTGTATATGTGTGTGTGTCGATGTCCGTGTGAATGTATGTTTGCCTAATTCTGTGTCTACGTGGAAGATAATAATAATAATACTTGTAATACTCGTACTTTGGTTTCCCCCCGCATGTTCAATGCCAAAGATACACGGCAGTAGAAAGTAAAGTGACCGCCGCCATCTCCACCGAACCGCTGTCGGCTTATGTTTCCGGATACCGACAGTAGGCATTGCCTTCGATGGCTTCCAGCGGTATCCAGTCCTCGGACAGTGGTAATCGGTTCCGGTTCGTTTCGACTTCCCGCAGTACCCGCACGATGTTCCCACCAACCAGCTTCTTGATGGCGACCGAGCCCCACAATCGGTCACGGGCTAGTTCGGCGAGCAGAAGGGGATAATTCTTGGGCGATCCGCTCAGCCCCACGTGGTCGACGCCAGCAATCGCACGGATGTAGTTGATGGCCGTGATTGCATCCTTCAGTGACATCGGCTTATCACCGCACCGTTCCACGTTCAGCATCAGCACGCCACCATTCTGCGAGAGGGCACTCAGGATGTGGTCCGGTACGGCGGCCGTCGTACCGTTGCATGCCATCGATGAGGGCAGTGCGTTCGAGAGCAGCAGCGGCGCTTTGGCCACATTCAGTGCAACCATCATGGCGGGTTCGGAAAGGCGCGAAATCTCGACCAGCATGCCCAACCGGTTCATCTCCTGGATAACGATCTGTAATGTACGTACGAAATTTAGCAACTTGACACTCCCTACTGGATCTCGACTTACCTCGCCAAAGTTGGTCAACGTGGAGGGAAGGTTTTCGTCGAAGAAATCGTTCCGAATCGAGGCACTGGCCCACGGGGTCGTGCAGCCGACACCGGTGAGCGAAACAAAGCGCGCACCGAGCGAATACATCGATCGTAGTACGGCCAAACTGGAACCGAGCGTATGGCCACCCTCGAGCCCGAACAGTATCGCCAGCTTACCCTCCGTATGCGCCTGTTCCATTTCGTCCGCATTCTCGACGACCGCCATGTCCCCGTTCTTACTGACCAGACGGCGTGCATCGTCCAGACCCTCGAGGGTCAGCTGCACCGCGTCCAGGTACTGGGCGGCACATGGGACCGCTATGGGCCACAGTAGTGCCCCCACCATACCGCTTTTTACTTCCGCGAAGCTTTTGCTAAAGTTGGCCCCCATCGGTGGTGCCCAGTAGCCCTCGACAAGCGGTGACTCGACGAGCAGCCGCCGGATGAATGCCAACCGGGCCTCCAGCAGGGAGGACGAGCGTAGCTGCAAACCGAGCGGAATACCAGCGGCCAGTGCCACGCACACCAGCAGCCCCGAGACGAGAGCAATTATCTTGCGATTCCGACGCTCCTTGCCCAGCTTCGGCGGTGGAGGCGAGATGCTGTCCTTAGTGTACGAGTGAATGCTGCCGTTCTTAATCTTCTCCGGGTACTTGGTGATTTCGGGCGGTAGCTCGATGTCCGCGATCTCGGTAAACACGAAACAGTGCTGCTTGCATCCGGCCGGATGTTGATGGACCGGATGTAGCTCCATGAAGTCGTGGTTCGGCATGGTCGCGGTATTCATGCTGCTCCTGTTGTTGTCCTTGTTGTTGTTGTTACAACCCCTTTGTTGTCGCAGCTGGAACACGACACAATCAGTGGGATGGGGTGCCCCTTCCCGCCCCGCTAGTATACCAAATATTCGCCCTTGCCAATCACTAACGAGCCATATCCGGCTATGGCTATGTGTCCCGCGTGGAACGGTGTTTCGTACACTTTAACGTTGTCCGCACGACATAGGAATTTCACTTTTTCCGTCGAAACTGCGATGAAAGTTAAACTGTCTTTGTGCTGCTCTGGCCGTGGCTTCCGGCGCACATGCGCACAAAGGACATGGAAGGATATGCGAGATAATGGATTGGCGAAAGGAACAAGAGCCATTTGTATATCAATGTGTTTCAAAAAATATTGAAAGACACATTTTGTAACGATTTTGGATGAAAGATACTCCAGATAATCTAGATTAAAGTTTGGAAACAGGATGTTAATCAAATGAACCAACCATTTTGTTCCAGGATAGGTTCTTGTTCCAGATCGCATTGATTATTTTTTTTTAAATTTACTTGGTCAATCCAGAACTGCAGTGGATGAAGATAAAACACTTGAAAATTAAGTTTTGTACAGACGTAGAAAATGCATTTATTAGTAAGTTTTTCTGAAAATTAAAAGAACACGGCCACGGTTCGAGAGCCCCGAGAGCGATCGCGCTCACTCGGACACTTCTTCCACTTTGTCACTTAGTAGTGTAATCATTTGCTTCACGGCATCGGCCGCCGCCACCAGTTCCAGCCCCTCCAGAATGTATGCCAAGTTGTCCAAGCTCGCATCCATATCGTCATCGAACCAGAGCGTCAGCAGATGACAGCACTGCTCCGTTATCGTACCGTTCTCCGACTCGAAATACTGTATCTCGTCCGCACTGTACCCGAGCTTGGTGGCCAGCTTCTTCCAATCCTTGCCAATGCTCGGTGCTAGCTCGGCCAACTGCTCTTTGCTTACCGATAGCGTTTTGTGTGTGTTCTTGTCCTCCGGCGTTAACTGATCCGTCTTCAGCAACTCCGAATCCATCTGCTCGTGCTCCTCATCACCGACCAGCCCTTCACCTTCGGCCTCCGCCTGCTCAACGCACGGTGCCGCTGCTTCCGCGTCTTGCATCGCACTCTCTAGCTTCACGTCCAGCTTGTCCTTCTGGATCTTCTTGCGTACACTCTCGAGATAATCCGACACCTTGTACGAGGGAGCATTGAAAAGTGTGAAGAAATGCGGCGATTGGCGGGCGAGCAACCGCAACGCACGCCATTCGAACGAGGGATCTTGCTTCTCTTTCGGATTTTCCAGATACGTTTCCAGGGACGGCAAGAAGTTCCGGTCCGTACCCTTACAAGCCTGTAAATTGTCCGGGCAAACGTTCCATAGGCGGGTAATTTCCGGATTGCCCATGAAGAACTTGCCCTGGCGTGTCGCATCCCTTATAAGATCGCCCAACGGGCGTCTAGGACGCTTCGCTGGCGGACGGCCGGATGTGGCTGTGCTAGAGGAGCCGCTGGACGAAGATGAGCCAACGGTTTGTGCCGCGGCACCGGTACCGGTTGAAGTCGTTGTACCTGTTCCGGAGGCCGGTGCACCATCATCAAGCACCGCTTCCGGTCGTTTGAATTCCTTGCATCCCTCGTTCTTCCAGCTGTTCCACAGTTCCTCGCGTGTCAGCATATGGCGCACGGTTTCGGCAAATTTCTTCCCATTCGGTGGCGATTCCTCCAGCAACCGGTAGACGAGCGTTTCCGTTTCCTTCAGCCAATCGCTCTGCGCCTGTGTGAGAACGTGCGCATCGGCCTTAAACTTGACGGTGGAGTTAAGATACTGAAACAGAATCAGAAACTGCACCAACACCGAACGCCGAAAGTTGGAATCGGAAAGCTGCAGCGAAAGGAGCTTCGGATTGGTGAGAAACTTGGCAAAGAAGTGACCGGCCTCCCGGATTTGATCCACGTCCATCGGTGGGCAATCCGAGCTCGATGTGCCTCCCTCCGTCAGCTTTGCACTGCCCGTGCTCGAACGGTGTTCCTCCAGCTTGAAGCTACTGAACGCCGACAGGACGCTACCGGCATGTGTGGCGAAGGTTTTCCACTGGACTTTGTTGTAGCACTGGTTCGGGTTGCGGAAAAAGTCCTGCAGTGCCCAAAATTTGCAGTACAAATTGTAGTCGATCTTGAGCTTGTTCTCCTCCGTTTCCTTCTCGGTCCCCTCGGTTTCATCGGTCGCACCGTTACCGCTGGTTAGCTGGTCTAACGTCGTCTCGTTACCCTCCATACCGTACTCGGTGATGTTTTCCAGATTGAACTCGGAGATGATGTTCAGTCCGCTGCGCTCGGAAAAGGGGAAGAACTTGGCCAGAAACAGCAGTATCCGCCCGCAGAAGACCGTGTTCTGGGAGCGGGACAACCGGCGTAGCAGATCGTTGCACATACGGAGTAGATTGTGTTTGCAGGCCGTAAAGAAGAACTCCTCCTTCCAGGTGGCCACATTGTTCTCCACGTACGTGAAAATCTGCTCCGCCCGGTCCAGCGTGACCGCATCAAAGCAATCGCCCAGCAGCACCACCGGCATCGTGGCCATCGTCATGTCCTTCCGGCAGGAGGCGACTGCGAAGTTTATGAATGCCTCGATAGCCGGTATGTCCTCCGTGAGCGTGAGCAGCATATCGCGGAAGGCCTGGTGCAGAGCTGTCTTCTTATCGGTGGCACGGACCGCATCGTAATCTGCCTTCAGCAACTCGATATCGTTATCCTTGAACGCGCGTTTTAGAGATTCCTGCGGAAAGAGAAAAACGAACCCGGTTGGAGAAGCGTTTCCGGCAATTTTGCTCGACGCACTTACGGTGAACGTTTCCAGCAACACGAGAAAGTTTGACGAACTCATTTTCTAGCCTTTTCGCTAGAACAGATACTAAAATTGCACCTTTTATCTGAAAAACTCCAAAAATTGTTGTCGCGGCGCGGGAATGTAAACACGGCCGAGTACCCCGTAACGCTTTTGTGTAACTCTTTTCTGTAACGCTTTCTGCAGTTCTGGGCGAAATTCGAAAGTTGCTGCAGAGACAATTCTGCTGCAGAGACAGTTTTCTTGTTCTCTATGGGCAGATTTTTGTACAATTTTGCCGCTTGTGGTTCGCCGTAGTTGTTTGATCGAGTCTCGAAGATTTAACTCGAAGAGGTCCAGGCCACAACGAGGTTTGTGTAAAAGTGTTTCGTCTCAGCCACCGTTTACCAGGCACGAGAAGCCGCTAGCAAGAATCCGGTCTTTCCCCCCTTTCCCGTTCTAGTTCTAACCCACCACCTCCAGCGTGCGCGTTTCTTCCAGCATTATTGTTGTTCTACGTTTTTCCTCTCTTGTTGTGTACGCCGTTTTTTGTGCAACACTTTTAGTGTACGAAACCCGATTTCCCCGATATCGACATCACACGCTGGAGAAGGTAGCAGGAGAGATTCGTGAAAGATTTACGTGAAAGACGCTTCGGGGAGGTCGGAGGTCAACTTCAAAACCGTTCAACTCCAGCCCGGTCACCCCCTGGGTAGGAGATTCTAGAACCCCAGCCGGACATAGCCCCTCCAGCGGCCAGCGACTGGAGAAGATTTCTTTCTTTCAGTCCCCCATCCCCCACAAATTCAAACCAAACAACGTGCGCTGGTGTTCGTGCGAAGGAAGTGCGAAGATGATGATGATCATCATCATTCATTGAGCAGAGATAGAACGTACGCTAGCGCTGTCCCGTTCTCGGCCACGGTACATCTCCCGGGGTGTCCGACCAAGAATCTTGACTCAACATCCCCCCTCTCCCTTTGGACCCCACTCCCGATCATCTCCATAAGCGCGCGGGGTTAAATGGAATGGCATTCAGTTGAATCACAAGACGCCGACGCCTCGACGCCTCGACGACGACTACAACAACAAAATCAATCACGGCACTTTAGTTAGTAGGAGGCTGTTGCGAGACACGCACGCAATCATCATCCAAAGTTGTTTTCAATGTATTTGCATTCTCTCACCCTTGGCCAGCAGCAGGTTATCGCCGTTTGTTGATTGGTGCTTCGAGGAGTGAAGGTGCACCAACCCCCCTACCCCACCCCTATCCTGCGTGGTGTGCAAAAAAAGTGCAAGATTCCGAAATTCCGCCGCGACAGCAGCCGTGAATGTGAAGCCGAAGTTGGCCGGGAAGCGTGTGTCGTCAACGTGAGAGTGGTTACCGTTGCCTGGAGTAACAAGTGCAAGTAGTGTACACCGATATTGTTTCCCTTTACGCGCACGTGCTTTTGTGGGGCTGGCTGCTCAGATCACAGTTGTTGGTTTTGTGTTGATTGCGTGCTCCAAGGGAAAAGGCGTGTAAGGAAAACGGAAGGCCGAGCCTCTTGTGGCACTGTGGCGCGTGAATTTCATTCAGTTCAGTAACCAATTTTTGGTGAAAATCCACGAAAAAACCCCCTCCGGGGCATCTGTGGGGCAACGTCGTGAGAGCTTTCCTGGCCACGCGCTAGAGCAACAACAACAGCAGCAACAGCAGCAGCAGTGATACAACAACAATGGCTTCATTTCGAAATGCGCACAAGAGTCTGTCGGTGGAGGAGCGGGCGGAGATGAAGGAAAAATTCGAAGAGGTAAGTGTAGTGCGGGGAGGAAGGGTGTGTCTTCTTCTTCGTAGCACGTTTCAAGCGCCAACACAGCCCCTGACCAAGCTGTTGACCCATCATATCGGTCGACTCCGGAGGTTGTTGTTCTGGTTTGCTAACAATGTTCGAACCGTTATCAGTTTCCCGAACCCACATGCATGCCATTCGCAAATAAACGTATCTCGCTCTTTGCCCGGGACCCAACCAAGACCGGAAATTAGCTGGCAGATTCTGTGGCACCATCCGGGAGTTGTCTCTACTCTACTGAGTCATCGCCGGTGATGGTGTCATGCTGAAGCATTTCTACTGCGAAACGTAATTAGTAACCAAACGGCAGGGCACACTAGACACTAGAGATGATTTGAAAATATTTTACACGCCAGTTTCGCCCAGTCTTTTGACCGGTTTGATGACTCATGCGCGGTATGAAAACCACGAGGTGTATTGTATTACCGACCCTGCCAAGAGAGTGCCTTGTAAGCCGGTTTCTCAGAAACATTTGCATACTATGTGATTCCGCACCCTTCGCTTGTGTGCTGCTTGATGCACTCTTGAGAGTGCACCCTTTGGGTTGAGTGTGCACGGCGGGCGGCGGCGGGATCAAGTTGGCATGGAAATTGTTGAAATTAATTGCAAGCAACCCCTCTATCCCGACGTAGCGTAGCGAGCGACGTAGCCAGCAGCAGACACTAGGCGGCATACAACCGTCGTCTCCATAGTAGGCTTATCCCCGTGGGGGGTGTTGGGTTACATTTTTCCAATCGAGCAACCGAGTTTCCCCCGAGTGACGGGCGCGGTAGCGGCAATAAAAATGTGTTTTGCATGTAGTAGAGGCAAGTGCGAACCACCAGAAAACCCGTTCTATGCCCGTGTCACGGAAGGGGCTGCATCCCATCACAATGCCTACCAAGCATGCCAACCATCGACTCCCGAAGACCTGGTCGACCTTAATTAATTTCCAATTGATTGACGATGAATAAATCAATGGATCCGCATTCCATTCCCCACCCCGACCTACCCGGGAATGAAGCGACGAGAAAAAGGAAAATCGGAGTTCGGGAGCTGCGTCTCTTCCTTCCGACTTCCGCTCGGGGAAGGGGTGGCGGATCGATTCTCGGGTTCGTTGCTGCTGGTGTGGCGCCAGCCACATCCACTCCTGGTGCGTGCAGTAGTAACGGTTCGTGCATGTGTGTTAGTGAGCCGGCCGGTCTGGATTTGCCGGTTTTTCACCCCACTCGGCGAAGCCAGACGGCGGTTGACCTCATTTTCTTGTGGGAGTGCCGGTGCACTGGGTGGAGGCAGGCTGCCATGGGGTAGAGGTGAGCCTCTGGATGGATGCTCACGCGCATGCCACGGCACAGCCCAGCCCAGCATACTCCGGACATCCGACCGGCATTACTTTTTCACCGACCACGACAACGACGACGACGTCGTGGCAAAGAGAGCTTTCCCGGGGACATAACATACTTCGGGACGAGAGCCGGGGTGCCGGTTGTTGATATCCACATCCGGCCAACGTGGCGTACTCGGGAACGCCCGTCTCGATTCGTTTTCTTCTTCGTTTTTCGTGAAGTTTTCCACCAGTTTTCCACCGGTACAAGTTGGCGTCGAGAGTCGTGCGCTTGCGGTCCCGTGAAGCGCCGATTCTGATTGAAGAACACGTGTATCTCTCGTGAGTGTGTGTGTGTGTGTGTGTCTGTCGCATACATTATTCACTTCGGTCTTCTTTTTTTCGCGTGTTTCAATCCGTGATGGTCGCTGGCAGGATACATTACATTTAGTATGGTTTTTGTTGGGGCTTCTTATTCGTATCCTACCAGAACATGTGTCTAGTTTGAACCGTTTGCGGAATTTTAGGTCTTTTTTATCATGTTTCTTGCTGAGTAATTCAGCTAGATTGATAACATTTAAATATCAAGCCACTCATACATTTCCAAGTCTTTACAATCTTTCCGTAATGACCTTTATGTTTCGAGTTTTTTATTCGGCTTTCATTCACTGATAAAAACAGAAAATAGAACAGAGTTTCTAGGATTTTCTATTCTAGTCTTGCATCTTGTAGTGCTGCTTTTCATAACCATGTTACGAATAAGAATGTAGTGGAACTTACATTTCTACGCTGTATTTCTACGCTGGATGAAGGAAATATTATTAGTAGTTTGCATACAAAGCAAGCAAGACAAAAGAATTAACCTGACAGCAGAGAATTCAAGGCAATGATGATGATGATGATGATGGTGAGACCGGTCTCTTACTGCAACAATTGATTTTGATTGACAAAATTATGGATTTTGATAGTAGCAGCTCTCTATGCTTTGCAGGAAGTCACAGTGTCATTGTTGTAACACCCTCCAGAACACTGTCTCTCTGCGACGTATACAGCAACCATTTCCATGCTTTAAATATATTCCGCTATCGATTATTTACAACTCTGTTTAAAGCCCCTCCTCAAAAGCCAGCAGATGGGTGTTGCGTCTGCATTTTAAAGCCTCCCGTACATCAGAGTTATATAGAGGATTTCAGAAAGTAGCAGTAGATTCTGCGTTTTCACAGCTCGAATGTCCATATCAAATAATTGAGGCCATAATATTTTGTCACCTAGATCACATAGTCTCCACCATTTTTTTATTAAATATCAGCAATAATGGTCACATATCTTTAACGATGACTTACTGATGTCGCGCTGTAGATACCACGATTATTTAAGGGCAACGTTTTGTTTGAATATGAAGTGTTTTTCCTTTTGTTTGCTGATGTCACGTTGAATTTAAATGCAGATCAAAAGCACATGAAGCTTGTTTCTACTATGGGATATTATTTTTCTAACGCAAAAACAGTGTTTCCTCACTTTTGTCATTGAATTTCATAAGTGAATTCCCGGATATCAAAAATATAAGATGGAACGATGGATCCATGGAATCGATCAAACAGGAACTCCATTGCTGATGCTTTGGGACAACAGTTTCAGCTTTAACCGTACTCCTACAAGAGCCCTCCCGGGAGGGTCCTTCCCCAGGTTTATCGCCCAAGTTTGGCCCACTTCCATGCAATCCTCCAACACACAAAAATGCACAAATCCGACACCAAAAACCATGACTAATGACGCGTCGCGAGCAGAGGTCGTTCCTTTTTCTGTTACGTAGGCGTGCTTGGTCGCTGCCCCTCTGTCTGTCTGTTTGAAACGCATCCGTCGCCGCCGCTGCCGCCATGAGCTGCCACCACACGCTATAGTGCCCTGGCCCTTGTGCTGGCCTGGTGTGACCGCACACCCATCAAAATGACCATAACGTACGCCCGATGCGTGATGCACCGCTCCTTGGGCTCAGAAGTCCCAGAAATGGAATGGACCCTGCCTCTTCCTTCGTTCATTTCCGCCTACTAGTTGGTTGTATAATAATCTTTCCACTTTCTCAACCCACCCACCGGTCGGTCGATCGGTCGGTCGGTCAGGAAGTAGACCCCCGGTCAGTCAGTCTGTCCGTTGGTCGGTCAAACTTTCTCCACGCCGCCGATAGAAGCCGCACCGCACGCCCGGCGGGCATAGAAGGTGCGTTCCTTTCTTTGTTGTCTCGTTGGCTCTATGATCGAGGCGAAGGCAAAGACCTTGTCTTTGCCACGGGTTGCGATCGCCGTTCGGTCACTCCCGCTATGTGACCCCGTAGCTTATCAGTTGGCCAATGCCCAACCGGGACCACAATGAAGGTCTCGGTCTCGGAGCTGACTGAGGCCATAGCGAGCAGCGCTTATCATGAAGTCACTTTCCGGCATACCAACCGGCGATGGATGGCGTTGCTGGTGTCCCGAGATAAACACGCTCGACGGCGCCTCCCGTCGCGCCATCAGACAAATCTTCGGCCTTCGGAGCACCCCTTGCGCGTTTTGACCCCGCCGCCCGTTGCTGCAATGGTCCGTCGCAAAGATCACGCGCTGGTGCTGCTGCAATGCATGTGTATAAATGGCCATCCTCCCTATGTGCATTCCATTGCCCCCAGCCCCTTTCTTATACCCCTTTCTAAATGCATTACTGCGCTTACATTTCAACGAGACGACGAAGGGAGACAAATGACAAAGAACTCGAACTGGATGGAGGGGTGCTACACGTACTCTCAGCACGATCACGATCGTAAATGCTTTTTCCTTGACATCGCCGCAAACTGCCTGTCGCCACTGTTGTGGTATGGCCTGTGGCCCCGTTGGTTCTCTGTCTCTGCCTTGATACGCCACGGAACAATTTGCATCGTCGTCGAGACACTTCCGCGTTACGTCGGGGCGCGTTCTCCAGAACAGAACCAAGAACACAATCAAGTCTAGCACTTGAAGCTGCTGGTACCGGCGGGGGAGAGAGAGAGATATGATGAGTCACCGCAAATGGTCGATTTATGCCTTCGGCGGTTTCATCCTCGGCTAGCAGATTGTTTATTGGCCTTCTCCTGCTTGCCTAGCCAAGACTTTACCCGCATCACAAAGACGACGGTGACGGATTCTGTAAGTCGCCCAGTTAGCCAGTGAGTCACGTCTTGACACGCCAACTCGCTTTCCAAACGGGAGGAGCACGACATGACCGACTCATCGACTGATCCAATACAATATCTCCCCCAGGGGGTCCGTCCGAATGATTTGGCCATCATTTGGCTCCTCTGATCCTGATCAATGTGTCCGTGCGGGTGTATTTGTGGTGGAAGGGTGCTGTAGGAATAATAATATATGTTTGGCGCTTATTTGAAGTTTTCTTTTTTTTGGTTTGGTCTCGCCACTTGAACGGTGTCCGAGCGCGCGAGGCTTAGAGCTTAGAGAGCGCGATCGCGCTCTAAAGTGTCGCCTTTAAATGCCTTTCGTGCCGCGACGTGATGGCCTCCTACTACAATATACACACGCGCCATTACGTCATGCGGTACGTTGCAGCAATAGCAGCAGCGGCAGACCCACTACAGACCACCACATGACATCAGCATGCAATGCGCTCCATTTAAAGACGCGTTTTTCGTGGCCCCTTGAAGAGACCAGATGGTGAACGTGCTGGAATGGGTTTTGGATGGTTTAAACTTCTGCTTTCTTTCAAGCTATCATAGTAGACGTCGAGTTGCGGCGAGTATATGCAACGCAGTAACGCTTCTTTCAAACAAAGAAACCGTTGGTTGCAACACGCTCGGGATTCTAGTCTGATTCTAATCAAAGCAACCAATAAAGTGACGCGTGTTTGTCTTCTGAGTCGCTAATTTCGCTAATACAATGGGTGTACTCCGAAAGCTTCTAAACATTGTAATTACCTTCAATAGATTGCTACTTTGTAACCCGAGACCGAGATTGTGGTTTCATATGGCACCTTCGCTTCCCTCATCATTACCGGATTTATTTGTCATTCGTGACTGAATTGTAAACGAGACGGGCCCAGTGGTGGCGGCGGTGGTATCGGCATACCATTCCTGTCCGGCCTTCCGCCTTCGGTATCTCCAGTGCCAAGAGCCTCCTTCAGGTGTGGTACGCAACAAAACACCCCACGATGTCACGCAGGAACACGTATCATGGCTAGGCTCTCATAAAAAAAATACCCGCTATCTACATTATCTGGCAGCAGGAAGTAGTCAAAAGCCGGTGGCGCAAACACCAACACCAATAGGCCGATTGTGCCAACGTATTGTTTCACTTTTGATTTCGGCTTTAATTCGTTGCCATAAAATTGCATAAAGACGGCAACAGCCTCTGCAGAAGCATCATTCGAACAAATCAAAGCCGAAGTTCTCTCGACGACATACTTCTTCTTTGATATGTTAGTCCTCTCCACTGCACGATAGCAATTTTATTTTAAAACTCTCAAAAGCACATACCATTCTATGGATGAGGCATGCATCGCGCACAGTTTGACAGTTGTTTCAATCGAATTTCCAACAGAATTGGATAAAGGCCACTTGGATCTGAAAAAAAAAATCATCTTATCTGTGCCCGATTACGATAACAACATTCTTTCAGTCTCATTTTGATAATTAACGGGTGGTTGCTACCGTCGCTGCGTATCTTTCGTCGAATGTTGCAGTTCCTTTCATTTGGCGCTTTTGTGTCCAAGGAAAAGCATCAAAAATGGAGCACAATGTAATACTAGCATTGTAGTTTTCATCGGTCGTCACCTTCCCGATCATGGCACACCACGAGTGCAACGCAAGAAAATGTCTAAAATTGCAGTTCGTAAAAAGCAGTGCAGCCCGCACCGCACGTTAGGGTGCGCCAGATCATGACGATCAAGGGAAGGTGTTCCGAAATGCAGCTAAAAAGACAGCGAGAGAGACAGAGAGAGAGAAAGAGCACGCACGTGATTCTAGGTTCTATGCGTATCATTAGTGGGAGCAATTATCTAATCACCATGAGGCCACCATGATATGTTTGCGTGCAATCACGCGCGCAATCGCCTGTGGCGCACAATGCACAGAACGTTGCAATTGCTTGCAGCTTCTCAACCTTGCGGCTGTGTTGGCATTGACCGGCGTCGTCGTCGTCGTCGCCGTCCGTCTCGAGTGTGCCAATCGCGCGCAATGGCTTATCTGATAAAGCAAACATACACGCCCAAGCATCGAGTATGTACGCCGCGGGGTGTGTGCAATTGCTGCATCGCGGTGCAGCGTACGAACGAACAGCTCAATTAAAACCACATCCGGACTCCCCGGTTGCTCCGGATTCCGCGCTTGCAATGGAGGGCGCTTTGAAGATTGACTTCCAAACGAACGAAACCTCGCGAGAACACACCAATTCATTCAAACCACCAATCCAACACACAATCAGGGCCCGAGGATCGTGCCACCCCACCACGATGACGACGACGACGGGGGGTTGGACGATTCGATTTTGCTGAAATGGTGAATCCGTGTAGAAAAAAAACAAGAACTGAAACCAAAAAAAACGACGTTTAACAAAATATGTTCACCATATGGGTGGCTGCTGCTGGTGCTGGTGACTGACGCGAGCCAAGAAGCGGCGAGAGGACCAACGCGGCTCGCGATCGGTCGCTGCTGTTTGGCTATCGAGCGTCTCTTCGCGGTGTGTTCGGTTTTGGCTTTGGTGCTGGCCTCCCCCGGGACCATCTAACACTGCGGGTGTAACCCGTTCGTTAGTGTGCGTGTGTGTGTGTGCTATTTTCATTTTCAGCTTCACAGCAATTCGCCTTGTGCCTTGGGGAGAAGAAAGACGGAGAAGCTGAAATGAGGTTCTTGAGCGGTTTTTATTCTCTCCAACATTTGCCCATTTCTGGCCCCAAAGATGGAACTGCTGCTGCTGCTGCTGCTGCTGCTCTTGTGTGAGCGAGGACCAGAATGAAAAGAAATCATATCTCCCCTCACACACCACCACCACCACCCCACGCCTTGCCGGCCTTTGCAATGCAAAACGAGAACGAGACCAGCAGGAAGACATAAGAAGAGGAGGAATGTACGCGGTTTTGAGCTGAAAGAAGCGAGGGGCTGGGGAAGGTCCGTGCTCGTATGCCATAATCGCATTAACACTGGCACTGGCAGCGCAGCGACCACACCATCATCGATGGGGGTCCAGTATGGGGTATGGGGATAGTGTGCCCAGGCGCGGAGAAGAAGATGCTGATGATGATGATGATGACGCGCTCGTGATCGTCGTCGTCGTCGTCGTTGTGGTCGACGAGCCATGCGAGCTGCTGCTGCTGTGACAGAGGTCAAGAAACTTCGATGCCACGTTAAGAATCGAAACTCGTACCGTATGCTCACGCAGCAGATGCTGAAGCTAGCCGGATTATGCTTATATAGTTCAGCTCGTCCGAGCATCATCAGATCAGTGGCGTAGACACACATTCTGACATTAGCATATTTTCATTTTCAACCACAAATGTTCTCCGAAGGTTCTTTCGCCTCTTTGTACAACGGTGGCACCATAATTCGTTTTGTGCTCTTTTCGTTTTATGTTTGGTAGGCATGTCAGTGACTTTCAAGTGACAATTTAGTATCTGTAATACTTTATTTTCGCTATTGTTTATGATTACACCCTATAATTGGTTATCAAGAACAATAACATGCCACGCGCAAGGGTTTGTTAGACATTTTAGCTCTCATTTTCGTCCTACGTTATTAAACATAATGGGTAAATGTGTCAAAAATTACACATATTTACTGTTCAGTGATTCTCGGTACCGTGCCTGTAAAATTTTAAAGCATTGCTAAATCACACACCCTTCATCGCTTAAGCTCTGTTGTAAACCAAAATTACCACTCTAAAAATGGTCTTCAAACTCAATACACAAAACACAAGTACTGTTCGATAAAGTTTAGATAAAGTAAAAACTGTGCCGTTAGACACACTCGATCGAGGAATAACAATCGATCGAGTGTGAATTCTGCGCCTCAAACAACGCCACCGCAACTGAGGCCTCGTGATATCGTTTGTCGGCTGATATATCATGAGGACGTAATCATTTATATGTTCCCAAAAGCTAGCAGATTTTACATTATTTAATCCAAAAATGATTGCGTGATGTAATTACGTCTTCAGGAGTAATCGAGTAGTGGTGGTTAACAAAACGGTGGCGAGATAATAGCGCATTACTGATTCCTAAGAAGGGGGGCATTCATTCAAGAATGATTTTTATGTTTAATCTTTTTGCTGAAAGTTTAACTGATCTTCATTCTAGGTTCCCTTTTTTTATTCCCGAAAGAGGACCGGATTTGACTTGATTCGTTGTTACATCAATTTAACAATTAATCAAGTGCAAGTACATACTTTTGTCATCAATTTTTGACCCGTTTATACGTTTTTTATTTTTATTGTTTGTGAGTCACTTATGATCTAGCAAACAGATCACATAAACATTGATTGAATCTTTGTCAAAATCATGCGACTTATTACTAATCATTTATTAAGCGACTGAATAATGATAAACTGCCACGTTATCACTCTGTACCAATGCCCTTGAAGAATCTGAACGCTTGTTGGTCTCTGTGCGACGTAACTCACATTCAACCAACAAACAAACAAGCAAACAAACAAACAAGAAACATTTTGCTCAACTGACAACGAAATTCAAACAGAGAACAATCCAGCGCAACATGCTTATCATCCGGCCTTATCAAACGCTGGCATCGTTCGCCAATTACTTACTGCTAATTAACCACAGCTAGGGCGCGTTGCAGCACCCAAGAGAGACACAGATCAGCGTCCTCGAAACGGCTCTTTCGCCCCGGGACGGGGGAGGCGTGCAATCAATTCAAATGAAAGCATTTTCATTCAATCCATTCCGAGGCCAACACTAATGAGTTGCATCGGTGCACATTGCGAATAGCGCGATGATTGAGGCGACCGGTTGGGCCCCCAATGTCTCTTCTTGTCCCTGGCAGATGTGTGTCAGTAGCGTACATGCTCTTGTGTGGTTCCCGTCCCCCCGAGCTACAAGGAGCTACTGGTTTTTACGCTATAGATTATCATGCACGATGGGGAGGATAGCGCAGTTGACAAATCGTTGCTCATCACACACGTCACAAACACCGGTTTCTGAGATCCGCAACACAAACCGCAACCGTGCTACTACCGTCTGTCGTCGTCGTCGTTCAAACCTTGCTTGCGCATCTCCGGTGTCATCCTGACTTTGTGACATCTGCGCAAACCCTTGGCCTGGCTGGCGGATGTCACAAACTAAAAACCACAAAACACACACACCCGCACCCGCACATCGATCGATAGCCTTCCAGACAGACGGGGTACCGGGGAACGAACACCTCTTTTTGCATAATAAAGGCTGACAAAGTGCCACCTTGGCGGGTGGCGGGATCACTCGGAAGCGCGCACACACTCCCTCTCGATTCTGCAGCCCCCGCACTGCCCGGTTTGATTACGATCGCTAACAATTAGCATGCATCGCGCGTCCGCGTTTGCTACTACTATCATACTAGCTATAGCTCCCTCCCCCCACCCTTGGCATAACGCATCATCATATTGCGCCAAGCTGCGCCACAAGTCGCGCCAAGTTAGCTAATCAACCGCATCAACGGTCGGGGTCTCCCCGTGAGCCAGCCAAGTGGTTAACATAGCAATAAACACTAGGATTGTAAAGCGCACGCACACACTTCATTCCGTTGGGTGTCATCCGGCACCGCTCGTTTGTCCGTTTGGTGGTGGTCCATGTTGGTTGCATAATGCGTCCGGCTAGCGGCTAGCGCCAGCGCTTCTGTCTTCTGTATTCCGTGGTGGAATATTATGCCACGAACGTTTACGCCGCATAATCGATATTCGGGCGACGCCGTGCTCACCCTCCTCTCTGGCCTCGCTGGCGCTTGTTCGGATTTTCTATTTCTTGGATTTTTTTTTCCATTTTTCCGGATGGTCTAGATTTACCACCACCAACCCCACATAATACCCGCCGTGTCCGTGTTCGATCGATCGATAGCGATGGTTACACTGCTGCGCCTAGCAAATACTGCAGTACTGGACGAACGTATTCCGGGTGTGCGTTGAAATCGAACGAACAGCACTTTTTTGTGTCGTGCAAAGTTGTAGGAATTCCCTATTCCACTTTCCTTCGAGACGACTATGGCTGGCTGCAAGTGATTGCAATTGATTTCGAGAACCCCATTATGGTGGTTGATTGATTTTTTGATTCGATTGCATTTTATGAGAACGTAATGAGGCGAGTTGCTTGGGTTTTAATTTTAGTTTTGCGACAAAAAAGTCGCCGTGATAATGTCTTAAAAGCATTGTTTGCGTTGCATCTGTTCTCTATTTGGACACTTCTATGCTTTGGATGAATTTGAGCCCCCAGTGGCGCCTTCCTTGTTGTTTGTTTCAACAACTATTTTCTGGTTTTTCTGGTTTCTGGCTTCAACTAAATTCTCTTCTTAGCGGTATGACTTCTAAATGTGGATAGCCATGAGCTGCTGGATTATAGCAGATGAAGTACGGGAGTTTTCAGTCAAGTGAGATCAAACAACTCTTTGATACCGATTGGTCGAGCGTGAATCGTGCTAAACAGATAACTTTACTGTGCTGTTTAACACCTCGGGGGGTAAGTTTGAGACCTGTTTTTTCCGGCTAAAAATCTATGCGCACTTTTTTTTACAATGTTGCTCCAACATTTACCTATGTTAGTTTCTTTATATCATGTTCCACTAGCTACTTATGCGATTCCTAAATGATAAAATCGAGTTTAATGTAGGAGCGTCAGGAATCTAGATGATTTTGTTAAACATTTTACCAAAAAAGGCATGTCGGTCGAATCTTGGGACTTATCTATGATAATAATGCTTTCTTATGATCATTGAATATCCATTAGGATTGGGATTCTCTGTTGATTATATTTAGTGACTATTTTATACCAAGATCTATTCTTATTTGCTTCACATTGACAGTCTTCATTGTCATGAAGATCGCTTCCAATGTAAGCAAGTAAATTATCATCACGAAGCACGTTTTTAACTATTGTGTAAGGAAGTTGGGTTGTTGCAAATTTTTGAGCTTTGTCTTCTTCGCTTTACATCTTCTAGTCGATTCTCTCGTTTGTGGCGAAAACCTTCTTTTCCTGTTCATAATTGAGAATGTTTTATTGATTCAAGAACTTCCTAATGTATTTATGGGCAAAAGTGAACCCAAAACTAGTTGAGAACACTTTCTGCAAGTGTCCCTCAAGGTTTTATAGCATCTTCTATGTCATCACATTATGATCACTGCTATGAAATGAATAGTGTGTACGAATTCCAAATGACTCTTAATAAAACGCCGAAGGGTTTTATCGAGAAATCTTTTCAAGCACTACAAGCGACAAACAGTCTCTTTCTCCTGAAACAGAACTTTCACAGCACAGACTGCTAAAGTGATAAAAATGTCTTCAAATTTCGTTCACTAACTGATTTTAAGCATTCCCAATAAAGATCATTCCGGCCTTTCGGACTTCTAGTCCAACTCTAAAAATGTACTCGTACTCTTCACACAAGATGCCACACTACAACCACCCCAGGGGCTGTCCGAACTGGGCAAAAAGGGTGCTCCAGATCGACGATCGCTTCGAGCGTGCAAACGTAGATTAATTAGGCGTAATCCAATTACTGGCGCACTGGTCCCAGCCGGCGGGGGCCGCCTAAGCCGACCGGAAACCGGAAATCGAACACTCTGTCGAGTCGAGATCGGCTCCCGAGAAGCAAGCTTTTGATGTTCACTACCGCAATCTCCCCGCCCATGTCAGCTGCTATAGCTGGTTGGTCCGCGATCGCATCTGCTGTGCGCCGCCGAGGGTTCTTCAAGGCCGCGGCCGACACCGACAAGACATTCGCTCTCGAAGTCGCGAAGTGAATGAACGAACGAACGAACTGAACTCTATCTTACCATCCATTCTATTCCCAATTGTTGGTGCGGCATGGCACTTCTTGCGGGTTGTGTACCCCAATTGTGGCAACTCGCGGCTGCGCTTGTGGATCATCGTGAGTGATGGCATCGTCGTGGCGCTTTATGCGCTGCTGCTGCAAGTTGCATCATCGCAGCAGTGTGGAAGCTGTGAGAAGAAAGCTGCCCCTCCCCCTTTGGATGGGGCGATCATCACCATGTTTCCACAACCTTGAGCCACCGCCTCGCGGAGATGATCTCTCTCCCCCTGCAGTGTTGCCGTTCGAAATTCGTTTTCCCTCGTCTCAACACACAAAGCGTCCTCTCTGGCGTTGCGTTTATGATGAGGTAAAAACGTTGGTCCCACGATGATGGGGTACATGAAGGGAAGGAGGAAAAGCAGGGTTGAATGGAACTCTCTGGAGTGGAGGAGCGTGTTTCATTGAAAAATATTTCAAAGATGCTCGCGGGAGCCACTTAATGAACCCCACCAGCAGTCACCCCGTGGCCAGACCAGACCAGGGCCCAAAACCCCCCAAAAAAAGGCTTTTCATGTTACGCCACGATCGCCACGATGTCCCACCGATTCGATGTCATTTATGCGATTAATGGAAACCGATTTGACAGTTCATTGAGTAACCGTGGTGAAAAAGTGAAGGTTTTTCGGAGATATTTTCACTCATAATTTTTTTGGTTGTTGTCTTTTGAATAACGTTTCCATTTGTTTCGGTCCTTATTCGGTCTGCCGGCGGAACATTCCCTTATCAACATTTGAGTCATTTGAGGTGGTAACTAGAATCGAACCGAATTGCCGCGATGGTGGTTAAGAAGCAGATGCAAGCAGAGATGTTGTGCTGGTTGTGCTCGCGATCACGATCACGATCACGGTGGTACCGTTGGTTTGGTGTTGGCCTTCGAACGAACAAAAGCTGGTGGTGCCGCTGGTAACACACATTTTCCAGCGTATTCGGCAATCATTGGCCCATTACCCCGCAGTCCCAGAGTCCGTCCGTCGCTTAGCATCCCAGCAGGGGATGGAGATGTTTGGGCGCGCTGCATAATATGTTGATGCTCGCTCGCGCGCTCTGCTCTGTATACATGCCACGCACTGCAATCTGCAGAAGCAGCAGCAGCATTCCACAGACCACACACACCTTGCTACACTTTTACCGGGGTGTGTGTGTGTATATGGTATGTGAAGATCTCGGTTAATCGGCACACAAATTGCGCGGCCATTAACATCTTCTTACTCGGGGGAGCCCGAGCGATCGCAACATTTTGCTACGGGATTGGATTCACCGAGTGTGTGTGTCGGGGATTCGGAAAAATGCTTCCCTTCTCTCTATCTCTAGCTCCAGAGACAGACAGAGATCGGGCTAGCTAGCCCGAGCTCGACGTCTTTCCAGGCTCCTTCCTCCCCATTTATTTTCCCACCACAACATCGTACGAACCCCGGTGACGACCTTGATGAGAGTGTGCTTCGGTTGGGGCTGTACCGTAAGGAATTCGACCATTTCCCTTCGAATGCGACTCGATGATGGGTAAGGGTGGAGGAAGGTGTCTATGGAACCGCGGTGGTGGGCCTCTGGATTATGTCGCTGGCTTTGCTTTGGAATGGAATTATTTTCTTCAACTTCTTGCAGCTCTCTGTTGTAGCGAATTGAGGCAGCCTAACAACCGCTCCACAGCCTACTATCGAATGGTATGGACAACATCACCAGTCCAGCCCAATAGTGCTATCGACACGTAACCATCCAAGCGAACCAAGGGGCACCATTCTCGAACATAAACGTAACGCATTCCTCGCACCTGGACTGAACCGGGGACTGTGACTGTACGATAGTTATGTTTTGTTGTTTGACAATTACAACTCAAATGCGCTTATCGTAAGGTGCGTGCGTAAGTGCGCGCGCGCGCATATGTGTGTGCAGTAGGAAGGAGGAATGCGCGGACGCGGACATGGCAACTTTTTGTGTTTTGTTGTTTACTCTGATGGGTGTGTCTGCGGCTTGTTTTTTCTTTCCTACGATCAACACCCAAGGTCTCAAGCCCCACATTCACTTATCAGCGCTCGAGCGTGGCTCTTCCTTCAGGTTTTATCGCGTGAGATTGTAGAATTTCAATTGAATTTTAGAAACACCACAAAACACATGTTTCTCGGACAACACATCATCATCGATCATCATCATCATGTTGCGAGACTGTAATAGGTAGTGTGTGGTGTGTTTGTGTTAACTTTTTGCATTGAATTACTAACCATCATGTCCATCACAACACTGCTGCGTTGGTCTTTTGGTTTTGGAGCATAGATTTTTGCCAGTTCCCGACCCTGCGCGCGGTTCTTGCTCGTTCATAAGCAACACCACTCTGCTGTAAGCTGTTCAAAAGTGTCACGTCCTTGAATCCGTGTTCCAGTGTGTGGGACGATTCATCATCATTGTGTTGTCCACCTCATGCCTGTGTCTGTGTGTGTATGGATAGGTGTTTTGTCCCTAAACGAACGAACGGTCAACAATGACGCCGACTGCGGGGCCAAAGGCAATGTTGAGTTGACGTCAGCCTGGTGTCAGAGTAGAGAGCCAGCGCCAAGCGCGTCGCAGAAGTCACGACGTTAGCTTGCGCTGTGGAATGATGGCAAGTCACCACGAACACGACCACGATGACGACGGTGTGGCGCAAACAACAACAACAACAACTCCAAAGACGGCGAACACTATCGGGACAGCGAATCGCTCTTTGCGCGCCCCTCAAATGACACTTTTCATGCTTCTGCCACAAGAGGAAGAAGGCTGGTGGCTGAGTGCGCAACGGGTACAACCTGGGCACACAACGGGTCTGTCTGCCTATACCACCATCACCACACCACCACCCCCCCCTACCTGGCCTGCCTGATACACGTACACCGGTTCACGCTAGCGGTGAGAACCGGTATGTGTTCGGTTTGCTATGCTGCTGGATTCTTTCTGGAACCACTCTCGTCCACCTACGCACACCAGGTAGAGCAAGATCCGCCCCCACCTCTTCTCCTCCTTCCGGTGTAGTCGTCAGCATGACTCGTGTTGATGTTGATGACGGCTGTGATGTTGCGGATCTTCGCTTATCACTAAAGGGTCCCTGCTATTGACGGAGTATCGATTTCGAATGATTTATGTGTGATAATGGACCAAACAGCCCAACCATCCTGTCTATCTCGCGCGTGATAACGTTGCGCTGTGCCGAGGTCAGAGCGTTTGTTTGTGTGATCATGCTGATCGGAGCGGGAAATGTATGCATTATAAGCAACGGTCCAGCAGCGCATCGCGCGAAGGCCATCGTTGGCTATTAATTATTCCATGCCCAGCCTCGACAGGTGGTTCATTAAAGATGATAAACAAAATGAAATACTACCCCCACTACTGCTCACGATGGTGCACGCGGTCAGCACGGAATGCCACGGAGGATTCCAGAGAGGCAAACAAAGAATGAGTTAATCGCGCAATGCATTAAGCCGCCGGGTAAGCCAATCTAATATCCCGTTGTCGCCAGGCTGTGTGTCGAGGGGCTTTGCTTCCGTTGAATGTAAATATTTGTTCAGCGTGGAAAATATGCGCATCTTTCTTGCCACGTGCCATTGATCTAAAAAAGGTTGCTCGTTGTGAGTGGTAAAAAGAAATGTTATCCTTGTCAGAAGTGGGATTCGAACCCACGCCCTCAGAGAGGACCAGAACGCTCGGGACACCCGCCGAGAGGCAGGCAAGATTTGCTCTTGAGTCTGGCGCCTTAGACCGCTCGGCCATCCTGACATGTTGAGAGGGGCGCGCCAAAACAGCTCCTGCATAGGTGGGGCTGAAGGGAGATAGAATTTTAAATCTTGCGGAAATTATTAAACAGGTTTACTTGTGTTTGGAAGACTAATATTCTAAAGTTGAAAGAAGCATAGTTATTGTGTAATGGAAATTTGCAAAATGCTATCAGTGCATTGTTCATTGCATTGCAAACCTTATGTGTGCACGTAAATGGAGAACTTATTTCATTTTTGACATTAACACAAACCACGTAGGGTAGATCAATCGAGTGTAGCTATATAAAGAAAATTACGAGTAAAACTGTAATAGAATATTATCTATTACATATCAGTATCTCAAACATAGCTGGGTCAATTCGACATCGAAAGCCATTGAAAGTATTAAAGAAAATAAAAAATGAGTGATGTTCTAAAACGGGTATGTGCATTCAACAGTGCAGTAGTATAAATAGCTGTTTGGCATGCGGGATGTGTATGGCCCGGATAGCTCAGTCGGTAGAGCGTTGGACTTTTAATCCAACGGTCTAGGGTTCAAGTCCCTATTCGGGCGGCTGAAATTCTTTTTTCTTATTCTCGTTGTTTTCCCTTGTTGAGATTTTTTTTCCTGTGTTTTGATTATTCCAGCGGGCGAAATAGAATAACATTTTATAATGAAAGAAACAATACATTTTCCACATGAAATTGCAAGTATGTTCTACATGTTTTCAATATTGCTGCCATTTATTAAAACGAGTCAAGGGTATTTATAAGTTCAGCGTAAAATAGTGTTATTCTTCTATTGTCATGAAGCTTGTTCCAAATTGAGGAAGTTTTTGCGCTTAATAGACGTTTTGAAACTGTTGTGAATGTCATAAAGGTAACATTATCACAGCCTCGTTTGATCAGAGAGTAATTTTGATTTTCTTAATTGATCGTAACTACTACCGCAGCAATGGGAAGGTACTCGTACTCCATGTTTTGCTTCCAATTTACTTTATGGTAGCAACACAGAATCCTGCAATAATTGATACTAAATGGTTTGCATTTGCATAAACTTACTTTCAGGACTTAATTTACATTCAATTGTCATAGATTATTTGTTTTTGATGCTTTTTGATCCTATGCAACGTTAGTCGATTAGGAAAAACTAAATGTAACAAAATTGAATTAAATTATTGTAATACTTTAATTTTATATAATTTTGTTTTCCTAAACGACTAACGTTTGTCTAGAATCAACAAGTCGTTGATACATGGTCTCTTCTAAAAAACGCTCCCATATTTGTGAATGTGATTTGGCGCCGGAGCAATCAGAGCCCGGGTAGCTCAGTCGGTAGAGCGTTGGACTTTTAATCCAACGGTCTAGGGTTCAAGTCCCTATTCGGGCGGAGTGAAATCTTTTTTCAGTTTTCCTTGCATCTATTTTACAAGAATGCTTTTCCTTTGCCTAATTGCAAGTGCTGTTTGCTGTACTCTTGTTTTATAATACTATCTTTTTGTTAATAAATATGTAAAAATATATATATGGACAGCCATATGTTGTTCCGGAAAACGTAAATCTCAAGAAACTTCAGCTTCAATTCTTCGAAGAGAAAATTGAATAACTTAGAATATAACACTTACTGTGCAGACAGGGAGGTTGAGTGTATCAAAACTACTTTGTTTTCATGACTTAACAAAATTTTCCAATGGATTGCGACGCACAGAAGCCTGTCTAAATAAAATGTTCTCTTAGCATCAGGAACTAAGAGTTCATAAACATAAGAAGACATACACATTAAACAGTTCTTTCTAATTCAAGTATGGAATCCTGTTTAATAAGCTGTAAGATGTTTCAAATGCGCAGAAATTCGCTAGGCATATTAATCATACTTTGTTGACAAGGTTTATCACAATACCTCCAGTTAAAAAATGATTGGTTGTTATAATGCTACGAAATGTTTAATTTTGCAATGATTGTCACTGAATTCAAGTATCAGTAGCTAAATTTATCAACATAATTTTAGCAATTTACTCAGCATAAGGAAGTACATAATTTTCATCGAGCAAAAATCCAAATAGCCGTGGCCACACGGGGCGAAAACTCTAGCGCAAACGAAAAAATTAATGCCAAAACGTTTACGCTTGCCGTTTACATGCTGTCAAACGATTATTGGTCCGTGGAGCGTAAAACCTAGCGTAAAAGCTTTTTGCAAACGGTAGGGCTCACAATATGTTCTTTTTGTGGTTTACATCGACAGTGAGTGATCATTGCTAGTGTATTCAATCCTTTTCTTCAAAAAAACGATTTAATTTCCTCAACCCGGCCATGTAAACATATCGAAGCGAAAACATTTTGGCATTAATGTGCAAATTTGCGCACAAATTTTCGCCCCGTGTGGCCACGGCTAATGAAGGAAAAAAAAGATTTTTGTCAGAAGTGGGATTCGAACCCACGCCCTCAGAGAGGACCAGAACGCTCGGGACACCCGCCGAGAGGCAGGCAAGATTGCTCTTGAGTCTGGCGCCTTAGACCGCTCGGCCATCCTGACATGTTGAGCGTGGCTGGTCTGAATCCAAACGTATTCTCCAAGCGCTGAGTACACGTCACTCACTACAATGAGCTACCTTTGCTGACACACTCAATGACGATTGGGGTGGATAGTTCGGCCTTACCCGCTTGTCGCGATTAGCATTTGGCCATTCGATTCCATTCAATCAATTCCACCCGAATGATCCATCTTTACGCATTTTTTTTTTTACCATAAGAAGGTCTTCACTATTCAGTTGACTTATTGTGAAATGGCGGGTACATTAACTGGCCATCATTTGGAACCGTCGCAAGTGGAAAGTTGGTCCATCATGTGCAGTGATGGACACGTGGACCAAAAAGGGAAGTTAAACCGGACCGCCATTAACCATCGTCCGTCGAACGAAAGTTTTATTTGCTCCGATTTCCCCCCTCCGGACCTGCGGTGAGGCTTCGCGGCAGCAACCAATAAAATAAACCCATATCCATCGGGCCAAAGAAAAGCCGAAATACGACGAAAATCGTATCGAATCATCACTTACGGACGCAATTCTCTTATCACGGCCCCAAAAACCCATCCTCCCCGGTATGCACTTGTATACCCGCCGTCACCGCGTCTTTTATGGTGAAAAAGGGAGAAAGAAAATAAACGGTTTTGTGGCCGTTTATTGTGCAGATTTCGATTGGGTCGGCATGACCCATCGACTATTGGGTCTCATCCAAATCAATCGAGGAAAGCGAAACACACCACCAACAGTGTGTGTGTGTCACCTTCTGCCGAGGGAATGGCACACACCACACCTAGATCAGCACCAGCAGCAGCAGCAGCAGCAGCAATAGCTGTTATCAGGCAAACCATCCGTGGATATGGGTGCGTGTGTGCGTGCTCAACTCGTTCCTTTTTCGAAGTCCCTCCCGATGTGTCGCTCGCCAAATTTATCGGTCGCAGCGGCAGTGACGGCGGCAGCGGGATTGGTAGAGAGCATACCACCACCAACCATCAACCCTTTTCATGGCTGCATCGTTTCCCCCGCCCCGGAACCAAGGGCGGTAGTGATAATGATAAGCGCGAACCTAGCCGTAACATAGAACAGAATGAAACAAAAAACCTGAAACGACGCTCCACAAGTGGTTGAACGGTGGAGGAGAGGAGGAGAAGGTGTCAAGTGCCACCGATGATTCCTCCGTCCATATGAGTTGGTTCGCGGCCAGCACCGAATGGAACGCCGGCGAATCGCGTGTGGGGGGAGCGGAAAGAGAAGAGAAGACTCGGCGAAGAAAGGAAAAGGGGTTGCCTGCATGTGCGTGTACGTGTGTGCGTCGCAACGGTGGTGATCAACCGCTTGTGACGGATCCGCTAGTACACCCACCCACCGACCGAGCAGAAGGAGCAAAGGCGCACCTTTGGGCACCGCCGCAAGTGCAGCGACCGGTCAGTCTAATGTCAACATTCGGTCGTTCAGGAAGTCATCCCCGGAGTGCCGCGCACAGTGATCATCATCTGTGATCATCGAGCCTACCCGTCTGTGGCCCCGTTTGAGTTCAGTTCGCTGGATTGTTGTTATCCCGGGAGCCCGGCGCGCTAAACGCCAAAAACGCCAGTGCTAGTCCGTTCCCCGTTGTGCCAGTGTCGTCTCATCTGGGTCTGTGCAACGCGTCAAGTGATCCTGCGTGAAATCGGTGTTACCGGACGAAATCCCGAAGATGGATATTCCACAGATCGCCCAAGAGGATGTGCTGGAGGAGTTTAGCCGAGTGTTTACACCGGAGCTGTACGAACGAGTAAGCGCACAAAAAAGGAGTAAAGCGGGGGAACGGGAAAGCGCAGAAGGAGTGAGTGACGTTTGGGAATGCAAGGAATCAACCGAGAGACACTCACTCCCACCCCCTTTGGTGACTCAACGGATGTGGTGGAGTCCTTCTCGTGACTCAACTCGTAACTCGCTCCTGAGCAACATCGGTTCGCGTGAATCATTGTCAGTTAGGCAGTCAGTAGTGTGACTCATGGTTTTGGGTTATTTTGAGCTATCAGTTTGAGCCAGTGACGACCATCGAACGGTCCCAAGGGTTGCGACTATGCTGGGTTTTTTAAAATACGTTTTGATATACTTTTAGCATCTTCACTGGCTCTTCGTGGGCCTATATGATAAGCGAATACAATTAGACGGCAGCTTCGGTGGTGCCATAAGCGATATATGGTATACCTTATCATTGGTTTGGTGGGGTTTTCCTTGCCTCGAATAGCCCTCGTGACAACACCACGTATGCATTCGTCGAGGGATGAAATCGACGGACGGGAAAACTACAATTGCATTTTAACGATCTCCTTCGCTGTACTCTTCTCCCCCGTTCGATTTCTTATCCATCGATCGATCGAGGGCAATAGACTGTGTTTACTGCTCGCTGAGCAGATCCGAGATCCGACCCGATATTTCCCGTTTTCCTTTCATTTGAAGAAAGCATAAAAATGGTTGTTTGATTTGCCGGAAGGCCGGCCGGTAGGCAGGCTAGCTCATCTGGGCGCTGTTTACGCTCCTTCTCCCTCCCAAAGTGATCATAAAAATGAAACGACGAGAGACAATCAGCCACCGATCGTTTATAGCTCCCGCATACCATGCTTCCCCAAAACTACCCGCACCCGGGTGGTTTAATGCTTCATCATCACCCTCGAATGTAGCTCCAGCAGTGCGCAATCGCTTCACTGGAAACTACCGGCTTATCGGCAGCATAAGTATATCTTCAACTTTACGCTGTCCTAGATCATAAACAACGTGGAAAGGGGGAGACTCCACAAAACCTTGTAGTAATGCCCACCTTGACGGGATAAGCTTCCGCGGCCACATGTCGACTTTAGTTGATAAGAAGCTTAAGACGTCAATGATATGTTTTGTATTTCCGTTTGGTTGTTGCTGCCGTTTTATGTAGCTCCGTCTCGTATCGATAGCTGCTGAACCCCGTAGAGGCATGGGCAACGCATCCGGGAGTTAGCCAAACATCCAAGGACAGCTAGATAACAAAACTCATTTGCAATTCAAGGAATTAACTGGCGAAGCTAAAGCCGCACACACGCAACACGAGCGTTGTTCGCAATGAATTAATCAAATTCCGGATCACAGATTCCTCAACTCTCCTCTGCCTATGGTAGCTGGAACGATCGTGGATCGGATGGTTTGGTATATGGTGCGTTCGGACGCGGAGTGGATATGTGGCGAAGTTAAACCGGGAGATCAGTTCAGACGCAGTTGAGTCGCTAAATTTGATCAAAGATCAAAGCATCAAAGATTGATCTGATTAATGGCCTTTGTGCAAGGGAAGTAGGGCCGACGCGTGATAGCGACATTGTAAACGGAAAGCGCGCTTCCCAAGAATGGCCAAGAGGACACTCGAAGCAGAGTGTCACACCTCTTAAAGCTGCTCAAGGTTATGATGTGAAGAAGCCATTTCTCCCGGCTCCCGATTCTTGTTTCCAACTGTAAACCGGGATTCCATCAGGGGCTACTGATGGCCCGGGAGCCGCCGCTACCCCTCTTAATGCCTAATTGAATTCCCACTAGGAGCACCCCTAGTGTTCTATTGGGAATGATTATCGATCGCGATCACTGTGGAGAGGTCTGCCAAGAGAAGATGGGTGGCATTGCTTGGCAGCGGGAATGGTGGACCTTGTCCACGGCCAACACCGTTGCCATCACTGCAACGCGAGATAAGATTAAGCACTACCGACTAAGACGACGAAGACGACGACGACGGCGGTGGGTGCCATTTGTGTTGACATTGGCAAGTGGTCCCGGATAGCAGAGATAACACTAGCCGGACCCCGAGTGTCGAACCTTTTTGTGGAATTTTAAACCGGGTCCAGTGTTGGGAAGAGGGAGACCACACTAACCTGCGCGTCTCGATGATCGATGATCTCAGGAAACCCTATCATCTGCTCCCTGGTGTTGACCTATCGAGATCATCGAGGGAAATCGATATCGTGCCACATCCGTTTGCACAATGGGGTGTGGTGGAGAGCCAGAGGAGACCCACGTAAGCGATTTCTCCGGCCACCGGAATCGGAATCGGAATCGTTTGTTCGCCACTCACACCAGGCACTTCCCCGTGGTCGAATGGTTGGTTGGCTTCCCCACCTTCGTTCATCGTTCCTTCTCTTTTCAACTTTGTCGCAATAAAGGACGAAGTGTGCGGTGCGATAGCGAACGATAACAGCGACGACACTGACGACCATTGATGTTGTGGACGGCACGGGGACAGCGCATTGATGTAAACGTTTGCGAACCAATCAATCGGATGACGGGTGCATGATAAGAAGAGCTTTCGAGAGTCGAGCTCGATGGCACTGCAATCCATACCGTGTGTGTGTGGACGGAGAATTCCTATCGCGTCGCATACGCATACCGTGGCTGCAACCCACGTGGCCACGTGGAGCTTACGATGGTCGTTCGGAACACCACAATACCAATTATGGAATCAAATCATCAGCTTCCAAACAATATCACTGGAATGTACGAAACAGAACTGTTTTATAAATAATTCGTTAGCAAGAAATCTAAAATTTGCCCCTAAAAACACCGGGCACTTACTGACTGACGTTTATTAGTGATTCAAAAAGCAAGCATAAATGTCACAGCTTGCTATGTGCCGGATAATATGTTTACTATGATACTATGATTGGAATCGTAAATTCGTACTGATGATGAGATGGTTTTTTTTAATTTAACTAAAGAAAAACAATTTAAAAATAGTTCGCTGGTCTATTATACCCAAAAGGTTTGGGAATGCATCTGGGATAGTTTGCCGGTACATGCCCTGTGACCGTACGTAGGTCTCGGGTCGGGTAGGTAGTATTTTTGCGCGCGTGGAAATGGTTTTAGCAATTGATTTTCCACCGCCACGGAAGCGGAAAAGTTAGAAAAATAGTTCGCTGGTCTATTATACCCAAAAGGTTTGGGAATGCATCTGGGATAGTTTGCCGGTACATGCCCTGTGACCGTACGTAGGTCTCGGGTCGGGTAGGTAGTATTTTTGCGCGCGTGGAAATGGTTTTAGCAATTGATTTTCCACCGCCACGGAAGCGGAAAAGTTAGAAACATTTCTCCAGCTGTCAAGAGGAATATGAGGTACATGATGACGACCACGATGCCGACAACCTTGCCCAACCCCGCTGGCAGCCACGCCGTCGTAAGCTTTCGCGGACGATGAAAAACACTCCTGGTTAATACCATTTAATATTCATTGCTTGGACACTCGGACTTGATGTCCAATCCGGCCGGCTGGCCCGGCCGGTCAGCGGTCTGTCGGTCTGGCCACGGTCGCTTCATTAATATGAAGCATCCAGCGGCACGAAAGTGGAAAATGCATAAACCAGCAGCAGCAGCAGCAGCAGCAACATCACGACGCCCCCTTTCGGCCGCTTCATGATCACCTTCACGCTTATCCCAGCAGGTCGGTCAATGTTG
>NC_064874.1:47611902-47621902 GCF_943734745.1 Anopheles darlingi
ACCGGGGCATACGAGCGCGGTGAAAGCAAACAGGAAAGAGACATACTACAAGGCAATGGTTCCGTTTAATCAGCTTAGAATTAAATTTAAACAATTAAGCTAAAAAAAATTATCAAAAAATTCAAACCATTACTGATAACCTACTTTAAAGTTCTAGCTACTAATTCGTGTGAGCATGAGTGTGTCTGTGGGGTGCAATGAGTGCAGATACGGGATGGGACAATGCAAAATGAATGGTGGTGTGGGTCGTGGTGGTACAGAGACATTCGAAGGAATTCGATTGATCGCCGGATGAAAGTGAAAGGATTCTTCCTTTGCTCTTTCCAGCACGTGTCGTGTACCATATCTAAAGGATCTTGACCCTTCCTGCTAAAATGCTTAACGTTTATGCTTTTGTCTACTACTGAAAGGAACGCATGCTTCACGATACTAAAGGTACGGCACATAAGTTACGATGAGGCAATAGAATTCAAACTACACAAACGTTCAATAGAGACAGTCCCATTCAGCGGTTTAGGAATGATTGTAACAATATTATAGTTTCATTATGTTACACTTTTCCGCACTTTCGTTATTGGGAACTCTAATTTGCTATACAATCGGGCTTAGAAAGCATCAGAGAGACATCGATCGAGACCAGGAATGCGTTTTATTTGCAGGAATGTACCAATACAATAAAGCAAAAATTATCCAAACCACCGTCGAGTGCATTGCAGTATTACTTTGCTCATTTTCTCTTACTCCAGGGTGTCCATCAGCAGTTTCGCGAAATTCAACAGTATAAGAACCACCATTTAAAACAGCATGACTCTAAATTGTTCTCATTTACATTTCTAAATTGTTCTCATTAAACCCTTATTTTTTAAACCATTTGGTTTTCACGCATATTCATTTTTAACATGGTACTTTACATTTTCTGATAAAAATGTTGAACACTGAAAAGTAATGAATACGGAGCAATACTCATTATAGTTTATTTCTGGCAACATTTCTTCAACATTTCATTAAACATATGTAAGGTAATCATATCAATCAGGGGCAATTATTGAGTTAGTTGGTACATCCCGATAGGTTGAGTGGTTTAAATTTCTCCAGTTATTCCAATCTATTTATGTATTATGTAATGTAAAGAACGATCAAGCATTAGAACCAAGAACATATTTATTGTAAGATCCCATCCCTTATTTTTTCTTTTTACCATCGCTTTCACTCTCCGCACTATCATTCCCTTCTCTGTCGCTATTGTCCCCCATTTCGTCATCCTCCTGTTCTTCCTCGATCGTGCCATCAGCATTTTCAGGCACTTCTACATCCACTTTCCTCTGCTGTTGGGAATCATCTTCCGTCGGTTCAGTAGGTGCAACATGCTGCTGCTCCAGCTTCTGGTACAAACGTCCCTGATTCTTCTCGAGATATCCCGGCAACCAGAAGACGGCCTGCACGAGCCTAATCACAAACAAAATTGGTTACTGTTACTGAGTTTTGCATCGCAATTTGACATCAGCACGACGCATTACTCACTTGAATAGAACCCATCCGCAAAACACCAAGCACAGGCAGGTGCCGGAGCTTTGCACCATGGCCGCATAATCGGGTACCACCTGTTGGTGTTTCATGTTGATTCGCCAGCCAGCTAACAATTAACGATCGATTACCGTGGGAAAGGAGGATCTCGACTAACGTGGCGCTGGACCGTTCCGTTCGCAGCCACGACACAGTATTGATTGATCTTTTGACTGACTCAAATCGAACAGGAACCAAAATCGAAACAGCCCCATCCTTCGCTTGCTCTGGCGTGCAGAGGACCCCTGAATTCCTGTTGTATTGGATTCCACCGTTTCCATAGCGATCGTGTGCGTGGGACATGCAATTTGAATGGTAGGCCACGTGTCCTTGTTGTCGTTGCCATCGTCGTGGACGCCGTATATTGTTTGCCATGCCGGTAAAAGATTGATTTTTACCTGCCCTTGTGTTCATCAACTCCTCTTCCTCCATATGACCCATCATGACAGGCAGTGGTTATGTTGTACGGCACTGCAAGTAAAAAACGGTTTTTTTTTGTTGTCTTGATCATACACACTGGGCACCAATCATACTGTAGTTGGAAATATCTGGGCGCGTGCATTGAGCGTTTGGTGCTACTAATTGCGCGCAATTAATAGTGGGTCTGGATTTTAATGGTTTTTTCAGCTTTTTAAATCTCGAATGCCAGGAAGGACAATGAAGGAACGCGACACAAACGCAGTTACACATACGTTTAATTAAAAACATTACAGAAGCGTCGCCATTATATCTGAATGAATTATGACTTCTCTCTCGTGGTGATGCTTTCCTGATATTTATTTATCAAAATAAATGAGAATGAGTGTAAAATCCAACAGTTACTATAAATGGTATTTACTATTCTTACAATGGCTACTAGCTTACACCCAAAAGGTAAACTGTGCCTCAAAGTCTAGTGTAATGTTTGGGGATGATCCTTGTACCTGGAAGAAGACGCCAGCATTTCATGCGCAAATGCAATCGCTTACTTACTTGAGGTCACTGGAAGAAACTTACCGTAACCAACGAAATAGGAGCTAGGCTGGAAAACCCTTGTGGCGAAGATGCTTGTCGTTTTCTACGATTCCAATTCCGTGCCATATCGGAAATTACTTGACCAGCAGCAGAGTGTGTCATGCGCTATGGCAATTGCCGGTCTCCCTGGGATCATGATTGAAACAGAACAGCACACTTTACTTTCGTCACGCTAAATGACGATTTATTTCGATGTCCATGAGTCTTATATAGACGCAAGACTTCAAGATGTTACCAACGACAAACATGTGTTTCAGGGAAGATTGCACCGTCCATCCTACCAACCTACACTGCAACGAATCCCAATGCTTACTAAGGACCATGTGCTGTGCGGATTCGAAAGCATAACGAGTATGGGCTGCGTGAGAACATGGGTACATAGCGAACCTTCTGCGTAGGCATTTGTGTGCGATTTTATGAACTTTATGCTTGTTGCTTTGTGAAGTTCCTTTCCGCCATGTGTATGTTTCATTTACGGCCTAAATGGCGGGTTCGTATGCTTATATTGATGTTTGTCCTGCGTGGTGTCTGTTCAACATGTTAATGTTCAACATTTCTCCATAGTTCACAAATGATAAAGACGATCATTTCCAGATCACAGGCTATCGGGACATTCCAGGATCTTGTAGACAAGAACATCACCAAAAAAAAATGTTTTATGCCAAAGAAGAATCCAATTAAACGCTGGAAGATTGAAAATCAGCCACTCAACCGCATTAGATTGAACATGTCCAAGTGGCACAATTCAGATTGATCGATTACCTATGGAAAATGTCTCGTCTGCCCTATACACATCTTCCCTATAAGTCCCTTATACCATCGATATAGCCAAACGGCGCGGATTTCTCAGCTCGCCCGGACAAACGGTCAATAACCTCATCATCCCGCGTATTGAGTAACAAAATCCATCCTGTTTGACCCACAAACCCATGTCACCTGCTCTTTCCCTTGCTGCTTCCCCTGGACGTGGTATGCAAATTTCAGTGGCGCCCCCACAAGCACCGGGAACAGAAAAACACTTTCCTTTTCGGTGCAATCAGTGCGCATTAAATTGGAGCACACGAACTGAGGCAGCTCCCTGTGGTTCGCTTCTCCCCGCCTCCCTTGTCTCCTTCCAAAAAAATCGGCCATTGTAACGCTTGGGTTCTCACCAGTCGCAGCAGCGGTGGTATGATCGTTTCGGATCTCAGTGTTTGTCAATTTCATGCCACCGAACCGAGATTGTGTCGAATCGGGCCGGGCCTCCGCCTCCGAAACCGAAATCGATCTTGGTCGCGATCGATCTCCGGTTGATCCAAAATGCAATCGATTTGCATGGCATGCCGTGAGCCCGCGTCGGCGGAAGGATACGGCTGAGTGGTTCCTCCGGTTTCTCCGAATTTCGGTTCACCAACCCCCCTTTTTAGTGGCTCCTTAGCATGAGCGGGCCCGGTAGATTGCGTGCGTGCGTGGTTTTTATTCCATCCTTTCATTCCGCTCGAAGGCGCGATTATTCAACACCATCCTGCGGTGATCAGTGCGGCTGCTAGAGACTTATAAAGTTGCTACCCCAAACGATCGTTCGGTATCAGTCAGAAAATGGCCTTCGGTGGTGAAGGTTGCAGTAGCAGCAACAACAGCATCAGCACCACTCAGCAGTAATAGGATTCGCAGCAATATCAGCAATATTATCACTCGTTTCGCGACAGGTTCGACACTTCTCTTCCGTTTCCGTTACGTTTCGCGTTCCCTTTCCGTTGTGTCGTGATGGTTTCAAGAGTGTCCTTAGTGTGCTGGTTGCTGGTTCTGCTGGGGTTAGCCGCGGTAAGCGTCACTTCCGGTGCACTACTTCGCTTCGCCAGTGAGTTCGATCTTCAGCCACCACCATCGGCGATTGCGGCACTGGAGGACGATGATCTTGACGATCTGCATGAGTTCCGACTGTTCGATACGGCTCGACAGACGACGGAGTTCGACGAGTTCGATGCGGACACACCGTTCTTCCGGACGGATTATGATCTCTCACAGTTGAGCCCGATCTCGGCTACACCGGCCTTTACCCTCGACTCATCCTACATCCGGCCGGACAGCGTGCTGTTGGCACGCGCCAAACGTGCCAACCGTTTGCGAGGATCAAAGCTGCGTAAGCGCAACCAAGAACCAGAACTGGAAACCGATCGTGACGACGCGGCTAACGACGATGAGGATGATGACGACCACAACGAGGAGGAGGGCAAAGAAAACTCCGGTGAGGTGAGCGGCGATGTGGAAGATTATGCGACCCGGTACGAGCAGTTCATCGCCAAACACTTTGATGATGTCGAAGCAAAACGAAACCGGCCAATGGCTGCGAAGCAGCGAAAGGCCACCTCATCGAAGGGATCCGGCAAAGGTGGTAAGGGCAGGAAGGCAGACAGCAGTGCGGATGATACCGAAGACGACGGGGAGGATGGCGACTACAAGTTCGATCGGTTCGATTACTCCGCGTCCGATGATTACGAGCGCATTAAGGCGGAATCGGAGGAGCAAAGCAAGCGGCTGTCGGCCGATCCGCGGAACTGCCGTACGTACGAGAAGGACGGAATGGTGTGTAGCGTTTGTCACGATCCGGCCAGTGATAGTGCGTCGGAGAGCTGTGCCTATGCCACGGAACCGCACCACCGGAAGTACGCGTTCGTGAAGGAGCGAAATTACGACAGCAAAAAGGATGGCCCGAAGCGAGAGCAACCCATGGCCGACAACGATGAGGACGATGAGGACGAGGAAGCAGATCGTACGGACGAGGCTAACGGTGGTTCGGTTGATCGTCCTGAGCGCCAAACGATGGTCACGACGACGGGAGCGAGTACCAGCAGGAAGCCACTACCACGACCGATACTACGCTCGAACCCTCATCAGCTTGCCAATGGTGGTGGCTATCGTTATCAGCCTTCGATCGTATTGAAGGATATGCGTTCGAACAGGGCTCCGATCAGTATGAAGCTGCGAGAGAAAGGTGACCAGCCCGAGAAGGACGCCCCGGCCGATTCCGATATCTACGTGATGGACTACGGGGAACAGGATGAGGTGGCGAAGGTGTTGAGTGATTTCGCGACACGTGACTGGTCCAACTGTCGCAAGACGAAGCGATCGAAGGATGGCGAGATGACCTGCTACCAGTGCAAGGATGCGGCCGGTGTGAACCACGAGGAGTGCATGTACGTGTCCGAGTCCCGGCAGATTGCGAGCCGTTTACTGTTTCCACCAGCGCCAGCGAGCGTATCCCCGCCAACGACGACGACAGTTGATCGAAAGCGAAGAAAGGTGGTGGCGGTGAAGAAGGAGCAGCTATCACCCATGCCGGCAACCGAGGGTCAGGGCCCTGCCAGGGAAAAGCAAACGGTCAAGCGGACGGTGTCGTTCCGCAGCTTCGTCACCGGATCTGGTGCGACGGGATTTGGTGCTTCGGGGGAATCGGACAGTCCCAGTGAGCGGGTCATTCACTACGAGCATCACATATCGCACGAGGTCCCGTAACGGTGGCCGGCTATAGCGGGCAAAATGTTGTTTCACGAACTGCAAGAAATATAGATTAATAGCATTTATCTCTGGTGAACCGAGTGCCCCATTTACTTTTTGTCGCATCGCACCGTACTTTTTTGCGAGATTAGATTAGAGTTTGTAATAAAGTGAATGATGCTCAGTACAGTGCATATTCTGGTTTTACTTTGGTATTATCTGTGAGAGATTTGTAAGATGAATCGCTTGCTCCGTTGTTAATAGAGAATGAATTGAGGGTGTTTCTCACTACCAATAGCTTACTCAGGTTATATTTTGTCTATTGCACAAACAGAAACCAACGGCAGTACCCACAGTAGTAAACAAATCAAGTGGCAAGCTTTGCACATAACAAGTAAGCCTTGCAAAGTTGTAATGTTTATTCTAGTTTTTTTTTTTTTTCAGACACAGACATACGCAACAACTTCACTAGTTTTTGGGACAAAAGAAGTAGATGGGCGATATACTTACTCGAAGAGAATACTCGTTCATAATCACAATGAGTTCTTTCAATATCATTGCTTGCACTACTAGTATTTTGCATTTCTTCTTATGTCCTTTATTCAAATCATCGCTCCAGCATCGTCACTTCATCCTCGCTCATTATTTATGGTCAAAATCTTGTCTATTTTTTTATTTTATTTTTTATTTTTTGTTATATTTTACCTTCAGCCCTTCGCACTTCTCTCTCCTCTATATGTTTTGTCTAGGTTCTATAACGGTTTATCTTCTGCAACCCTGGATTCCCCCCGTGAGTTTATGATTTCAATTTAGTTTCCATTCTTTACCGCCCGGTTCGGCGTTAGTGATTTCCCACGATTTGTTGTTTAATTATCTTCTGTCATATCTATCCAGTGCTGAGACAGTCGAGGAAATTCACTTCAGTTCTCTGTAATTGGTGGACCAACCTTGCCCTTTATCTGTAGCGGGGTACAGCTCGAGCGGGTCTTATCATGGACAATCGGATAATGAAGTCACGTTTGGTCCTGGTCCTGGGCAACTACGGCACTACATTCGGTCTGGTGTATCAGTAGCTCAAGGCAAATGATGCAGCATCGCGAAGAAGTTATGAGTTGGCGATGCAACAGGCCATAGACTTAACCATCCCTTGGTTTACCCACTCTTCCGGTGCTTCGTTGCTGCTATCTTTCATTTCGAATTTTGTGTTTCTCACTGCATTACATAGGCGAACTCGGTTGCTCGCAAAACGGTTTAACGGATTCCGATCGCCTCTTGTGCTTACACCTCTTGAGTGACACATTCTTCATCGCCTTTCACTCTCTTCGTTTACTACTCTTCACCTTACGTATCACTCTTTAGCGGTGCATTATCGGGTGCTTTGCGTCAGTGGCGCACGATTGATGTTGATGAGCACCGGCGCACTGAGCCCATCATCTTCAGCCTGGTGCTCTGTCCACCAAACCAAACAATGCCATACACACAACCATCGCAGCACTACAAATTCCAGCGGGTATATTGATGAATTGATATAATCAGTTTAAGTTTATATTTTGCGTCATTTGTTGTTTAGATCCGACTATATTACACTGTATGTTGCTTCTCCTTGCTACTAGTAGTTTAGGAGTCATTCGGCGGCAAGTGTGTTGTCTACCGTCTCGTTAACGCAGATGGTTCTGCACAAAACCTCTTGCTTGTTTAATAAAAATCACACTCACACACATACACACGCACACTCTCACACGCTCTCGCTTTCGGGCACACACTCAGAACAAAGAAGACAAAAACCAAAATATCCTAGTATCTTATACACTACGGAACCTTAGAACCTATGTAATGCTTTCCATCAAAGCCCTCACATAAAATCACACTCGCGCTCACGCTTTTTCGCTCATTATCGTGTCCCTTGTGGTTGAAAAGGAAGGACGAAAATGCACCACTACTACCCACCTGCTGCACACACCACCATCTAGCTTTGCGGGCCTTTTTATCTGATCCATACTAACTCTTTTTGCCGTATGATCCGGTCCCCGTGGCGTGCGCCCTGATAACCTTTGTTTATGCGTTTCCCATCCCACGTTCATAACTATCAGCATGTTGCACTGATTGATCGGATCTCCGCTCTTCTTTTTACGATCAATAGATTGCTCACCAAAATTAAACCAAAATAAATCAGCTAACTTAATCTGTCTTTGCGAGCAGTTAGGATGAATGGATCTTATATGCCTGTTGCCAGTCCAAATGATTGTACACAGTGTTGGTCTACCATTTTGTTTTTCAACAGTTGCATTAAGCTTTCGCTTGCTAAATAAACTCTAACTAAATTTAAAAACAACCGTTATCTACTACGATACAACCTCTACACGGTTGCCTTTGCCTACTTATTCCAGAAGAGCGGAGACCACTGGAAGAAAGATGCCATTCTGATGGGCTCTCGCGTGCGTATTGGGTGTTGGCGGTGGTGGTGGGATTAATTGTTTATAACGAAGGTTTCACGAAGATGGGTAGTATAGATAGTCTCGAGCATCTGATTTGATGGATGAAATTTCTCTAAAATAAATTACAATTCTGCCGCTGTTACCGACCACCGATCAGACAGCGCGTAAAGTGTGTATGTGGCGGCATTAACGACGTTTGTTAACTGCCGCCACCACCTCCAATTTCTTGTTCCTAGCTGTTGCTTCTCAAGAATTATAAAACTACGATTTTTACTAAACCAACTATAGGTTGTGTGCGCTCTGTTCCTTCCTCCCGCGGGCATAATCCTTTAACGGAAGGATTTTTACAAAACTCAATCTCTTTCACAAAACCTACGCCCAGAAATGGTCGGATACGTCATATCTTAACACAAAAGATAATCGGTAACAGTGTTTCCCGGCATAGTCTACTGTGGTTGAAACGACGAATAAGCGACTATGTCAGCACCCTTGCAGGTTGGTTGCTATGCTGCAGGCAAATGATGCGGCCAACAGCATCGCCTTCTTGCTGTTGGACCGTCAGTAGCAAGCATCCAACAAGCACATGGCCCTGGAATCTGCTTGACAAACAGCTCCTATACAAAGCAAATATTGATGCTAGCCCCCCATCGACCACCCTTGGGGGGTTGGGTGTGCACACCTAACCAACATCCAACTAATCACACCGGCAGCAGTTTGCGGTTGCAGCATTACACGCAACTCACGGACTGTTTTATATAGGATTGAGGCCATGGTTGGCTGTGTACCGCCTAGTAATTCCACTGTTCACGTACGGCGTCTAGAACACGTACGTTTCATCGGCCATATCGATCGCCCAACGGAACTTATCACGCTGCGTTTTGTTGAAGATTTTCTCTATCGGCACACCGAATTTCTTGCACCTGCAATACAATAGAATGTATCGTGTTGGTTAGAGGCAACTATTGCAGAGGGTCCAACAAATCGCGTTTCACCAGCTTACCATGCAACGGAAATACGTGGATCCAGATAGTTCAGCTTCGATGTACCGAGTGCAATGGTTTTGTTCTCATCTCTGTCCGTTTCCTGCAATTCTAGCTTCTTCAACTGCTCCTTCAGTCGCTCCAGCTGCTTGGTTTTCTTGTCTTTTGCGCTAGCATCGCGCACATTGCTCTTTTTGAGATCCTGTTGTAAAGCAAACAAGAAAACGTCGTAAAACACGCTTTGGAAACGCTTTTGACACCAGGTGCCACCACGCCCCTACCTTCAGTTCCTTCTGACACTGGTCGACCTGCTCCCGTTTGACGCGTATCTTTTCCTTCAAATTACCCATGCTCTTCTCGTGCGTCTTCGGTACGGCCCGCTGATGGTTACAAAGAATGGCTACCGCACGGTTGGCCCGATTGTACGCGAGCAGCTTCTCCGGCACGGAACTGTTCGGATCGGTTAGCTCTTCCAGCTGCTTCTGCAGCGTGAACGAAGCGTTAAACGTACGGAACACCTTGGCAGTGAGT
>NC_064874.1:47626902-47631902 GCF_943734745.1 Anopheles darlingi
ACGAGAAAAAAAAAATATCAAGAAAAGTATACCGCTACGAATCTCAGCTATCGTGAATAAAATAGAAGAACAGGCTAGTGTAGCGAACAACAAAACCGAATCGAGAGAGAAAGAGTCAAGAACCTACGGCGATACTTTGACAACGCGGCACAGAAGGTACGCATAAACGTGCCACAAACTACTTGTGGTGCACCGTCGCCGTCGTCTTCTTTTCGCGGCAAACAGCGGAATCGGTGCGAATGATATGAAAATATCTAGCCCGTTCGGGATGCTCGCTCAGCGTACACGGCACAGCACAGCACAAGTCCGTCCTCGAGAACCGGCCCCGTCCTTTACGCTGTGCATTTGCCTTCGTACACCGTGTGTCCGTAAAAATACGACGGTCCCCCAGAGAACGATTTTTACGACAAGAAAAGTGCACTCGCTCTCGAGACGACACACATCAAGTGCACCAAAAACCAATCCGGGACTTGACTTTGAAAAAGAGATGAACTGGTTGCTGATAGCCCCTCGTTTGCCTGATGCATCGGTATGCAGTTGGCAATGCAGTTTGGGGTGAAAGTGAGCATTTTGCATTCACAAATTATCGTCATTATCTTGGGAGCGAAAGATTTCCACCCAAAAATCCGTGGCTAGCTTCCTATGCGATGTGGAAACCGCACAAGCGAACACGAGCGACGACGCGCAGCGAGGTTGTATAAGACGGGAAACGAATGCAAAAATTTTTCTAAGTCCCAGAGAGCGTTTTGGGACTTAGTCGAAAAAACGGCGAAAAAATCAACCCAGCGCTCGATGATAGTATTCGGCGTGAAACGAATTTTGCCACCAGTCCCGGCCTGCTACGAGCACCCGAACGGCAAATATTCGTCCGCAAAGTTTTTCACATCACCCGTTCAGCGTAAAACGTTCGACGTGGGACTTAGTCTCCGGACGCCATTTTTCTCGTACGTTCGCTCTCGCACTAAGTCCCCGTCGCTGCTGCTGCTGCTGATGTCGTGCGGTGCAGGGACTTGGTGCGTAAAATGGATCGCACTGAGTAAGTCTTTTTTCGCTCGAAAGCTACAATAACCGAATTTATCTGAGCGATAAGTGCGGTAGACGGCAAAAGCGGAAAAGACGAAAAAAAGGAAAATATTCCCCAACCAAAGTCCTGCCGATATTGGCCTTCGTGGTGTTGCTCTTTGTTCGACGGGTCGGTGTCACCGGGCAAAAGGGGGAGCGCCGTTTCGTGGCCTTTGCTGGTGCTACTGGCCACTTTCTCTTGCATGCCACCGCCGGACGGACAGGAGGGATGACCACCCCACCACCGCTGACACACGCACGGTAATCGAGGGGATCGAAAAGTTCGAGAACTTCCGTAACTCGCACGGCGGTATCCCGGGTGAGGCCCACACTCTGAACACTCTCTCCCAAGACAAATCGTGGCCACTTACCGCAGACTGATGCCCCGCGGGAGGTGGGATTGCCGTTTCCACGCTCATGCCGCACGGGGAAAAGGTAGCCGCTGCACCAGGATTCCGGGTCCTCTTATCCGTCGCCGCTGCCGCTGCCGCCGCACGAACGTCCTACCTTGGCTCCGGTGTCGTCGTTGCCCTTGTACTCGTCGGACAGGGCGAGCGCCAGTCAGACAGGTGGCCAGACTCCGGAACAACACCAATCCGGAAGAGGACACTAGCAGACGAAGGAAAGGCAGCAGCAATCGAGTCGCAGAAAATCGCAGGAAACGGCACGACAAACCTTGGAATCTTGGAATCAACCATACGACCTCACGGCGGTCTCCTCACACGCACACACACTTACCGATGGTACGCGTTTATAACCCGGTTTCCAGTTCACCAGAAGGTGATGCCAGACGGAGCGTAAACTCTAGCGTAAACGTAAAAATTAATAGCCGTGGCCACACGGGGCGAAAACTCCAGCGCAAACGAAAAAATTAATGCCAAAACGTTTACGCTTGCCGTTTACATGCTGTCAAACGATTATTGGTCCGTGGAGCGTAAAACCTAGCGTAAAAGCTTTTTGCAAACGGTAGGGCTCACAATATGTTCTTTTTGTGGTTTACATCGACAGTGAGTGATCATTGCTAGTGTATTCAATCCTTTTCTTCAAAAAAACGATTTTAATTTCCTCAACCCGGCCATGTAAACATATCGAAGCGCAAAAGTTTTGGCATTAATTTTTTCGTTTGCGCTAGAGTTTTCGCCCCGTGTGGCCACGGCTAATGCCAAATCATTTACGCTTGCCGTTTACATGCTGTCAAACGATTATAGGTCCGTGGAGCGTAAAACCTAGAGTAAAAGCTGTTTGCAAACGGAAGGGCTCGCAATATGTTCTATTTGTGGTTTACATTGATAGATAGTGATCATTGCTAGTGTGTTCAATCCTTTTCTTCAAAAAAACGATTTTAATTTCCTCAACCCGGCCACGTAAACATATCGAAGCGTATACGTTTTGGCATTAATTTGTAAATATACGCGTAAATATACGCTCCGTCAGGCACCACCTATTGACAGAAATGTATGCAACCGGGTCGCTTAAGGCCCTGGCAAACTGGCTGCAGCACGAGCGCCAGCTGCGGCACTTGCGGCAACTGCGGCAATTCCGTACACCATTTCGGCTTGTCAAACAAGGGATCGAATGGGAGCGTTCAAACATGCAGCACGTGCGGCAACTGCGGCAACTGTGGCAACTGCGGCACGAGCGTCACGAGCGTCACGAGCGGCAAAGTTGTACAAAAACACAACACTGCTGCAATTGCCGCATCCAAAAGGTGTGTGGAGTAGCCGTCAAAAGTAAATTGTGGCGTAATATTTGAATGACGGTGTAATTATTTTGGTTACTTTTTTAGTTTCTCATAAAATTATTTATATATAATTTTATGAGAAACTAAAAAGTAAGTAATAATAACTTTTAAGCATTGTTTCGTTGAAAATGAAAAGATATTGTATTTAGATTCAGTTTTGAGTCGTTCCACACCGATATATAAAGAAAAACAAAAGAAATGTTATTGTTTATCGAATCTATGTAATCATTCGGCTGTCCAGAGGCTACTTTGCTGCAGGAAATATGTATTCTTCTTGTTTTAAGCCCGTAACATCAGCAAAAGAAGCGATGGAATGATTCCAAAACAAGTGAAATTCTTCCTCAAAACTACAGTGTTCCTCATATGTCTGTCACTTCATAGCTCTTCCTTCTTGGGTATGGAAAAGCATTTGTAATAGGATAAACAAAATGCTGTTTGTTAGCATAATTGAAATTAGCTTTAATACTTTCATCACTTATGTTGATTTACAGTTATCAAAACAAATATTCTAGACATTTGTAAAACACTGTACCCATAACACCATTGTTTGATGTGTTGGTCGCGGTCTGAACGTGCATTGCCGCAATTGCCGCAAGTGCCGCAGTTGCCGCTCGTGCTGCAGCCAGTTAGCCAGAGCCTTAAGCGACCCCGTTGCATACCCTTCTGTCAATGGGGAATCCAATCCAAGGTGGCACTAATATGAGATGACTACCAAAGGAACCGCGGGAGTCAAAAAATAAACTGAAATTTATTTAAGGTAAATTCGCCAACACTTGCTAAAATAATCCATTTACAGGCAAAATAGCAACTTTTCCTTTTCAGTGGTAACTCGAGATTAAAAGGAATCGCCAGAAAACAGTTGGATGATGGACCTCTGCCGTTTGTGCGCTAAAAGGGGAAGTCAACCCCTGGCGCACTCGCTAACGACACTAAAATCTAGCCCCGGAATGAAAAGTTTGATCGAACTCTGCATTCACGGAAATGAACCAACTCCAGCTTCCCCAATATTTCCCACTAGCGTATGTGATGCGTGCCTGAAGCAGCTAAGATGTTTTCAACGATTTGTGCACAGCTGTAAAACAGCTCAACTTACGTTGCAGCAGCTTATTTCGTCCGATGATGGGGCAAAGATCGCACGAGATCCTCAGAGCACACAAGCAACTACCGTTCAACGAAGAGATCGCCTCGAGTATGAAGAGGAAAAGTGCAACAATAATGATCTGGACGAAGCGACGACGGTCAACGAGGAAACAGCGAACCAAGAAACTCCAAACTGTACTGAACAACCGGGCGTGGAATCGAGGATAGAAAGCAACCTAAATCAACCCATAGGAGGGCGTGCTAATTATTTAAGAACTAGGACTCGATCTGCGACACACGATGAGAGTACCGGAGCACCTGTGAAACGAAGGAAATCAACGGTGGTGGCCCAGCAACCTTCGCCTTCGAGGCGTAAACAAATATGCCAAGTCTGTGGCAAGGTTCTCTCGAACAAGGCCACTTTCCGGGTGCACATGAAGATCCATAAGCAGGATAAAAGCCTCACATGCAGCATCTGCGATCGACGGTTCTACGTGAAGCAGCAGCTGCGGATCCACATGGAATCATTTCACGAGCAAAAAGAGTTCGTTTGTACCGTTTGCGGTTTGAAATGCCGATGGCGTAAAAGTTTGGCGCGCCACATGCAACTGCATGCGGAAAATCCTTACAAACATAAGTGCAACCACTGCGAGAAGGCCTTCTCACGCCCCAATCAGTTGCGGATTCACACGATGAAACATACCGGCGATAGAGTTTGTTGTGATATATGTGGTGCAGCTTACATGTACGTACTGGAAGCCCTTCTATTCACGTAGCAAGGATGGATAATAATTCAAATTTCCCACTTCCACCTGCAGGTATAATTACATGCTAACGCAACACAAAATACGGAAACACGGCATGGTGGTGGAAGGTGTGCAGTTGTATAAAAGACGCCGGTCAGACGCGAAGGACAAGGCAAATTTGTCCACATCTCAAAAGAGCGCTAGTGAGAATAAACAATAGCACCGGTTTGTCGTTTGCGGATAGCAAACTTTCTTTGCGTATCTTTTCACAGTTCGCATCACAGCTCGTTAAAACATTTAAATTTGTCCCGCTTGAGCCTTTGCCAGAAACGACTCGCAGCACCGTACGCACTGCACATAGCACTGTTCGA
>NC_064874.1:47634402-47641902 GCF_943734745.1 Anopheles darlingi
TGCTGTTGCTCGAGAAAACGCTTTTTGATTTCGGCCTTTTCGTTCGTCTGCAGAAATCCAATGAACCGTTCCAGGTCCTGGATTTGCGTCTTCAGCTGCGTGACCAACTGCTCCTTCATCTTGAGCGGGTTGACCAACTCGTCCAGGGCACTATCGACCTGCTGCCGCAAGTCCTCCGAGGTGAGCTGCGGCAAATCGAGTTCGTTCAGATTCAGATTGATCTTTTTCTTGATTTCTTCAATGATAACCTTCTGCTTTTCCAGCAGAATTGACTGTGGCAAGATTCCGGCACCCGACTCGTACGCATACCGCTCCAGATCCATCAGCTGGGACTTGAGCTGCTCGATGAGCTCGTGTTGCTTTTCGCGAAGGTTTTCCACCGTTTCGGGACTGCGGTCCAGGTTGGCCACGATCTCCGGAATGTTCTGCTTCACCGGATTTTGCTGTATTTCCGGTATGCCGAGGAAGGCGAATTCCTCCAAATTTTTCAACAAACCATCCCGTTCATCCGGTGGTGCTTCGACGATCTGTCGCAAGCGCAGCTGTACCTGCGCAAAATGGGATGTTAGTGCGATCAGATTCGACGATAGGACCTCATGTTCGTCCTCAAGCGATCGCAGCCGTTCCTGCTCCAGCAACTCCCGGTGGTTAGACGCTTCCTCCTCCTGCTGGTCGATCGTGCTTTCGTCCGTGAGTGCATGGTTCGATTCGGAGCTGAAGGCGGAATCGAAATCAAACTCATCCTCCGACGCGTTTCGGAGCGCGTTAGCGGAACGATCGTTCTCTACGAATAATCCGAATTTTGCCTGCTCGTGTTGCGTCTCTTCATGACCATGGTCAGCAGCAATACTATACTCGTCCTGGTCCTCATCTCGTTCGCGCTGCATCTTGCCCGAGGGTGGGTCGGGCTTTTGCGCTTCACTGATTTCTATATTGATGGACATCGTGGACCACCACCGGGGGTTCGCTAAGCGCACTGCCCTCAAACTGCAACAAAAAGAATCTTAACACTGTCCGGTGTCCGTGCTGAGTTTGTCCTCCGATTACAGCAAACTGGGCCATTCATCACCATTGGCCCCTGTCCACCTAGAAGACAGCTGACTAGGAGGAGAAAATGCAATCCTTGTACGACGTTTGATAGTTTTCCCCTGCCGTCCAGTTATGCTACCATATGCCCGACCACCACCCCAATCGTTGGATTCTCTAATGCTGTGCTTTAGCAAATGATTCACTTATCGAATAGCGAAGGAAATGAAGAGAAAAATAACCTTTTGAACCATGTTTCACTAAGGGCACTAGAACTTCAATTTGCCATTTTTCCTTCGAACACTCGCCTGGCTAATACCTATAGTGGCTTTTGACGTCGTCCTCTACTTGGTCATTGCCTTGCGTATATTGACAGTTTTTCCAAAGTTTTCCCTCTGTTTCCTTGAACGGCACATGCGCGCCGTACCGTAACGGATTGTGTGCATGTGTGCTAGTCAACCACGTGCAACGTGTGCTGGCCTGAGCGCGATAAGAAACTCCAGAAGAAAGAGCACTTCGGGGGTTCACTAAAAATGTATACTGTTTATTGTACTCTGTCCGAATGAATTAACCAGCATGGGAAATGGTTAAACTAATCTGAATATTACATCTATCACAATGATTTTTCCGCGTTCCTCGTGGTTTCGATTGAGTCAACAGGTGTTAACTTCAGTGCTTTATGCACGTTCCGGCCTGTGGAACGATTTAGACGTATTTACCGGACAAAGCAAAGGATCACGGAAGCCATTCCGATGTTACGCCTCTGGTTCTTCAATTATATCTACGTTGTACTCTACTACCAATCTCGACTGGTCCCGTTGGGGATCTTCATCCTCACCCACGATTTCCAGGTTGAGTGAATTGTCGTCACTTTCCGCAGTTTCTGTTGGGCAAGCTTTTCGCTTCGTATTTCTGTGTTTCGGGACCTTCTTCTCGTACAGTTTCACCCCGGGAAAGCTCATATTGTGTTTTCGTATCTTGTGCTGCGTTAGCATGTAGTTAAATCTGGAAAAAAGATAAATGTACATTCAATCCATTATGCATACATTGGAATGTATGGGCTCGAGAGATTCGCTTCCATACCTGTACCCTGCACCGCAGATTTCACACCGTAACCGATCGCCGGTATGTTTCATCTGGTGATGCAGCAAGTTACTGGGTGCGATGAACTTTTTACCACACGTCTGGCATTGGTGTTTAAAGGCCGTTCCTTTGTGCCTCATCATGTGGCGTTGCAGCCCTTTGCGCCACCGGAACTCTACCTCGCAGAGACTGCATTTGAAGATTTTCCCTTCGTGGGCAGACTCCACGTGCATTGTAAGATCACGTCGCAGTTTGAACTGCTTCCCACAGACATCGCAAGCAAATCGTCGTTCATCTGAGTGAGTCTGTAGGTGGTTCTTTAGCTTCGAACTCGTTTCAAACGTTCTTCCACAGAGATGACATACACGGTATGGGGGTGTCTCCTTTTTCCCCCGATTCGCCGCCGTGCCTTTTTGCTTCTTTTTCGGCTCTTCGCTGGTGATTCTGTGGCTTTCGACCAACTCGATATTGATAGTACTTAGAGCATCTGTTCCATCTTTACCATGGTCCTCAGCGTCAGGAGAATTTTCCAAATGCACAAAATAGGTTACATCTTCCAGTTCGCTTTCTGCGTTCTCGTCGACGACAATATCGAGCCTGCTTGTTGGACTGCCGCTTTCCAGGTAAATGCACTCCGTTTCTAGGGTTTCTTCTGCGATCGCCGTGTCCGGAGACTCCGAGGCCGGTTCTGCTTCGCTGCCGATAATGTCGTCTTCTGTTTCCGCCGGTAAATTTTGCTCATCCGTATCCTTGTTGAAAATGGTCCGTAGAAGTAGCTGAGCCTGAGAGCACTTTTCCCAAAACCGTGCTACGATTCTGGCGCATTTTCTGCAGCTCACACAGACGGTGGTGGGTAGATGGTTTGATTTCGACACGCCGAGTCTTCCACCAAATATGCTATCCAGCGAGGTCAGTGTGGCTGGATCATTCTTTACATCGCTTTCCTGGCGACCGCACAGTCTGCAGTATGTTTGTTCCCGCAACATTTCTTCAATCTTTCCGCGATTTATCACATTTCTCCGTGACCTCCGAGCCATTTTCGCCAGAACAACAACAAATACTACGCAAAAAAAGGGCTACAACCCTGTGCCGTTGTTTTGGTTTTGAGGTTAGAAACTTGAGTTCGGGGAACAGTGTTTTGCAAGAAACTTCGCGAATTTCGTTATAAAGAAAAGGGCGATAAGAACTAATTAGCAACCTTTGCAAATCCCGCCATCGTGCTCGTCGGAAAAGTTGGCCGAGAATGTTGAAAACCTTGGAAAGCTGCGCTCAGATCTACAAAACGAACGAACAGAGACGAGGCTGAATCCACAGAAAAGGATTCAGCCTATTGCTTTTCACTTTTCTTAAACGGTTCGTTTTACAAGCTCCGGGAACCAATGAACCAAAGCACAATTAGCCCCACAGAATACAGAAAGCTGTGGCCGCGATCCGGGAGTCTCGGAAGGAACCCATCGGAAACCGGTAAGTGTTAAGGTTCGCGACTCTACAAGGATCTGTTGCACTAACGATCGATTTCTTCGTCCAGCTATCAAGGCATTTCGCCAGTTCGTCGAATACAATTCTCCAGCCACGCAGTAACGATGGGCAGGGACAACGATCTTAATAGCACCCAAAACCTGGTTCATCCAGAGTGGGAAATCCTCGATCCGACGCCGGACATATACGCCCTGTTTCCCCTCTTCGATCGTAAGTTCTTTCAGGGAAAGCTGGCCTGTGTGCAGCTCGAGTGGAGCAAAAAGATGTACAGCTGTGCCGGTATTTGCTACCAGCGGTCGAATCGCTTGGGTAAAAGCTGTATCATCAGACTAAGCGAACCGCTGCTCAAGCTGAGGCCGCGTAAGGACCTCGTTCAAACGCTGCTCCATGAAATGATCCACGCCTACTGTTTCGTGCTGGGCATCCGCGAAGGCAACGGAGGGCACGGGCCGACCTTTAAAAAGATCATGAACGGAATTAACAAGATCGCCGGCACACACATAACGGTAAGAAACGGGACTGTTGTGGAATGTTCTTACCTATTTGACCACCCCCCCCCCCCCCCCCCCCCCTGGTTGTTTTATTTCCGCAATATCCGTAGGTTTATCATACATTCCACGACGAGGTGAATGTGTACAAAACGCACTGGTGGCGATGTAACGGGCCCTGCCAACAGAAACAGCCTTTCTACGGAATGGTGAAACGCACCAGCAACCGCAAACCGGGGCCCAGTGATTTCTGGTGGAAAGAGCACCAGCTAACCTGTGGTGGGGAGTTTACTAAAGTCCGCGAACCATCGCCAAAGCGTAAAAACGCAAGAAACAAGGAAAACGATGGGGGATTCTTTACTCCAGTGCAGAGAAAAGGGCCAGATAATCGCATTAAGAGCCACAGTGTCCGCAGTCCGCAGAAAAACGTGATATCCAACTACTTCGATAATTCCATCTCGAAAGGAACGGGTGGTTCTGGGAATGGTCCTTCATCGAGCCGAGCGATACCTCCTTCGAAACCCACCTCTGCAGGGCCACCCAGTACCAGTAGCTCCGTCCCTCCAAAGAAACCTTTATATACTCCTGGGGCCAGACCCAATTTCGGTGGCACAACTCTCGTCGTACGGAAGCCCCCTATTACAGTAACACCCAAAACAGAGAAGCCAGCTACTACGATTAGCACCGAACCACCATTAACCCGTCCAGCCTCGGTAGGCAATTTACGTAACGTGAAACAGTTCAAGGATTTATCCAGCAGTGATGATAATGCAAGCCCGGGCCACAACCAGAACCAATCCAGCGCGGTGCCATTGTTTAGCGGGCGAGGCTTTACGCTTGGGTCATCGTCCGGTTCCTCTACGGGGATCCAACCGAGAAGTCGTTTGCTGGATAGATTCCCCGTGCCGACCAACAGGCCGTCGCTACCGAAAAAGGCACGCACGGAGACAAGTACGAAGGGGAGCGGGCAGCCCAGTGCTGAAGTCATCGATACGATATCATTGTTGAACGATTCCGATGAAGTGTTCGATGAAATTGATGTTACGGAGGTCGCACAAACGGTAGCAAACATAAAGAAGGAGCACCAGGATGCTATTAAGCGGGAAATCCAAGACTCGATCAATGACGAAGAGGTGGGCGACGATGAGATCCTGCTGATCGATGACGAGTACCATGATGAGCTAGCGGACGAAGATTTGGCCTCGATCGACGATTCTCTCCTCGATCGCTCCGTCATCGACGATTTGTTCAATGAGAGCGATGAGCTTATGGAAGACTTCAATCGTACCAATGCGAAAGTGAAGATCGAATGTCCAGACGATGAAATCGTCCGATGTCCAACGTGCCTAACGAAGATGCCGCGTGGAACTGTTGGTACGCATCTGGAGCTGTGTTACGATAACATTACCGGTAGTGGACGACCGAAAGATACCCGTAAGGAAGATAAACCGACTGATGATAGGTCGCAGACGATACACAGTGTGAATCGGCCCTCTACCGCGAATGGAACCCCAGTACACAGCGATAGACGGCGGAACGAGAATCAACCCTCTACCTCGAGAGCAACGCCAGCACAACGAGATCGGAACAGCAGCAATCTTTCAACGTCATCCTCTAACACCAGCTTACAAGAAGCCAGTCGACAACTGCTGCTAGACTGTGGCTATACTGAAGAAGACATTCGTCTCGTAACCGACGACTTGGAGGACAATCTTCCAGCAGCAGACATGGGCTCACTGCGTCATCAGGTCCTGCGAGACAGTGGTTACACGGAAGAAGAGATAGCCCGCGTCTTGGATGAAACCGATGATGACGATGTGATTGAGATCGGTCCGGTGGATGAACGGTGCGAGTGCCCAAGTTGTGGTGTACTTGTACCAATTTCCAGTATCAACCAGCACCTTGACCAGTGCCTCTTCAAATAACGACACATTTGTTACGTTTGTCTGTTATTAAATGCATTTACGTTTCGTATGCTTCGCATGATGATTTATTTTACCCATTGAACTAACCCTCTCCCTACACTCTTATGCTCCCCGCTCCTTATCATCATTATTCGTCTTTTCTCCGTTGATCTGACTTATGACGGTGGCACCCACCACCGAGTCTTTCTGTCCTTCGTTATCACCATCATCCGATGTTGCCGGTTCGCGGCCATGCGTTCGTAGATGAGTACGTAAACTGCTTTTATTCGAAAAACATTTGCCACAGTGTTGACACATTTCCGGCTTCTCGCCGGTATGCGTAGGGTAATGGGCTCGCAACTGCTTTGCCGTCGCGAACAACCGCTTACAGCGATCGCACTCGTACTCCTTGAAGTGTGCCTGCAGGTGTGAGATCATATTATTCACCTTATCGGTGCCGTATCGATCGCAGTGATTGCACTTGTACTTTAGCGGTTCGCGACTAACGATCGTGTAGTGCTCTAACCAGGAACGCGTCGGCCGGTAGTTGTCGTTCTTGGCGTGCACTTTCATGTGCAGTATCAGGTTGCACGAGGTATTGAACTTTTTCGGGCACAGTGAACACTGGTAGCTACGTTCCTGGGTATGCTTCTTCAGGTGCACATCGTACGACTCGATCGTCTGCAGTACCTTCTTGCACACGACACACTCATAGCCACCGTTTGCATCGTGGCTAAGTTCGTGGTTGCGCAGCTTATTTGGATGGTTGAACACTTTGTCGCACGTCCGGCACTTGAGGGCCGTGGTGTGGTATTTCATATGCTTTCGCAAGGCATCCTGCGATCCGCACTGTTTGCCACACTCCTTACAGTGAATGATACACGGTGCACCGCCTCCTAGGTGGTAAAATTGTGTGTGATAATATTTCCCAGAGGCATTACTGTATCGCCGATCGCAGTAATCGCATTTGATCGGTTGCTCGTGCATCTTCAGGTGGGTGTTCAGCGTTCGGACTCGCGTGATGACTACGGTTTTCATCACACAGCGCTCGCAGGTGTACGGCACGCGATCCACGTGTGTGGCGAAATGATCCAGCAACGCTTTCTGCGATCCGAGCGATGCACTGCAGCAGATATAGCACTTGTAATCCCGAAGCGTCGGACCATCTTTGCGCTTGTGTTCTGATTTTGATAGTTTTCTTCGTTTGGACCTTAATGGTTTCGGAATACTAGCGGCTGTTCTTTTAGTAGCTGAAGAATTGGAGATTTTAGGACTCTCTATCCGGGAAGCTTCATTATCACTCTCGTCGTCCGAACGTCGATCGTCTGTTTGATCTGAAACGATCGAAGGAGAACGGATGGCCTGGGCTATCTTAATCCGAACGCGACTGGAACGACGCACGATGTCGACGGATTTCTCTTGGGGGACGTTTAAACGGTTCTCTTGTAAGCTAGGGGCCGTTTCCTCGTCAACACTGACAACGGAATCGAACGGATCGTGGACAAGCTCTTCGTTTTCAG
>NC_064874.1:47646902-47649402 GCF_943734745.1 Anopheles darlingi
AATCAGAAGCACTGTACGTGGAACAGATTGAGAATATTTGTTCACTGACATTGACCGAAGCGAAACAACTAGCCACCGACATCGGTAAGTGGGGGGCTGGCTGAGTGCAGAACAACATTCTACGGGATGCATTTAACACCATTATGTTCGTTTGTTTCTTAAAGAATATTTCGGAAGCGTTCTGGAGGAGATGGGACAATCGCTAGGCAGCAATCTTCAACAAACGGTTAAATTGCTGCGAGCACCATTGGAATCGTACTCCACGGCTGCCTCGGGTTGTGATCCTATGCTCGTGGCCGCTATTCGACAAAAACGAAACCTAGTTTCTTGTTAAAAATTATTTCGTACATAAATACACATCATTTGACAAACCATTACATCCGTGTTCAACATTCCGCCGAAAGCGACAAACGGTTCTCGGTACGTTGTGACTTTTATTGTGACATCCGTAACACTAATCCATATTCGTTTCGCATTTGTTCACTCTGTAATGTTGTATTTACACTAATCAGAAATCAATACGCTTGGCATTCAATGGTTGCCTTAAGAAAGAATTTAAAACCCACGCAAGCGTGTGGTAAACATTTCGCAATGTGACACAACCTAAGCTGGTTCTCTTCATATATCCTTCGAAACCACGCTAGTTAGTTACCACATTTTGAAAATTGCGACATTCATTAATCACATCCATCGGATAAAACGTGCTTTTCCTTTCGAGACACACATTTCTTCTCTCACTGCAATATTTCATTTAAAGTTCTACTTCGTTGCTTATGTCTCATTCCACCGGGCGTACATCGCGATTAAAACGTATAAATTTGATATGAGCATTTAAAAGAAAAATGCTCCGATCAATTTCTTTATTGACGCTATTACCACTTGTGTCATTTTTCATTTGCTACACTGCACCAACCGGTTTATGTGCTTCGAATAGATTAGCTAAATGTACTTGCTGCCAATTGAAGCAAAACAATGATGGCGCATAAAACCAAACATCAAACATATTCTGTTTGACCGAATCCGATGGTAAAACATAAGGCCATACAATTTAAACATTGCAATAAATAAAATAGCTTTTAATTTCAAGGATGCCCTTACTACCGCTCTGACTTATAATAAAAGTTTGTTTTTATCGTCCCTATCGTGAATGAAAACCATCTGCTAGTGAAATTCAACAAATTGTACCTACTCAAATGGGTTTGTGGCAAACTGAAATTAAACAAAAAAAAAAGAATATTTACAGTCATTGATCGCGTACAAACTATTCTTTGTACGAGTTCATGAGTTTGTCTAAAGGCTGCCATTGAACACATATCTAGTGTTAAAAAAAAGAGGCGCTAACGATTCGTCAATCATTTACCTCTCGTTTGCTTTGCTCGATTCGCCAATACGATTCGTCCGGTTGGCAGGCAGCATTACTAACTTAATTAGAAGCTTATAGTTAGAGTTATACGATCGATTCGTTCGATCTCCTAGTCGATACATTTACATGGCTCTTTAAACAGCTCCGACACAGACATTGTAGAGTCTCGTAGTGATAGGTCGTCGTCTCATTAGCTAAATTTGATAGATTTCAGGAACGAAAAACTATGCTAACCTCTCAGTTGGACTCAATTGTCTGCTGTTCGCCGGAATCGTCGGGTCCAATGGTAATCATCATTTTCTCGTCAGAGCTGTCGTTACTGTCCGAAGAACCGGATTGATTAGATTCAAGTTCCTGCAAAAAAAAAATCAAAGGAAAAGCGTCCTGATAAGCAAATCGACTTAGATGAACGTAGAACATATCACCGGAATATGTGCAATACATGCAAGGTTATGTGCAATACGGTTCATCGTTGGTGATACTAAAGAAACACATAAATACTAGTTACAATATGTGCGGTCATAAATATGTTTCTAAATAGTAATAATAGGAAAAGGTAGGCCAACAATTTAGCATGATATAGATCAAACATTCCAACATATTGATACCATACAGACCAGATCAAGTGATAGGCGGGATATCTATCATTTTCTTTCAATTCGTACCTCCAATTCTACAATAGTGCAGGAGGAGTCCGGTGGTATCGGGGCATCGGTAGCCTGATCGTCTGCCTCCAATAAGTAGCCGTCCACTATCTCTCCCTCTTCCAGCTCTTCCGGATCCATGTCATCATCGTCATCGGATTTTTCATCCGTCATTTCCTACAGTATTAGGAGGAGGTTTTCGTATCCACATGGAAAACCGATGATAGGTGAAGATATGGGAGTGGAATACATATTATGGGGAAATAATAAAAAAGAATAAAAGTAAAATAACAACCCACTACTGCAGAAGTACAAACATTATAAAAGAACATCAAATAAAAAGAGCAAGTAATAAAATCGGTAGTAAATAATCTTTATAGGGAAATCTAAGAATGTTTCATATGCACTGCAAGAAGGGCACTAAACGTTTTGCACCGAAAACTAAATGCAACATAGCAATGAAAGGGAACTGTTTACAGAGGAATGGTGCATT
>NC_064874.1:47651902-47724402 GCF_943734745.1 Anopheles darlingi
TGCTGAGCCACGGCGGCCTGCTGTTGAGCAACCAACTGTTGCTGAACCAGTTGTTGTTGAGTTTGTTGTTGCTGTTGCTGCTGCTGTTGTTGGTGCTGTTGAGATTGTTGCTGGGCAGAACCTGAGTTCTGTTGTTGCTGCGCCTGTTGTTGCGCTTGTTGCTGTGCTTGCTGTTGTACTTGATTTTGCTGTGCTTGTTGCTGCTGCTGCTGTTGCTGTTGCTGCAGAACATTAGCGGTTTGAGCCGTCCCCAGTGGTATTGTTATATTAGTTCCCGGTATGGTAAGCGTGGCCTGACCAGCTGCATGAGAAAAGAATAAAATGCAAGCGAACATTGGTTGTGTACTGATATAATATATGATTATTAGTTAATGGGTAATCTGACAGTCCAATAAGATTATGGTTCAAGTACTAATGCTTCAGAACACTATAAAACGATATTTTTTCAAGTTAAAATCACTTCTTTCACGATTATTTACAGAAAGCATTAGCAGCACGGTCAGACTAGAGCAAAATATGATTGAACCTCGTATGAACTCGTCCGATTGGTGCATCTGATTAGACCACACACTTTTATCTACTGTATGAGCCCTCATACCTCGTATCAGCAACGTAATCGTTAGCTACGGCGAAGTAAGTGATTCTAGTTCTTACCATTGGGTAGCTGCACTGCCTGCGTCATATTTTGAAGAATGTTTGCCGGGACAACGCCATTAGGTGCCCGTATGATTTGACCGGACGGGGTAATGAAGGCGGGTTGACCATTAATCTGTACAGCTTGTGCTCCGGCGGCTGCAAGCTGCTGTCCCTGCTGTATGCCACCAGGCACAAAGAGAGCCTCTTGTCCGTCAAGGCTTATCGTTTGCACCGGTTGCAGCATCTGAAACAGACCGTTCTGATTCTGTATCAACTGGCCGCCGGCACCTTGTAGATACTGTTGAGGTATGCCCTGAAGGTTCACGATTTGCGGCTGTTGCATTTGGGGCGGTGAGGTAACAAAGGTTTTGACCGGTGTTCCAACCGGAGTAGCAGCGGTGCCTGTTCCGGTGGCCACCTGCACCGGTGTACCATCCGGAGTGGTTAATGCATTTAGCTGATGTTGCGGGAGATAGTTCTGTAGTTGTTGTAACGTAATCACCTGTGAATCAATTAAACAATCAGTTGGTTTCGAACTGTAAGATGATAGTCGAGTCAGCGGTGTACATACTTGTGGTTGCCCTTGGGCTGAAACCTGTTGTATTTGTGCCTGCAGTTGCGCCTGTTGCTGAGCATGCTGTTGCTGGGCAACTGCTTGCTGTTGAGCAGCTTGTTGCTGAGCAGCTGCATGCTGTTGCGCTTGATTTTGCTGTGCAGCAGCCTGCTGTTGCGCTTGATGTAGCTGCTGGGCTTGCTGCTGCGCCTGATGCTGGGCTTGCTGCTGAGCCTGCTGCTGCTGTTGTTGCACCTGTTGTTGTTGCTGTTGCTGTTGCTGCTGTTGCTGCTGCTGCTGTTGTTGTTGCTGTTGCTGTTGCTGTTGCTGTTGCTGTTGTTGCTGCTGCTGCTGCTGCTGTTGGTGCACCTGCAACTGTTGCTGTACATGTTGTTGTGTGGCAGCACTTTGTGGCTGCGATGCAGCCATGATTGCTGCGTTGAGTTCATTGCCCTTTAGGTGGTTACGAATGATAAAAGATTATTTTCCACAGAAAGTAGAAAACCATACGGCAAGCAATTAATGAAACAAAAGCAAACGAACAATTTGAACGGCTTAAGACAAAATTGTAGTGCGGAGCAACCAATAACGACTCTAGGTTACTGAATAAGATTAATTCCTGTGCGTTGTATTAGTGCTGATGATGCAGGAAAACTTATGAACAATAGTACCAGGGAGTGTGGCAGGAGCAGATGAACGAAATGCAAAAAAAATGAATGGTGGCGGAAAATGGTTACTAATGCAAACCAGAAAAGGTACGAGAACGGTCATAGTGACAAAGGATTTGTTAATGAATGCAGTAATTAGTGTTGACCACTAAAGTGGCGAAAGCAATGACAGACTTAAACCAGGAGAAGCCAAACCCAAAATCAAAACGCAACCCATCGCAAACCAGATACAAGAAATAAAGACGTTAGCCAAATAAAACCGAAAAGAGAATGCCGGCGGGAAATAGTACGCGAGCTGCTACGCATCGCTCGAACGGACCTGTAATCCTTGGGCTTGTAGCTGTGCCACTACCGAGGCACTGACGATTCGTATTTCCTGCCCCGGTGCGAGTGCACCTTGACCGGTATCCATTGTTGCGGGAAGTCCTCTAATTACGTTTTGTGATGCGAAAAGTTGATTTTACGCACGCTGAACATCTTTTGAGGCATTATCTATTTACTTTTCTTAACTCTATACGTAGAAAGAACAGATCAAAGTTAGTGGAACGAATAACTGAAGATAACTGAATTATTGCAAAAAAGACTCGATAGAAATAAAGGAAAAGCATGTCTAGTTCAAACGATTTTTAGATAATTTCGCCACGAAGATAAGGTTCTTCAACAATTGATAACACATTGAATAGTGTTGTACGGCGCCCGATTTAGCGTGACATGGTCGTCATGGCAACTCCTATTAGCGCAGCATTCTCATCAGCATGGCGAGAGGGATGTTCTCAGAGCAAAACTGGCCTTTTTGTTTACAAAAAAAAAAAACATTTCATATTGTCGGTGCGAGCGACCGATACAGATGATAAGGGAGATAGCATGTTGTCCCTGGCGGGGAAAGTGTGTTGGCAGACACCATAGAAAGACCAAAACCCTTGACTGAAGCATACTAGGAGAGTGCGTAGATCCCTACCACACCCAAACCCCCGCAACTCCTATGACCCTTTTGAATGAAAGGAATGCTGGCAACTCATTCATGAAAACCTAACACACGACGAAGTCCACCGGGGGACGGTGCGTGGAAAGGGTCGAATCGAAGGGTCCACGAAAACTATAATGGGGATGAAGAGATTATTCTCTTCACAAAATAACACAAAAATTCATCAATCTCTCGTTGAGCGACCGCATTCGAAGTCGTTTATTCCATGACGGTTGCCCTGTTGCGCTGAAAATAACCCACTGAACACATACCTCTTCCTTCACGGATATCGTCTGGTTCGAATCATCCATCTCCTCTCGCGGTGTCTCTGCCATGTTGCCTCACTTTGGGAGTCTAGTCTGGCTAGTAAGTATTCCGTGTATCCTCCCCCCGAATGCAAGCAGCAATTCGCTACTGTAGCGCCACACTTTCTCTTTATATAAACAAGAAATACACAATCCGATCGTCGAGGGAGATGCAGCCCTGCGGGAGTCTCTTGTTTTGATGGTTTACTTATTGAGCCCACGCACTAGGGAGATTCCCGACACGCGAAATGTGATATCAACCAAAACTGCAGGCTTCTTTTCCTACCAGCACCAAACTTTTGAACACTTTTATGTTTCCCTCGTTTTCGTCCCCCGTTCTGTGCACACAAAACATCGCCTACGATGAACGGACGAGACGCACACACGCAACTACCAGGATTTTGATCAAGCAAATCTCACACCAGATTCTTCATCTGGTAATCATCACGATACACCTGCCGATTCGTGTCACGAGATTCTTTCGCTGGTAAGAATTTCACAGAGAATTTCGGTTTCCGACCAGATCCATTTCTTCCAGAAGAACAACACAACACAATTTTTTTTCAGGGCAGCGCGTCAAATTTGGGCCCGGAAGGTTGGTACTCTTGTACTCGAATTTTTCTGATCAACTGCTCGAGCTTTACTGACTGCTCGATGATGATGATGATGATGATGATGATGATGATGATGATGATGATGATGATGATGATGATGATGATGATGATGATGATGATGATGATGATGATGATGATGATGATGATGATGATGATGATGATGATGATGATGATGATGATGATGATGATGATGATGATGATGATGATGATGATGATGATGATGATGATGATGATGATGATGATGATGATGATGATGATGATGATGATGATGATGATGATGATGATGATGATGATGATGATGATGATGATGATGATGATGATGATGATGATGATGATGATGATGATGATGATGATGATGATGATGATGATGATGATGATGATGATGATGATGATGATGATGATGATGATGATGATGATGATGATGATGATGATGATGATGATGATGATGATGATGATGATGATGATGATGATGATGATGATGATGATGATGATGATGATGATGATGATGATGATGATGATGATGATGATGATGATGATGATGATGATGATGATGATGATGATGATGATGATGATGATGATGATGATGATGATGATGATGATGATGATGATGATGATGATGATGATGATGATGATGATGATGATGATGATGATGATGATGATGATGATGATGATGATGATGATGATGATGATGATGATGATGATGATGATGATGATGATGATGATGATGATGATGATGATGATGATGATGATGATGATGATGATGATGATGATGATGATGATGATGATGATGATGATGATGATGATGATGATGATGATGATGATGATGATGATGATGATGATGATGATGATGATGATGATGATGATGATGATGATGATGATGATGATGATGATGATGATGATGATGATGATGATGATGATGATGATGATGATGATGATGATGATGATGATGATGATGATGATGATGATGATGATGATGATGATGATGATGATGATGATGATGATGATGATGATGATGATGATGATGATGATGATGATGATGATGATGATGATGATGATGATGATGATGATGATGATGATGATGATGATGATGATGATGATGATGATGATGATGATGATGATGATGATGATGATGATGATGATGATGATGATGATGATGATGATGATGATGATGATGATGATGATGATGATGATGATGATGATGATGATGATGATGATGATGATGATGATGATGATGATGATGATGATGATGATGATGATGATGATGATGATGATGATGATGATGATGATGATGATGATGATGATGATGATGATGATGATGATGATGATGATGATGATGATGATGATGATGATGATGATGATGATGATGATGATGATGATGATGATGATGATGATGATGATGATGATGATGATGATGATGATGATGATGATGATGATGATGATGATGATGATGATGATGATGATGATGATGATGATGATGATGATGATTCCTCTACGCAATATCTTAGTTTTCACTAAAGTGAGTTATTTTACAAAGTATAACACTTTTACTTGCTTACCTGCTACATTCGACATTTCAACAAAGATGAATGTTTCCTTCGGGAAAATGAGTACAGCGTTCAATAAATTGCACACCACGTGCGTGATATTTATGAATTTTATTTCAGTGAAATAAAAACGCATTTCCTTAGGAGCAATCTTAAAAAGTTCTTCAAATTTTAGGCATTCGAAGGCGCAACAAAAGGACGACCGCACGAAGGTGCAATCAGTCCTTTTCTGGTTTCCTGTTTCCGTCGAATGAAATTACATAAATAACATATTTTATTCGGAGTTTCAGCGAGAATGGTAAAATTATGTTTTCTTAAACTCAGTTAATTCATCGCGATGATTCGTTGGGCCAACCAATTTAGCTGCTCACATCGAGAACAGTGAGGTATGCCGGGCCTTTGCTTTTCCGATAAAAATTTTCCCTTCGCCGAGATGGAGCTTATTCGTATAGCCGGTGGACCGAACCTTGGCGAATTCTGCTCCGTAGCCTGCGTATGTTCTTCATACCCCCCTTCATTACCCTGTGCATATAATTTGGAAGCATTTCCCACTTCGATGGCAGCGTGAGACGACCAAATTTTCAATGGGTTGGCGTTTACGGATAACTGGAAAATTCGAGAGTACTAGAGCTGATCTATTGGTGAAAGATAAAAATGAAAAGAAAAAACCAGAGTAAAAATCCAATTCATCGATAAAATCCAATTCAGAAACGCAACACAAATCCCCACAAACCGAACCAATCATAATTTACCCGCAGTATTTCCCGCAAACTAACTATACGTAACAAAGCATCACAGTAAAAATGATAAACGAAGCAGTAACATGAAGTAATGCATGATTGTGCGCAGGCGAAGACCGATTAAAATATAAACGAAAACTGCATAATGGTGAAACAAATTATTAAACCACACTAAACAAACACGTAAACACACATAACACAAAGGCGTAAAAATGGTAAAACAGTGAGAAACCAATTCTAGTTCCAATGATCCCGAAGCAGGATCGTCTGGAACGTTGAGGATGATAAAATTAAAACAATTTTGGCGGCGTCGTAAAATGTGTTCTATAACGTGATTAAAGCGAAGAACAATCAATCGAAAAAATCAACTGGCGAGAACTTTACCTATTCGCTCAACTAGAGCGTACTATTTGCGTTCGATGCTGATGTTTGGTTTGTGGTTGTGGTGCACGTTTGAATGAAACGTGCCATTGAAAACCTTCAGAACAACAAAATGAGTTCATCTTTGGTGTTTCATGCTTCGGTGGATGTTTTGTGTTTCCTTGCAGTAAATGTTACGGTTGTTTGTACAGCACTGGTCGATAAAATAGCAGCGCAAGTGCGATAAGCAAACTTGCGCGTTGTACTCGCTCACGATTACTTTTACTTAATTTTTATCGCATCTGTTGGGTGCATTAGCGTCTGTGGAATGCGGTTTGGTGTTAATTTTAATTATCGATCGCTTAGGTATCAATATATAGGTATCTATTGCCCAAACCGTCTGGTTCAGGTTGGTCGATGAAATAGCAGCGCTAACGAAGAAGTCTTTTTTTTAGTGACGCGAGTTTTTTTTGTGAAATCGCAGTTGTACTACTGGGTAATGTGAAGAATTTGCGAGTTTTTACACTTGGTTTGAAACATCTAACGTAAGTTCAATTTTCAGTAAAATGGGGCGTTCAAAGCATTGAACGGTTGAAGACCGAAATGCGATAAAACGATTGATATCGGGAGGAAAGACGTATCGGGAAGTGCAGAATATAATGTGCTGCTATGCGAAGAAAATAGCAAATGCACTGAAATGGAATTACACACTCGAAAGTCGTGGAAAAAAGTGCGCAACAAGCGCACAAACTGATCGCGAGATAATCCGAACGGTGAAGAAAAGGCCACAAATTAGTTTTTTGGCATTGAAAAAAGAACTAAACTTGTCTATCAGCACATCAACGATAAGGAAACGTTTGCGGGAAGCAAATTTGTACCCCAGAGTGCCGAGGAAAATATCCTTGCTTAAACCAAGACACATTCAAAATCGAATGATGTTTGCCAAGTCCCGGGTCAATTGACCACTTACCAAATTTAGGAATATTCTTTGGACTGATGAAAGCAAAGTGGAGTTGTTTGGATCTGGGGGACAGCGAAAGTTTGTGAGATGTCCCCCAAATACTAGAACGAACCCCAAATTTACTGTAAAAACAGTTAAATTTGGAGGAGCCAAGGTTATAGAAAGGGGCTGTTTCTAATACAGCGGTGTAGGTATCATTCACCGTATCGAAGGCATCATAAATGCTGTTGGATAAGTCGATATCTTACAAAATATCATGCTACCATATGCGGAAAATGAATTGCCGCTAAAATGGGTCTTCCAACAAGACAATGACCCCAAGCACACCAGCAAACGTGCAAAAGTTTGGTTTCAAGAAAGAAAAATTGACGTAATGGAATGGCCTGCACAATCCTCCGAACTCAATCCGATCGAACATTTATGGACGGACATAAAAAGGGCTGTGAAAACAGCAATGTCAAAAGATTCTGAGCAGTTTTGGGCCGCAGTAAAGGCAGCATGGTACCAAATACCAACAAGCCGCTGCCAAAACTTAATGGATTCGATGCCACGAAGACGTGCAGCCGTTATAAAAAACAAAGGTCATGCTACTAAATACTGAGCACTTGTCAATGCTTTCTAATTGAAATCTAATAAAATTCGAATACAAATTTAGCTTTTTTGTTAATAAGAACTCGTTGAGTTTGTTAGCGCTGCTATTTCATCGACCAACCTGAACCAGACGGTTTGGGCAATAGATACCTATATATTGATACCTAAGCGATCGATAATTAAAATTAACACCAAACCGCATTCCACAGACGCTAATACACCCAACAGATGCGATAAAAATTAAGTAAAAGTAATCGTGAGCGAGTACAACGCGCAAGTTTGCTTATCGCACTTGCGCTGCTATTTTATCGACCAGTGCTGTACTTACAACCACCCGTTTTTTCGAAGGAGGTTTTTTTTGCAATTAGCATAATGCAGGATACACTCAACAAGATGGCGTCGCTGATCAGAACATACAAAACGGTAGCTTACAACAATTATTTACAACAAATATAACAAAATCGCTCGTTTAGTGCCTTTTTCATCTAACAGACAAGACGATAGGCAAAAAAGGAAGCAAACAACCGATAAACATCCAGATCCATTCCTAGATCCGTCAACAGCAGTAATTTGCTTCTCCAGGAGATAAATATCGATGACATCTTAGCCAAAAAGCCTCTCTGTTTTTTTTTCGCTGGAGTGCGTTTTGTGTCTCGTTCGTTCAGTTATTTATCAACATAAACGTATTCGAGCTAAAATGCTCGCAACATTCCACGTGTGCATGCTTTAGTTGTATGACATTCGGGCTGCCGACAGTTAAGGTATTAGAATTACTTCCTTGGACTAGTGAACGCTGCGAACGTAGAAAGAAAAAGAGAACAGGGTATCCCCCATTAGTTTTACCCCAAGGCCATTATACATTACCTTGAGCTCGAGTGATTGGGACAATTTTGTTTAGTCATCAAAATCGTTCCGGATCGGCCGTTCGTGGATCGATTGGTTGCCACCATATGCTAGAGGGAAGTCAGTTGGCATGGCAATTGATGGTACAACACGTGCTGGGCCAATCGATCCCGAGCAAAACCTTGAAAGATGTGTCATTTATAGACCACCTCCTGAGCGTTCGATGGTGATCTGCTTCTTCAGGCGCTCCTGTTCCTTGCGGATTTCCTCCTGCTCGGCCACAGCCGCAAACCGAGAGTGGGACACGAATCCGGACTTGATGGCGGACATCATCTGGAAACAGGTGATTGGGAAAGTAGCATGATATTCAAACGATAGAAGGCAATCGTCTTTGCTGTAATGTCACGATCAATCATCAATATCAACGCACCTGAAGGTACTCTTCCAGCTCAACCTGTCCGTTCATGTTGGTGTCAATTTCCTTCAGGATGCCGTGCAGCTCCTCACCGGAGACCTCAGTGTCACCGAACGATTTCATCGCTCGCTTAATGTCCGTAATCGAAACGTAGCCCTTCTTCTCCTTGTCGATCGTCTCGAAGCGTTTGACGTACATGTTGACCTCCTCCTTGGACAGATTGATCGGAACCTTATCCTTGAGCGATCGGTTAGCCTGGTGGCCCATCTGCGTTTGCAGGAAGTGTTCGCACGACTTGATTTGATTTTCCTTCTCCTCCTTCGACCACTTCAGCTCCTCCGCCATAATGTCAGCGATCTGTGGTAGTGCCTCAATCGCGGCCTGCACGTTCAGGAAGGACAGCCGCAGACGGCGCGAAATCATATCAATACAGGTACAGGCGTACTCGCGAATACCGTACCGGACCTCGGCATCAATGTACGGGAACTCAGGGTGAAGTTTTTTGCCGATGATGGGCCAGCGTTTGCCGGTTAGCGTGGCCAGCTTGGCGACAGCGAACGCACGATCCCCGTACGAGATGGCCAGATGCTTGGCAACCTCGACTTCCAGTCCCAGATCCTGCACCAAACGGATATACATGGTCGGTGTCCAGCCTTGGGCACCCTCGATCCACAGTCCATCGGTCACGCAGCCCCGCTCTGGTTTCAGATTGCAGGCCTTGATGGCTGCATCGAGCGTATGTTCGGCCATTGCACGATACGTTGTCCACTTGCCACCGGCTATCGTCACCAGCTGCGAGTCACTGACATGCACGATATGGTTACGTGCTAGGGACTGCGTGTCGTCCTTGTTAGGATCGGACACGAGCGGCCGGATGCCACTCCAAGCCGATAGCACATCACCACGGCGTACGTCAACGTCCTTGTTAAGGTAGTTCTTGATTTCGCTCAGGATGAACTGAATCTCATCCTCGGTCGGAGTAGGCGAGCGTGTCACGTCGCACGGTGAGTCGGTAGTACCAGCGATCGTACCGTTTAACCAGGGCAAGAAGAAGATGACACGACCATCGGATGTGTCCGGATCCAGGAGACCCATCTGCTGCGGGCTGTAGTATCCGGGCAGCACGATGTGCACTCCCGAACTTGGGCAACAAATTTGCTTCACCGTGGGGTTGTCCATCTGGCGAATGGCATCGGTGAACGGACCGGTTGCATTGATCACACACTTCGCCTTGATCGTCCATTCCTTCTTGCTAATGTTGTCGCGCACCTTCGCACCGCACACCACGTTCTTGCCGGTCGCCTCGTCCTTCTTCTTTAGCAGCTCCAGTACCTCGACGTGGTTGGTAATGGAGGCACCGTGGCGAGCAGCCGTTAAAGCGATGGCCAGACACATACGAGCATCGTCCTGTTGGCCGTCGTAGTAAACGATGGCACCGCGCAGTTTGTCACCACGCAGCATCGGGAACAGTTCGAGTGCATCGTCACGAGACAGATAGTACGAGCTCTTGACGTTACGATCACCGGCCACGAAGTCGTACGCCTTGATGCCTACCCAGAAATAGGGTATCTGCCACCAACTGTAGCAATGAGAAAGAGCAGAAGCAGGCTCTAGTGTACAATGCACAAACTCCCTCGTACTAATAACACCTACGTGTACACTGGCAGCATGATTGGCAGCGGACGAGTAAGATGTGGTGCCGATCGCAGCATCGAGGCACGTTCGTGCAAAGCTTCCTTCACCATCCGGTACTGCTCGATATCCAGCTGTTAGATGCGTTAGTCGGAAACAATAAGATCGCTGTGTCATCTGTCTGTGGTACAGGTTGATTTGGACTGAACTGGCTTAATGACTTACTCCAAGGATGGCTTTCTGCAGATAGCGCACACCTCCGTGGATCAGTTTGGTCGAGCGCGACGAGGTACCGCTGGCAAAATCATCTGCCTCGACCAGGGCCGTCTTGAGACCGCGCGTTACCGAGTCCAACGCACAACCTGCACCCGTTGCACCACCGCCAATGATCAGCACATCATACTCTTCACCGCTTTGCAGTGCGCGGATCTGCTCTGACCGTGGCGGAAGAGTGCGCTTGCGGCGTATACGCTGCATTTCCTCCATTTGCACCTAACGTGATAGAAAACCAACCATCATTATTTTCCGTTCACAGAACCGAAGCAGTTCTCTAGCATTTCAGTATAAGATTGTCTTGAAATGACGAAGTTTTTCTAAGACAAACGGCGCACAAACATACGTTTACATACTGAACTGATATAGATAGAGAGTTTGTTCTATCCCATACCTGATAGTGCGAGCCATCTCTGCTTTGAAGAGCGTATGTGGACAGAGCAGCACCGATCGCGATACCAGCGGCCGTTACACCGAATCTTCTGAACCTCGAAGCCATGGTTGGCGGCTAGCAATCTTCTTGTAGATCAACCTGCAGAGAGAAACAAGAAGAACAATGAAGAAATGGGTCAATCCGTTTCTAGAATTGCTGTGCGTGATGAATGTAACACACATTTCGTTTGGTACCTATTAACACAATTCAACTAGGCCAGAATAGATCGCGATTTCTTTCGGCACTGACCTACCTACACGACACACAACGATCTGTGCAAACGCACAGCACACACGTGCCCCGCTTAACATCAGCGATAAGACGATCCGATGAGATCTCTACGCTCGTACACAGAACCAAATGCATCCAGTACAGTGTGGACCTGAAATTCCACGCTTTCCATAAGCGGGCGGCATCACAACATTCCTGCCCTTTACCCAATCCTCCCCAGCTATCGCCAACGACCACTTTGGGTGTATGACATCACTACGGAGGTGTCGCATCACGTTTGTTTGCGTTGATGATTGGAGTGTATTTTATTGAACTATTGTCAACCACTCGATAAATGTGTACGATTGTCGCTGTTTGGTGTTGGCACGAGCATGGCCGATGGCCGTTTCAACGGTGTACGCGTACCACCAATCGCGAATCACCTGACGACCGCGTGCCGGACTGCTCTCACACACCTGTCGTCTACAAGGGGGTATATGATGGTACCTATCTGTAGTTCGATACTGTCACACAGAGGTCAGATAGAGGAGATATGAGGATCAAAGCAGATCTCCGACTGTGCTCGCCCAAAACCGCTATTAGCTGCTCGGGGCTACTTCAACGGATTCATTGCTTTAGTACCATAACAACGCCATGATCATCATGGGATCTCGTGCTTCTTCATTCGATGCGTCGCTGCAAACAAGCGAAGCAAAACTGAGGGCCTAACTCATAACCGGTTCTGGGAGCTCGCTATACTCGCACCATAAAACATTCTCGCATGCCCATGGTCTTCTGAACGGCACTCGGTTTCAGCGCTGGCGTTAGAATCCGCGAATGCTACACAATAAGCATTCGTGGTTAATGACATCATCTCCGCGACTCCGTGACGCCGATTTCAATTTGACGAACAGATGCATGATTCACACGACCGATGGCTGATTGCGTGGGGAAGCTCACGAGTGCGCCGTTCAGAATTGAATAAGAAACACTGCAGGCAGCAGAGTGTAACGCCACGACACTACATCCTTCTTAGTCGTAGAGTTGTTCACGTGATCGCGTGCGTTCACGTATAGTACCTCGTCCTAGTAATTAAGGCACGCACCGATCGGACATCGGAGTTACTTTTGCGATCAAAGCACCTCCGTGTGAGACGGTAGTCCCAGGTATAACCGAAATCCACGATTCACACAATGCTCGATCATTTGAGCTCGGAAACGGTGACCACTTAACACGACAAACATCGGGTGGATTTGCAAATAAAAACCACCCCACTACGTCTCGACACCCGTACCCGACTGAATTCCTTTCTATTAATAAATGCGCTCGCGTGGTAAGATCGCATAAAACCGAGCAGACCTAGTGCCATTAGGTACGAAGGGATTGTCGATTATGTAAATGATTAAAAGTCTGCCAAAAAGGGTCACTTTCAATAGGGTTCTCTGGCCGGTGCCACTCGCTCCATCGTTTCCTCGATACCGCCAACATCGCACTTGATCCTCACTCACGCTGTTGCTTTTCTTTTTTGGTACGGTTGCTGCTCACGACGTATTGGGTTGGCATTATCGTCCGTTGTTCATGCTCGTATCCTGATTTAGATCAAATGCAATGATCGTTACATAATTTTAACACCATTTACACGGAACACAAAACGTTGCACCAATTGCAACGTACGCTGCGTTTCACTTTCCTACAACTACGAATCATATGCACAAGATCACGGATTAGTACGATCAATTGCAAGTCCCGTTGGTGGTGCTGCTGCTGCTGCTGCTGGACACATTTTCGTTTTGCTGGTTACCTAGACGATAGTTTACCACTTACACTTTACGAGCGATCGAAGTTAAACGGAGACGAATTGCTGGGCAACCGTACAAGGCCGTATTCGCCGGCAGGCACGCCGCGCACTAGACCTTGAAGGTTGATAAAGGGGGTGCGCTCCAGCGACTGCTCACGTGCAGTGGCAGTGTTAGGCGTGACAGGCGGAAAGGCGGCCCCTGCGCTCTGCACCAAACACAGCTCTTGCAACTCGAACGATGACGACTATAGGCGACAAACGACGAATATCGACTGAGCGTCGACGGATACTACGCAACGGTCCTAGTACCACTAGCCAGCTGGTCCCCCCTTGCACCAGCCTGGTGAGCATCATTCGCCTCATGTATCGCCAATCTCTCGTTCTCTCCTGTTCTCAATTGAGACGAGTGGGGGTTCTGCAGTGCACAAACGCTGGCGGGCTTTTACGAGCATTCAGCAAATAGACCTGGCGCAGTTTACTTTGGCGGCAAGTGGTGATTGAACGCCGGAAAAGCTATTATATCATCTCATTTTACTTGCACTCGATCGTCGACCACCCGATCGGATGCAGCCTGATCTTCTCGTCGTGGGTACGGAGCAGGTGGCCAGAACTATAAATACTCACGACACAGGCTAGTCTTCCAAATTGTGCTGCTTGGCGGCGTTGACATTCAAATAACGTTGGTATAGTATCAAGGGAACTTCTCCCATTATCCTTCTTGCTTACTATTTGACGAGCATGTGTCCAGACGCAAATTTTACAATAAATCTATCATCTTTAGTGTACAGGTAAGTGACGATGTGCATGGCACGAAACACAATGCATAGTTCCAATGGAGGGGCAACTCCAGGTCCTGTATTGTTTTGATCGTGATCTTCGTTTACTAAACCCGAAGCTTGCATGCGTCGTACACGTGAGACACCCTCGTTCCTGTCCTTGCCATCTCATATGTTGTGTTTTCTGCAGAAAGAACGGAATATTAAAGCGCACAAGGGGCTTTTGAAGTGTCTCACTTATTGCTTAATTTACAGCTAGCACATAGGCCGGCGCCGCGTTGTGGCTCTCTGCTCCGCGTGTAGCGTTTTGTCATCGACTATGCCACTGGCGCTTGTGCCAGTACCCACAACTGTTTTATCGATAAGCACCGTGCAGAATACCCGGAAATACTCGTCTGGATATTGACACACAAGGAGAGTTTGATATACTAGTAGCTTTTCGAAGAGGACATTTCTTCTCCAAATGCAAGGACTAATTTCAAGTACCTTAATTAAAAAGTGCTGCTGCTTCTGCTTTCACAGCTTTCCTTGAAATACAATGCTATTAAGGACTCCATCCTCTTGGCTTTAAGCCTTAGCATCAAACAGCGTATTTAACAGAAATCAGAATCCTACACACAATCGGCCAGTCATAAGCAAGTTCAGTTAGGCTCGACCATAGCATACACTATCGCTTCCATTACAATAATATTTACCCAATAGTGGTATTTGGTAATCCTCTCTCTTCCTTATCTGTGTACCTTTTGCTATAATCTGATCAATATTTTTTGCCAGCGTTTCTAGCCACTCGGCAAACTGTAAATGGCGCGTTGCCGTCCCAGATTACAGCAAGGTGCTTACTGCTCTTGGTGGCGGATGATTCCACGCTCTCTCCGTTTGTACGGAAATAGAACGAAAAATTGTGACCGAACAATAAACCCCGCGACTACCCCACATACGCGCACCGTATCACGAAGAAATAAAGTATCATGATGGATGAAAGATGCCTACAGCAGTTGGAGCACCACTAACCAGAAACACATTTAGTACCTTTTGGGTGCCGTTTTGTTTTTGATGGCAGCGAACACTTTTCGACGTGTTGACCAGAGCGATGGTTATCAAACACTGTGCACAGACCCGTGTGGGCGGTGGGACATTCACTTACACACCCTTTTCTACACCTTCCGATTCGACGGAACTGGTTGGTGGGGAGTGGTAAAACTATGGAGGTAGATAATGACGGATTACAGCAGACTAGTACTCGCATTTACCATCTTTTTCGGACAAAATGCACTGTGTACTTCTATCGATGGCATTGAACATGTGTTTTCCATGCCTCACAATATGAGTAACATGCTATCACCGCCCGTAAAGGGATGAACACAAACGGAAATCCTCTCTTCGATTAGGAATGCTGTTCATCGAGGGGACCATCTCTCCAGAGAAGCAACTCAGTAGTAAATGTACAGCTATGTACGCGTCTTTTTAATCATAAGTTTAGTTTTCCATATAATGTTTTGCAAATAACCTTATTTAATGAAGACTAGTTATGGCATTAGAGGATTGATGATTATGAAAATATTCACTGACTTATTTAAACCTTTTCACCTTTCTGGCAGGATATATAGCAGAAAGTGGTTGAACAAGGTCAAGGATAATATTTGTAAGGCGGGGCAGTATTATTTTTTTTTGTTATTGTCTCGTTTTGTGAAGCTTGGTTCACATTTTCGATTTAAGAGCAATTACCAATTTATTGAAAAGTTTGCTAAATAAAAGATAGCAGGCGATACAATTTTAGAGAAGATGTGCTCAATCTATCGTGTGAGTTCATCTAAGTACTGCGCAAGTCCTCTGGGAGATTCATTTTCTTTCAATATTTTGAGGAATATTACATGTAATGTTTAGTCATACCATCATCGATGTGAACATAATTAAAGGCACGGATGATAACGGAAGCAGCAAATATTTATGCACCATTTGCAAAAAAAAAGTTAAATCAAATAGAAAAAAAATGTTTCTTATGAGAGTATGCCTTCAATGGATATTCTACATCGATGTCGATTATGATGTTATTACCAGTTTACATAAATATTCTTTGTAATCATTTTATTTTTCCTCTCACTATGCACCACAGTGCCACGTTATGAAAAACGCCAGGATTCCTACAGTTTACGTTTCAACAGCTTACAATCACCATAGTACCGGCATATGCAACTAGGTTGCTGGCCAATATGTATTCTTTATACACGATATTTCAAAATCCACTCACCTACAGTAAAGCCCATCTGTGCGGCGGAACGCAAAACGAATGCATGATCATATTTCTTTGTGCAAAGTTCGGCATCTACATCCGGGAGGCGTGCTTTTAGGTCATGATAGTACTTGACCGGTACCCATCCATCGGTTGTTCCGTAGTATAGTTTGATCCGGTGTTTGTTCTCGGACAGGGTGTTGATGTCGAGCTCCTTCACCTTTCTCATCTCGTCGATGGCAAGAAACCAAATCTTATCAATTACCGCAGGGTTCATGTACTTCAAACCTGTTCCTAAGTAGCACTTGGGGATGCCATCGATCAGGAAATAGATGTAAATTATCCACGTGCGCACAAACAGGGGCAGCAGCGCGAACATTCGATAAAACCACTGCCAGACGCACCACACCGGATTGATTAGCCGCGTTACGATGAACCCGTTTCTCGTGCTTGCCATTCTCTCGAGGGTTGGGAAAAGAAAGTAGCAGTGCTTCACGCGGGCACTTATATCCGGTACTTTCAGCAGCTCCAGTGCCATGTAAGATCCGATTGAATGAGCAATCAGATGGATCTTTACATCTTCCGGAACGTATTTGCGAATAAACTCGATCTTGTGCTGCAGCTGTCCGGTCAGGTTATAGAGCTCTTCATTGCCCCGCAGAGGAGGCGTCGGTCTTTTGTACGGGTTTTCGTCGGCCTCATCGTGACCAGCCTGACCTGGAAGAGGGAAACCAAGAATGAGTTAACACACAGTTACGGCCCGTGATTATCTCTACGTACCAATTACCCATACGGGCATTTCTTTGTTCAAACATTCGTGCACTGTGGACAGAAATTTGGTGTAAAATCCTGGAAGACCCGGATTTCCGGTGATGCACAGCACGATCTCCTTCTGGTCACCGAGCGATTCTTCGATCCATTTTCCCCACGTCAGTATGTGCGTAGGAACTTTAGCAATAATCGGGTATGATTCCTGCATGTTTATCGCTGCTGTTGATCGGATGCCGTCGGGTTGGATTGTGCCTCTCAGTAATGCTGTTATCACACGAGCCCGTTTTACAAAACCCTGCAAAATTCCGGTCAACATAACGCAGGAACCCGCATCAAGGTTAATCTATCGAAACGAATGACGTCAAGCTTATTAATTTTGTGACTGTTTTCGACATAATATGAGATTCTCCCATTAGTGGGCAAGCAGTTTCAGTTAAGAATTATCCGCTCGTTATTTCTTCAGCACTTAAACATTTCCATGTTGTATTTATTTGAAAATACCTAATTTTTTTCTATCCCAATTTAGGATTGTCCATCCCTAGGCGCAGTTTGTTTACACCGCACGCGTCGCGCGTTTTGTGCATACCTTGGGCAGATTTTGCGAGCAAACAAAAACCTGTGCAAAGCAAGGTACTTTAAAAAGACAGGTAGCTTTATCCAGAACAAATCCCCGATTTTATTTTAGAAAAAACTTCAGAGTTTGACATTCACGGGATGGTGGGATGTTTACTTCGGGAACGCTCTTTTCGGAGCTGTTTTCGCTTTTCCGTGGTATTACGACAGTTAAAATTCACGAAAAGTGGCAGGAAAGTTGAAGTTTATGCAAATATTCCCAAAATTCTTTCAATAGTTTCAATATGGTATCGGTCCGTAGGTCTTGCCACCCGGCCTAGAACAAGAGCTAGCTAGCGTTCCTGGACCGTGCTCACTCGCTGTAAAACCCAACTCGGTCGCTCGAATGATCTTAAATCGAGAGATGAATCATTTAAACATTCGAAAAAGAGTGAAATCAAGTACTTTCCCTGATAAAACCACCAAACTTGCCCACATCTTCTTCTTCTTCTTCTTCTTGAAACTCACGTGGTTTTGTTGATAAAAAGCGCCCTCCTATGAATGTCAAACAAATTCAAAATGGTGACCTGTCAAAGCGGTTAAGATGCTACCTGTCTTTTTAAAGTACCTTGGTGCAAAGCCACAAATTTTACCAGTTTCCAGAAAGAAAATTCCACCGTAAATCATCCATCATGAGTGAGCACACCAACAATCACAATGTAGAGGTGAAACAGGAAAATCCGGACTCAAACCAGAGCGGCAGTCAAGGAGGATCACAGGAGAAAACACGCCAAGACAGCATCGAGAGGATCATGCAGCGCAAGCACAGGGTACGGATTGAGATTTGTCTTCCCGGTGTCTCCGAGCGCATCTTTAATTGAATCCCTCTTGCAGGTCTACCGTATGCCTCGGAATCAGAAGCTGACAAAGCTGTCGATGTACTCCTCATGCCAGGGTACCGATTGCCGTTGCACAGGATGGAAAACACCGGAGGAGTATCGCCATAAGGATGTGGAAGTCGATTACTGCCCAGAATTTGGTGAAGAATGCCGAAACCCAAACTGCAAGCATAGCCTTGAGATGCACATTCGACATCTGGGAGATATCAGCGAGGATCAGATGAACGAGCTGCTCGGAGCTATCGTGGATGTCGAGAACCTCTACATGAGCATGCTCCGGGAGACGGACACTGATACGAAAAAGGTTTACGCGTATCTGTTTCGTTTGCTGCGCCAGTGCATTCTCACTCGAACGCAAGCAGTCATACGCGGGCCATTGGGAGATCCGCCGTTCGAGCAGCCTTCCATATCGAAAGCAGTTACCAATTTTGTACTTTATAAGTAAGGCTACGCTCCTACTGTGTCGAAAAATATTAGGAGGAGTGGTATATTATATCCCTTACGGTGCATTTCAGATATGGCCATCTTCATCAATCAGAGCTAGATTCTATGACGGAGGTAGCGAAAACGTTTCTGCATTGTCTGAACCACTGGAACTTTGAGGCTCCGGGTGCACGGCAAGATCTGGTGAATCAGGAAGATGTTTCAAACTACAAGATTAACTATACCCGTTGGCTGGTATTTTGCCATGTACCGGCTTTTTGTGGTTCATTACGTCACTTCGAAACGTCGGTCGTGTTCGGTCGTACATTGCTGAAAGCGGTCTATCAATACGTCTATCAGCAGCTGCTGGCAAAGTGCAAAACGGAGCGCGATCGTATGCCTCCCGAGAAGCGCATCATGCTCACGCAGTTGCCAAAGTTTCTGGAAGCGCTCAAACAGGAGGTGGTCAATGAGGATTCCCCCATCTGGTCGGCCAACTTCAAACCATCAGCAGCGCTGATGCTGCACAAAAGTAAACGCCAGCATGACGGTTCTTCGTCGTCGGCTGGTAAAAAGCTTCTCAGCGATACGAAGCGGTTCAAGAAGGAGCTAGATTGTGAAGATCTGTCAGATGAAGTGGTAGCACGGGCGCTGAAGCGTATTAACGATTCAAACTACGCCAGCCGAGCGGAAGTCGTTTTTCCACCGAATGCACCCCGTGATGAAGCGGCAAAAGCAGAAGAGAATCGACGCGAGATCGAGTTTCACGTGGTTGGGAATTCGTTGACGAAGCCGGTCACTAAACAGTCCATGCTGTGGCTACTCGGTTTACACAGTGTCTTTGCTCATCAGCTTCCGGGAATGCCACGGGAGTACATCAGTCAGTTGGTATTTGACCCGTACGTGTTCGCTGTTATGCTTAATCGTTCTGCCTTTCGAATCATCTCTTTCACTTACGAAAAATGTCTTGCGCTGTCTCCACTGTAGCAAGCATAAGACATTGGCATTGATCAAGGAAGGACGACCTATTGGTGGAATTTGCTTCCGGACGTTTGCATCGCAAGGGTTTACGGAGATCGTGTTCTGTGCGGTAACCAGTAGTGAGCAAGTAAAAGGTTACGGTACACATTTGATGAACCATCTGAAGGACTACAGCACCCAAAGGGGCATCAAGCACTTTCTCACCTACGCGGACGAGTTTGCGATCGGTTACTTCAAGAAGCAGGGCTTTTCCAAAGACATAAAGGTCGCTCGGCAGGTGTATGCAGGTAAGTGTTAATTGCCCGATCGATTTTGTTGTAAACCACAAACCAATTCTATTTCTTTTCCGCACTTGCATGGCCAAAAAGGATTCATCAAGGAGTATGAAGGCGCTACACTAATGCACTGTGAGTTGCACCCGAGCCTAATCTATACGCAGTTTAGCTCAGTTATCAGAAAGCAGAAGGAAATCGTGAAGGAATTGATTACGCAGCGGCAGCAGGAAGTACAGAAAGTTCACCCTGGCTTAACATGCTTCAAGGAGGGACTACGGAGCATACCGATTGAATCGATACCTGGGCTTCGCGAGGTGGGCTGGCGTCCTCTGTTTCGTGCTCAGCGTACAGCCCGTCCACTGGAAGAATCTGCAGATCCGGACAAACTGGCAACCGCGCTGTCCGTCGTTTTGCAGCACGTCCGAGCACACACGGCAGCCTGGCCATTTCTCAAGCCGGTCAATCAAGCCGAGGTGCCCGATTATTACGATCACATCAAGTATCCAATGGATCTGAAAACTATGGCCGATCGTTTGAAAAACAAGTAAGTATGCCGCCTTCGATGGCGTGATATAATGGGCGGCGTGAAATCAATTGGTAATCTTCCTCACAGGTACTATGTCGCAAGACGTTTGTTTATGGCGGACATGGCACGCATATTCACCAACTGTCGGTTATACAACTCTCCTGAAACCGAATACTATCGGTAAGATTTGAAGTTCAGCAAACAGAACCTTCGGTTTGTGGTTACAATCACTATGTTTTGCATCTTTTTACAGCTGTGCAAATACTCTCGAGCGTTATTTTCAGACAAAGATGAAAGAGCTCGGCCTTTGGGACAAATGATGTCCGGTAAACAGGCACGAGCATTCCCACCACCGTGCTGACGGTAAAGATGATGACGACGATGACGAGGAAGACGAGGAGGAGGAAAACGAAGATGACGACAATGACGATGTTAGCGGTGGTAGTGGTGGTAGCGGTCACCTTGAAATGGATAGTGTTAAAAAGATGGAAGCACACGCGAGAAATGACGCAAACAAAATGGCGCTCGATCATACCGCTGTTGGTGAGCACCGGAAAACGTACCGAAGGGCTGGTGCAAAGGAGGACCGACACAATTTTAATGCCAGCTACCACACATACGCTAATATTTACGGTCCGCGATCCGATTGTAAGGTGAGCTATGGTAGGAAAAGTGTTCCGGGTGCTGGGTTACGCATTTCGAACGCTGCCTCCACCGCCAGCACCACACAGGATATTGTAAAGGTACCCGTTTCTGGTTTGGAGCATCAAAACATTAGCACCTTTGACCCTTGAGGGCGAAAAAATTGGGAAAATTGGTAATGAAAACAATTAAGTACTCAAAATTAAGTTACTGTACGTTATGGCCAAAGCAAATGGAACAATACAACTGTATCTCAAAATTGGAAATACATGCCACTCAACCGCGAACCTAACGCTTTGTACAGATTTGTATCCGATATGTGGCGTATAGTTTGATAACCATGATCCGAACGTGATTGCTCGGTTTGCGGTCGTTGTCCAATGATACATTTTTGTGATTCGCAAAATGCCCATATAAATACACTATCTTAATGCAAAAATAGAAAAAAAGAGGTGAAACGTATGTTATTCGCTCAATGTTCTGAGACAAGAGACAAAAAAATCTATTATTTGTATTATTTCATTACTTTTATTACTAGCTCAATGAAAGTGCGTCATCATCATCAACAGAGCATTCTACGGACTGGTCTTACAGATATCAATCGACTAAATGGCAAGAACTAAGGAATCATCAGCTGGGACACATCGTTGCAAGCGCACGTTTTAATTACTACTTAAGAATGCATTCATCGTTTAAGATGAGTTAAGTAGAATGCAGCAATAAAGAAATCAATTTGCCCAGCGCTCTTATTAAAATTAATGATAACCTGACGCCTGGTACCATGGGTGTAAGGAAACGGATTTAAAGAGCTTAATCACCATTCATCCTCAGTAATCAATCAAACACTGCGCGCGCCAACAGTCGATTGTTAAAGAGCTTGCTTAAGCTGAATAGTCTCAGTGCATGACATAGATAGGACGTGTTACAGTGAGGACAGGTGATATTTGGAAAATGTTCGTTTTCCTCAAGATAATGACTAGAGTATTAAGCATTAATTGGTTGACGGTGGTCCTTCCGCTGCATGAATGTGTAAGCATATAAGATCTTTCTAAGAGTAGTTGCTGGTATGATACCCTTACTAGAAACCTATCGACCGTACCTTTCGCTTCAAACGGCTAATCACCTCGGTGCCCCAGACTTCCAACAGAAAGATAAACCCGGCACAGAACAAACCGTAACCTAGAATGAAAAATGCTCCAATAAAATGACCAATTTGGAGGCGAATCGCTCCATCGCCGAGGTGATGATGTTGCCGTGCATTCTCGATGTTACGGAACACGTCCGCCGGTAGGTATCGCATGCCGACTTTGCTGCCCCAGTAGTACAGGATGCCCGACTGCTGCACGCGCAGTATGTAGTCGTTCAGGTTAGCCAACAGTGGGTTAGTTTTGGTACTAATTGCCGCACAGTTTTGATAGTACAAGTCGTCTAGCAGCTTCTGATACAGCTTGGATGTATTTCGCTCAAGGAAATGACTCGGTGCAAAATTTCCATGTTGCGCCCGTTCGATGATAAACCCGAACTGTCCTAGACGAGCGTATTGTACCGCCCGAGCACCCGTGACCAATACGATGGAGGAAGCAATTTTCTTCATATGAGGCTAAAATAATTGTAAAAAAATGGTTTTGATATAACTATACTCTGGTGGTGTGGTCGAACTTGATAGGTCGTTACCTCCGTGGCCTTAGATATTCCTTCCAAAACGATAGCTGTTGGACTAATCCATTGGAGTCCGCTTTGGGCAAACTCGAACACTGTGTCGATGGACTGTTCGTATTGTGGCACCGTCATTATGCTGGCCAGTCCTGCGCTGTAGCAATTGCTGACCATAAAACCGGCCAACAGAAGAGACGCAAACAATATCACACACGACCACAAATCCGTGCGGATCGAGGCGGATTGTACGACGAAGAATCCGGCGACCATGAGGATTGCATCGCTAAACGAAAGCTGCTCCGCCACGTTCTGAATCTGTTGTTCCACGTTGCATGATGTGAGCAAGCGATATCGGAAGTATCCGATATACCAAGCAGCACCGATACCCGCAAATAAAGTGCAAAGTACAGCCACCCAGAGTACACCGGAGAACGAGAGAAAGGGAGTATACCAAAACGGGAGCATATGAGGTCTAGGTGCTAGCATCGTAACTCCCGAACGGCTAATGCTCATCGTGTAATCAGTGAAGTTGTATGGTCCTAGCCAATAATATACGGCCCCGAGGGCCAAATCTATACGACGCTCCGCTACGCCTCCCATTGCTCCGTTTCCACTGCCATTTGCGTAAACTATACCCCACTCGTCCTCATCTTCGGTAAAGGCGAGAATGTTACAGTTTCGTCGATCGCAGAAGGATACCAAAAGTCTGAACTCTGTACCATCCAACCAAATAGAACGTTCTCCTGTAGCTGGATCGTATGCATTGCCCAAGCCCGGATCCTAACAGAAATACCGATAAGCACACCAACCATAGATAGCATCACATATTGGGATACCTACCATACGCTCATAAAAGGAGAAAGGCAAATAGTTGAATACACCTGATCGCAGCACGAATCCCTGAAGATCAGCCAATTTGTCGGGAAAAAATTGAGTTGTTTTCCAGTTCTTCCAATCGACCCTGATGATCTGGAGTGATGTCCGATGATTCAGATTGGCTTGTTGTACTCCCGCGAAGGAGATAAGTGTGGTGTACAACCGATCCGGACGTAAATTCTCAGCATTGTACGCGATTATTAGGACATTAAGGATGTCTAGAATCAGAAATGAATCGATCAATATCGTTATGTCTTGGTTGTATTCCAGAAACGCTGCCAAGTAAGCATCTGGAATACCTCTCAGGGACACATGTTGAGAAATAAGCTTTAGCATGGTAACACTGTTGCTCTTCGTTACTAAGAACAGCACACTTTTGTCCTTCGATCGTTGCTGTGAGCTGTGGTGCGCCGGAACATACTGATCCAGAAACCATAGTATACCCGGTTCATCCACTACAAAGGCCTGGCAGCCATTATCGATGGCGAGCTGCAAACGGCGGTAGCTCAAATCCGATCCTGTGGCATCTAGTTTTATACGTGCCATGCTTACGTCGGTCAGGAAGTCCTGTCCGATGCTGCAGAAGCTGTAATACCTTGTGTAGTACTTGACAATGATGAACCGTATCAAGACCATGAGTGTAGGTATCGGTGAGATATCCTCTTCGATAACCAGATCTGTTAACGGGATCATATTCGCGAGGTAACTGTTAACGTGTCTTTCCACATACAGAAAGGTCGCCACGCTAGGTCTACATTTATAGGACTCTGTCTGAGGGTAATCGATAACAACATGTAGATATTCTGCGGATATTTGTATACCGTTACCATCATGATTACCTGCAATTTATGATGCACTGATATACAGAAGAATGTAATTGGCAGAAGCCAGTTGAGTTCTATAGCCAGGAAGGGCGTTCGAGGCGCTGTTTTCATGTTGTGTTGATAGCTTTGATCCTTGATCCGCAATCAACGGAGCACCCAATCATCATTTATTGATGTTGCTTTAAAATTATAGCCGGTTGGCGAGGCAGTTATTGGTGCCGATAAACCCGGTGCCGATGATGTGGCCTTACCTCGCGAAGACCGGTAGCCACTATAGTGATTCCACACGTCACCGTTCGACTCTCTGTGTTTTTTTTATTGAAGGATAGTCAGGATAGCCCCACGTGGGTCAATTACTTCGTACCAGTGGCCGCCTGGATTACCGAGTTCATAAATGCGGAATGCGCAACAGTTGGTTCTCCTCTCTTCAAGCAATCTTGTCAGAGCGATGACTATTCAAAAGCCGGGAAAGTGGATCTTCACTACAAGTTTTATTAAAAATGTAAGGCTTCTTGAATGCTTTGCGATTGGGTGTACTCTTGCGATCTGGCGTCTGAATCAAGGTGAAGAGATAACGATCAATATGATAATTTCAGGTCGACGATAGTAAATTCCAGGTGCAAAAAGTAAATTGGAACCTAAGGCGTAGTTCGACGTTTTGGATCGTTATGCCGACGTGACCTTCTCTTCATTTAAAATTAATTTGTATTATAAATGCACTACCATGGGATTCTTGGCAATTTTATAATTGCAGAAATAATGTCCATTCATGTAATTATTCCAACTTCTCCCATTTAACAGGGTATCACCATGACGCAATTGCAGAACACGGCCATCTCGTTCCGGCAATTTGGTAATCGAAGCATCCTGGAGTCACAGATGGTATCTTCGCGTATAAAAAATCGAAAATCATTTCATATATTATGAAAAAGATAAATACTACTCTACTATATAATTACTATATACTATCTATATATATATAAAAATGAATGTGTCTGTCCGGATGTCCGGAGACTCCGAAACTACTGGACCGATTGCCTCCAAATTTGGTATGTGGGGGTTTTTGGGGCCGGTGAGTGCTATAGGCTTGGTTAGAAACCCCTCGCTACCTTCCTTCCTGCCCTTTCCTAACACTTGATTGTTAAAATGAATTACATGAACATGAATTACTCCGCAAGTTATGAACCGAATACCATTAAAACTTGCACAATTGTGGATGGTCACCTGAGAAATCATGGGACAAAATTTGGTTCATATCGGACGATGGGAGGGGGGGCCTTCATACAACCCCAATCCTTAAAATACGTCCTAGAGCAATATGGGTATCGTTTCCTAGGTTTTGATGGTCTCTAAATCGATTGGATTCACTTAAAACCCTTTTACTTGGTTCTTTCACCTATCCACCACTACCACCCTCCATTCCGTACATCTTGCAGAGCAGAGTAATGGGTGGGAAAATTATATAGTTGCGAATAAAAGCAATAGAAGAACTAGAGAGGGAGAGAGAGAGAGAGAGAGAGAGAGAGAGAGAGAGAGAGAGAGAGAGAGAGAGAGAGAGAGAGAGAGAGATAGAGCGAGAACGCCTGCGGTGGAATGATAACAATGGGATCGGCAACGCTGCAGAAATCGTTACCATTTTTTAATGGTGTGTCTTCTGTTGGTTTAAATTTTCTTAACAATTTCTTAAGTTCAATCAAGTCATTAGTTAATCAAGAAGTTGCTTTAAGTTTCACAAGTCAATTTACATGAAACAATTATAAAAACTCATTCAGTTGTGAAGAATTTGAATTGATAAAAATTATATTAATTTTTTATTATTGATTTACGTGCCTCTTATCATTGACGATTTTCAACGTAGCGGGTTATGCATGGGAAACGATCGGAATTGCATGCACAAACATATAAAGCAGCAGTAACCGAATAGTAATAGAAAACAATACCAACATATCCTATCTATCAGGAACGGCTTGCGATTGGAATGAGAATGTCCGAGAGAGAAGAAAGACCCTCGATCTGATCGATCGACGTTTGAGTAAATTTGAAGTGCGGTGCTTTTAGTTATGATCTACCATGTGACTATGTAAATCATCGTAGGCTGAATACCGGAAAAATGAATCAAATGTGTCGTATTGTAATGTCGTTGACCCATACCACCATTTGAACTTTACGAGCTATGTGCAAACCGAACACTAAAGTCAAAGTATTTTATAAAAAAAAACTTGGGAAAATAAAATTCGTGGTCCCAAATGACATCATTTAGTCCGAAAGGCAAAGCCTTAAAACTCAAGCATCATTTTAACTTTCCAGTTCATATTTACAATCACGTCGCATCTCTATTTCCAACATCACTAACAGACCTAACTATTGATTTGGTTCATTGATAAATCGAATACGACCAAATGATGGAATAGATAAAATAATATCTACTGAAATTTTCAAGTTTCTGTTTACGATAAACCCACGACCGATCAAAGACAGTACGAAGTCTGTCGGGGCAGCTAGTTATTAATGAAAACAACTAAGTACTCAAAATTGATTATTTTTTCTAAAGCAAATGGAACAATACTACTGAGTCAAAAAAAAAGGTGACATTAGATTTATTTTGAAAATTCCTTAATTTTTCTTTCAAGTCAATTTTTTTGCTCGAAGTAATCTCTCCCAGACACAATAAGTGCATTGTGCTGATGAATTTTCCAGTTATAGAAACACGTGGAAAAGTCGTCTTTAGGAATGGCCTTCGGCACCTTTTTCGCATCGGCTTGAATCTGCTCTATCGTGTCAAAACAGTGTCCCCGGAACGAAAATTTGGGCTTGTCTAATAGCTAGAAGCCAAATGTAACCAAATCAGGCGCATACGGTTTTATTGGAACGATATGAGGAAAATTTTGGTGAAAAAGTCACAGAAAACCAACGCAGTGTTAGATGGTGCATTATCGTGATCGACGCGCTTGAGATGAAAGACATTCTTCCAAATGTAATTAGCGGATATGTTTGATATGCCAATATCATCAACAAAGTCGCTTGTTGTTAATCGACGGTTTTCCAACACCAAACCACCAAACTTTTAGGGATGAGCTGCATCGATTGACGTTGGTGGTCGTTCAGAGCGTTCTTCCTCTTCAAAAACGTTCCCGACCCTCCTGGAAATCTATTCTCCACCTGTAAATAATTTTTTTGACATAGTATTGTCACCAAAGACTTTCTGTACCATTGGCATTGTTGTATCCGCAACAGAGAAAATGTTTTTAAAAGAAATTCTTTGCTTAAAAACAGTCGACATGGCGAAAATCGAAGAATGCTTTTTTGGCAGTGCACAAAATAATACGTATTACAAACAGTAGTGAATATGTTGACGTGAAACTTGTCATGGTTATCAATAACAGTGCTGACAATCTTCAAAAAATACAAAATTGAAGATATCCATTTACTTACTTTTTGGACACAGTAGTACAACTGTATCTCAAAAGTGGCAATACATGCCGCTCAACCTATGTATAGATTTGTATCCGATATGTGGCCTATAGTTTGATAACCAGAATCCGAACGTGATTCCTCAGTTTGCGGTCGTTGTCCAATGATACATTTTTGTGATTCGCAAAATGCCCATATAAATACACTATCTTAATGCAAAAATAGAAAAAAAGGAGGTGAAACGTATGTTATTCGCTCAATGTTCTGAGACAAGAGACAAAAAAATCTATTATTTGTATTATTTCATTACTTTCATTACTAGCACAATGAAAGTGCGTCATCATCATCAACAGAGCATTCTACGGACTGGTCTTACAGATATCAATCGACTAAACGGCAAGAATTAAGATATCATCAGCTGGGACACATCGTTGCAAGCGCACGTTTTAATTACTACTTAAGAATGCATTCATCGCACTTGAGCGTTTAAGATGAGTTAAGTAGAATGCAGCAATAAAGAAATCAATTTGCCCAGCGCTATTATTAAAATTAATTATAACCCGGCGCCTGGTACCATGGGTGTAAGGAAACGGATTTAAAGAGCTTAATCACCATTCATCCTCAGTAATCAATCAAACATTGCGCGCGCCAACAGTCGATTGTTAAAGAGCTTGCTTAAGCTGAATAGTCTCAGTGCATGACATAGATAGGACGTGTTACAGTGAGGACAGGTGATATTTGGAAAATGTTCGTTTTCCTCAAGATAATGACTAGAGTATTAAGCATTAATTGGTTGACGGTGGTCCTTCCGCTGCATGAATGTGTAAGCATATAAGATCTTTCTAAGAGTAGTTGCTGGTATGATACCCTTACTAGAAACCTATCGACCGTACCTTCCGCTTCAAACGGCTAATCACCTCGGTGCCCCAGACTTCCAACAGAAAGATAAACCCGGCACAGAGCAAACCGTAACCCAGAATGAAAAATGCTCCAATAAAATGACCAATTTGGAGACGAATCGCTCCATCGCCGAGGTGATGATGTTGCCGTGCATTCTCGATGTTACGGAACACGTCCGTTGGTTGGTATCGCATGCCGACTATGCTGCCCCAGTAGTACAGGATGCCCGACTGCTGCACGCGCAGTATGTAGTCGTTCAGATGAGCTAACAGTGGGTTAGTTTTGGTGCTAATTGCCGCACAGTTTTGATAGTACATATCGTCTAGCAGCTTCTGATACAGCTTGGATGTATTTCGCTCAAGGAAATGACTCGGCGCAAAATTGCCATACTGCGCTCGTGCGATAATAAACCCGAACCGTCCTTGGCGGGCATACTGCATTGTCCGAGCACTCGTGACCAATACGATGGAGGACGCAATTTTCTTCATATGAGGCTAAAAGGGTCGTACGAAAATATTTTTAAAACAACAATACTCTAATGGTGTGGTCCAGCTTGATAGGTCGTTACCTCCGTCGAACTAGATATTGCATACAAAACGATATCTGTTGGACTAATCCATTGGAGTCCGCTTTGGGCAAACTCGATCACTGTGTCGATGGATTGTTCGTACTGTGGCACCGTCATTACGCTAGCCAGTCCTGCGCTGTAGCAATTGCTCACCATAAAGCCGGCCAACAGAAGGGACGCAAACAGTATCACACACGACCACAAATCTGTGCGGATCGAGGCGGATTGTGCGACGAAGAATCCGACGACCATGAGGATTGCATCGCTAAACGAAAGCTGCTCCGCCACGTTCTGAATCTGTTGTTCCACGTTGCATGATGTGAGCAAGCGATATCGGAAGTATCCGATATACCAAGCAGCACCGATGCCGGCAAATAAGGTGCAAAGTACAGCCACCCAGAGTACACCGGAGAACGAGAGAAAAGGAGTATACCAAAACGGGAGCATATGAGGTCTTGGTACTAGCAGCGTTACTCCCGAACCGCTAATGCTCATCGTATAATCAGTGAAGTTGTATGGTCCTAGCCAGTAACATATGGATCCGAGGGCCAGATCTGTACGACGCTCTGCTACACCTCCCATTGCTCCGTTTCCACTGCCATTTGCGTAAACTGTACCCCACTCGTCCTCATCTTCGGTAAAGACGAGAATGTTACAGTTTCGCCGATCGCAGAAGGATACCAAAAGCCTCAGATCAGTACCGTCCAACCAAATAGAACGTTCTCCTGTATCTGAATCGTATGCATTGCCCAAGCCCGGGTCCTAGAAAAAGTACAGATGAGCACACCAACCATAGATAGCATCAAATGTTGGGAACACCTACCATACGCTCATAAAATGAGTAAGGCAGAAAATTGAATGCACCTAATCGCAATACGAATCCCTGAAGATCAGCCAATTTGTCGGGAAAAAATTGAGTTGTTTTCCAGTTCTTCCAATCGACCCTGATGTTCCGGAGTGATGTCCGATGATTCAGATTGGCTTGCTGTACTCCCGCGAAGGAGATAAGTGTGGTGTACAACCGATCCGGACGTAAATTCTCAGCATTGTACGCGATTATTAGGACATTAAGGATGTCTAGAATCAGAAATGAATCGATCAATATCGTTATGTCTTGGTTGTATTCCAGAAACGCTGCCAAGTAAGCATCTGGAATACCTCTCAGGGACACATGTTGAGAAATAAGCTTTAGCATGGTAACACTGTTGCTCTTCGTTACTAGGAGCAGCACACTTTTGTCCATTGATCGTTGCTGTGAGCTGTGGTGCGCCGGAACATACTGATCCAGAAACCATAGTATACCCGGTTCATCCACTACAAAGGCCTGGCAGCCGTTATCGATGGCCAGCTGTAAACGGCGGTAGCTCAAATCCGATCCTGTGGCATCTAGTTTTATACGTGCCATAGTTACGTCGGTCAAGAAGTCATGTCCGATGCTGCAGAAGCTGTAATACCTTGTGTAGTACTTGACAATAATGAACCGTATCAAGACACTGAGTGTAGGTGATATATCCTCTTCGATAACCAGATCTGTTAACGGGATCATATTCGCGAGGTAACTGTTAACGTGGCTTTCCACATACAGAAAGGTCGCCTCGTCAGGTCTACATTTATAGGACTCTGTCTGAGGATAATCGATGACATCATGTAGATTCTGCATTCTGCGGATATTTGTATTCCGCTACCATCATGATTACCTGGAATAATGATGCACAGATATGATATCAGATATAGCGGTTCAGAAAGGCGTTCGAGGCGCTGTTTTTATGTTATGGCGCCAGCTTTGATCGTTGATCCGCAGTCATTGGAGCACGCTATCATCATTTATTGATGTTGTTTTGAAATTGTAACTGGATGGCGAGGCAATTATTGGTTCCGATAAATTAACAATGATGTGGCCTTACCTCGCGAAGACCGGTGGTCACTATTGTGATTCCACGCGTCACCGTCATGAGAGCCTCACGTGGGTCAACCACTTCATACAATGCCAGACTGGTCGGCTTCCTGGATGCCGAGATCCTGGATGCGGAGTGCGCAAAAGTTTTCTGCCTTCAAGCAATCTAGTCGGAGAGATTACTATCCATAAGCCGGGGAAATCGATCATTATTAGTAGGTTTATTAAGGATTTAAGCCCTCTTGAATGCTTTGCGATTGAGATATTCGTATTCTTGCGATCCAGCGTCTGGATCAAGGTGAAGGTATAATAATCATCGTAATTTCAGGCCGACGATATTAAATTCCAGGTACAAAGAGTAAGTACGAACCGAAGGGGTATCACGACATTTTGGATCGTTATGCCGACGTGACCTTCTCTTCATTTAAAATTAATTTGTATTATAAATGCACTACCATGGGATTCTTGGCAATTTTATAATTGCAGAAATAATGTCCATTCATGTAATTATTCCAACTTCTCCCATTTAACAGGGTATCACCATGACGCAATTGCAGAACACGGCCATCACGTTCCGGCAAGTTTGGCAATCGAAGCATCCTGGAGTCACAGATGGTATCTTCGCGTATAAGAAATCGATAATCATTTCATATATTATGAAAAAGATGAATACTACTCCATCCTTTAATCGCAGTTGATGCTAATACTACTAGTAAAGGAATCTTCGCGGAAACCAAGGAATTTAAATGTTACCTTAACTGCTTGTTGGATATCATGAGTTTTCTTTCATTCTTGAAATACAAAAACTCGAATAATCGATGATGTTTACGGCCTTATTTTTTTAATATTCTTCGCTAAATGGACACGAGCATTCTCACAACCGTACTGACGGTAAAAATGATGACGACGAGAAGGACAACGATAGTGTTAAAAAGATGAAAGCACACGCGAGAAATGACGCAAATAACCGCTGTTGGTGAGCACCGGAAAACGTACCGAAGGGCGGGTGCAAAGGAGGACCGACACAATTTTAATGCCAGCTACCAGCCATACGCTACTATTTACGGTCCGCGATCCGATTGTGAGGTGAGCTATGGTAGGAAAAGTGTTCCGGGTGCTGGGTTATGCATTTCGAACGCTATTTCCACTGCCAGCACCACACAGGAAGTCGTAAAGGTACCCGGCTTTGATCCTTGAGGGCGAAAGAATTAGAAAAATTGGTGATGAAAACCACTAAGTGCTGAAAATTAAGTAGTTTGCTAAAGCAAATGGAACAATACTACTGTGTCCAAAAAATAAGGTAACATTAGATTTATTTTGAAAATTCCTTAATTTTTCTTGCACAAATTTTTTTTTTCATCAAAGTAATCCCTCCTAGACACAAGAAGTGCATTGTGCCGATGAATTTTCCAGTTTTAGAAACACGTGAAAAAGTCTTCTTTAGGAATGGCCTTCGGCACCATTTTCGCAGCGGCTTGAATCTGCTCTATCGTGTCAAAACAGTGTCTCAGGAACGAAATTTTGGGCTTGTCTATTAGCTAGAAGCCAAATGTAATCAAATCAGACGCATACGGTTTTATTGGAACGATATGAGTGAAAATTTTGGTGAAAAAGTCACAGAAAACCAACGCAGTGTTAGATGGTGCATTATCGTGATCGACGCGCTTGAGATGAAAGACATTCTTCCAAATGTAATTAGCGGATATGTTTGATATGCCAATATCATCAACAAAGTCGCTTGTTGTTAATCGACGGTTTTCCAACACCAAACCACCAAACTTTTAGGGATGAGCTGCATCGATTGACGTTGGTGGTCGTCCAGAGCGTTCTTCCTCTTCAAAAACGTTCCCGACTCTCCTGGAAATCTATTCTCCACCTGTAAATAATTTTTTTGACATAGTATTGTCACCAAAGACTTTCTGTACCATTGGCATTGTTGTATCCGCAACAGAGAAAATGTTTTTAGCCGTGGCCACACGGGGCGAAAACTCTAGCGCAAACGAAAAAATTAATGCCAAAACGGTTTCGCTTAACCCTTACACGCTGTCAAACTTTTATACGTCCGCGGACTTTTTCGCTGAACCCTTGACGCTATCGAACGCTTTATTTACGAAAATGTAGGTTCTTTTCGTATTGTTTTTGCATTTTTAATATAAATATAACAGCAACAGCAACAATATCGTTAAAAACTGCAAAATTTATTCGGAAATCAACTTCAGCGGCCAAAACACAGATGAAAACAATACGTTTGACATTTCGGCATAAATTTTCGGGTTTTTACCCCTGCCACACGAAGCGAAAACATTTTGGCATTAATGTGCAAATTTGCGCGCAAATTTTCGCCCCGTGTGGCCACGGCTTTTAAAAGAAATTCTTTGCTTAAAAACAGTCGACATGGCGAAAATCGAAGAATGCTTTTTTGGCAGTGCACAAAATAATACGTATTACAAACAGTAGTGAATATGTTGACGTGAAACTTGTCATGGTTATCAATAACAGTGCTGACAATCTTCAAAAAATACAAAATTGAAGATATCCATTTACTTACTTTTTGGACACAGTAGTACAACTGTATCTCAAAAGTGGCAATACATGCCGCTCAACCTATGTATAGATTTGTATCCGATATGTGGCCTATAGTTTGATAACCAGAATCCGAACGTGATTCCTCAGTTTGCGGTCGTTGTCCAATGATACATTTTTGTGATTCGCAAAATGCCCATATAAATACACTATCTTAATGCAAAAATAGAAAAAAAGGAGGTGAAACGTATGTTATTCGCTCAATGTTCTGAGACAAGAGACAAAAAAATCTATTATTTGTATTATTTCATTACTTTCATTACTAGCACAATGAAAGTGCGTCATCATCATCAACAGAGCATTCTACGGACTGGTCTTACAGATATCAATCGACTAAACGGCAAGAATTAAGATATCATCAGCTGGGACACATCGTTGCAAGCGCACGTTTTAATTACTACTTAAGAATGCATTCATCGCACTTGAGCGTTTAAGATGAGTTAAGTAGAATGCAGCAATAAAGAAATCAATTTGCCCAGCGCTATTATTAAAATTAATTATAACCCGGCGCCTGGTACCATGGGTGTAAGGAAACGGATTTAAAGAGCTTAATCACCATTCATCCTCAGTAATCAATCAAACATTGCGCGCGCCAACAGTCGATTGTTAAAGAGCTTGCTTAAGCTGAATAGTCTTAGTGCATGACATAGATAGGACGTGTTACAGTGAGGACAGGTGATATTTGGAAAATGTTCGTTTTCCTCAAGATAATGACTAGAGTATTAAGCATTAATTGGTTGACGGTGGTCCTTCCGCTGCATGAATGTGTAACCATATAAGATCTTTCTAAGAGTAGTTGCTGGTATGATACCCTTACTAGAAACCTATCGACCGTACCTTCCGCTTCAAACGGCTAATCACCTCGGTGCCCCAGACTTCCAACAGAAAGATGAACCCGGCACAGAGCAAACCGTAACCTAGAATGAAAAATGCTCCAATAAAATGACCAATTTGGAGGCGAATCGCTCCATCGCCGAGGTGATGATGTTGCCGTGCATTTTCGATGTTACGGAACACGTCCGCCGGTAGGTATCGCATGCCGACTTTGCTGCCCCAGTAGTACAGGATGCCCGACTGCTGCACGCGCAGTATGTAGTCGTTCAGGTTAGCCAACAGTGGGTTAGTTTTGGTACTAATTGCCGCACAGTTTTGATAGTACATGTCGTCTAGCAGCTTCTGATACAGCGTGGATGTGTTTCGCTCAAGGAAATTGCTCGGCGCAAAATTTCCATGCTGCGCCCGTTCGATGATAAACCCGAACTGTCCTAGACGAGCGTAGTGTACCGACCGAGCACTCGTGACCAATACAAATTTGGACTCAATTTTCTTCATATGAGGCTAAAACAATCGTAAAAATTGGTTTTGATATAACTATACTCTGGTGGTGTGGTCGCACCTATTAGTCGTTACCTCCGTGGCGTTAGATATTCCTTCCAAAATGATAGCTGTTGGACTAATCCATTGGAGTCCGCTTTGGGCAAACTCGAACACTGTGTCGATGGACTGTTCGTACTGTGGCACCGTCATTATGCTAGCCAGTCCTGCGCTGTAGCAATTGCTCACCATAAAGCCGGCCAACAGAAGGGACGCAAACAGTATCACACACGACCACAAATCCGTGCGGATCGAGGCGGATTGTGCGACGAAGAATCCGACGACCATGAGGATTGCATCACTAAACGAAAGCTGCTCCGCCACGTTCTGAATCTGTTGTTCCACGATGCATGATGTGAGCAAACGATACCGAAAGTATCCGATATACCAAGCAGCACCGATACCCGCAAATAAAGTGCAAAGTACAGCCACCCAGAGTACACCGGAGAACGAGAGAAAGGGAGTATACCAAAACGGGAGCATATGAGGTCTAGGTGCTAGCATCGTAACTCCCGAACGGCTAATGCTCATCGTGTAATCAGTGAAGTTGTATGGTCCTAGCCAATAATATACGGCCCCGAGGGCCAAATCTATACGACGCTCCGCTACGCCTCCCATTGCTCCGTTTCCACTGCCATTTGCGTAAACTATACCCCACTCGTCCTCATCTTCGGTAAAGGCGAGAATGTTACAGTTTCGTCGATCGCAGAAGGATACCAAAAGTCTGAACTCTGTACCATCCAACCAAATAGAACGTTCTCCTGTAGCTGGATCGTATGCATTGCCCAAGCCCGGATCCTAACAGAAATACCGATAAGCACACCAACCATAGATAGCATCACATATTGGGATACCTACCATACGCTCATAAAAGGAGAAAGGCAAATAGTTGAATACACCTGATCGCAGCACGAATCCCTGAAGATCAGCCAATTTGTCGGGAAAAAATTGAGTTGTTTTCCAGTTCTTCCAATCGACCCTGATGATCTGGAGTGATGTCCGATGATTCAGATTGGCTTGCTGTACTCCCGCGAAGGAGATAAGTGTGGTGTACAACCGATCCGGACGTAAATTCTCAGCATTGTACGCGATTATTAGGACATTAAGGATGTCTAGAATCAGAAATGAATCGATCAATATCGTTATGTCTTGGTTGTATTCCAGAAACGCTGCCAAGTAAGCATCTGGAATACCTCTCAGGGACACATGTTGAGAAATAAGCTTTAGCATGGTAACACTGTTGCTCTTCGTTACTAAGAACAGCACACTTTTGTCCTTCGATCGTTGCTGTGAGCTGTGGTGCGCCGGAACATACTGATCCAGAAACCATAGTATACCCGGTTCATCCACTACAAAGGCCTGGCAGCCATTATCGATGGCGAGCTGCAAACGGCGGTAGCTCAAATCCGATCCTGTGGCATCTAGTTTTATACGTGCCATGCTTACGTCGGTCAGGAAGTCCTGTCCGATGCTGCAGAAGCTGTAATACCTTGTGTAGTACTTGACAATGATGAACCGTATCAAGACCATGAGTGTAGGTATCGGTGAGATATCCTCTTCGATAACCAGATCTGTTAACGGGATCATATTCGCGAGGTAACTGTTAACGTGTCTTTCCACATACAGAAAGGTCGCCACGCTAGGTCTACATTTATAGGACTCTGTCTGAGGGTAATCGATAACAACATGTAGATATTCTGCGGATATTTGTATACCGTTACCATCATGATTACCTGCAATTTATGATGCACTGATATACAGAAGAATGTAATTGGCAGAAGCCAGTTGAGTTCTATAGCCAGGAAGGGCGTTCGAGGCGCTGTTTTCATGTTGTGTTGATAGCTTTGATCCTTGATCCGCAATCAACGGAGCACCCAATCATCATTTATTGATGTTGCTTTAAAATTATAGCCGGTTGGCGAGGCAGTTATTGGTGCCGATAAACCCGGTGCCGATGATGTGGCCTTACCTCGCGAAGACCGGTAGCCACTATAGTGATTCCACACGTCACCGTTCGACTCTCTGTGTTTTTTTTATTGAAGGATAGTCAGGATAGCCCCACGTGGGTCAATTACTTCGTACCAGTGGCCGCCTGGATTACCGAGTTCATAAATGCGGAATGCGCAACAGTTGGTTCTCCTCTCTTCAAGCAATCTTGTCAGAGCGATGACTATTCAAAAGCCGGGAAAGTGGATCTTCACTACAAGTTTTATTAAAAATGTAAGGCTTCTTGAATGCTTTGCGATTGGGTGTACTCTTGCGATCTGGCGTCTGAATCAAGGTGAAGAGATAACGATCAATATGATAATTTCAGGTCGACGATAGTAAATTCCAGGTGCAAAAAGTAAATTGGAACCTAAGGCGTAGTTCGACGTTTTGGATCGTTATGCCGACGTGACCTTCTCTTCATTTAAAATTAATTTGTATTATAAATGCACTACCATGGGATTCTTGGCAATTTTATAATTGCAGAAATAATGTCCATTCATGTAATTATTCCAACTTCTCCCATTTAACAGGGTATCACCATGACGCAATTGCAGAACACGGCCATCTCGTTCCGGCAATTTGGTAATCGAAGCATCCTGGAGTCACAGATGGTATCTTCGCGTATAAAAAATCGAAAATCATTTCATATATTATGAAAAAGATAAATACTACTCTACTATATAATTACTATATACTATCTATATATATATAAAAATGAATGTGTCTGTCCGGATGTCCGGAGACTCCGAAACTACTGGACCGATTGCCTCCAAATTTGGTATGTGGGGGTTTTTGGGGCCGGTGAGTGCTATAGGCTTGGTTAGAAACCCCTCGCTACCTTCCTTCCTGCCCTTTCCTAACACTTGATTGTTAAAATGAATTACATGAACATGAATTACTCCGCAAGTTATGAACCGAATACCATTAAAACTTGCACAATTGTGGATGGTCACCTGAGAAATCATGGGACAAAATTTGGTTCATATCGGACGATGGGAGGGGGGGCCTTCATACAACCCCAATCCTTAAAATACGTCCTAGAGCAATATGGGTATCGTTTCCTAGGTTTTGATGGTCTCTAAATCGATTGGATTCACTTAAAACCCTTTTACTTGGTTCTTTCACCTATCCACCACTACCACCCTCCATTCCGTACATCTTGCAGAGCAGAGTAATGGGTGGGAAAATTATATAGTTGCGAATAAAAGCAATAGAAGAACTAGAGAGGGAGAGAGAGAGAGAGAGAGAGAGAGAGAGAGAGAGAGAGAGAGAGAGAGAGAGAGAGAGAGAGAGAGAGATAGAGCGAGAACGCCTGCGGTGGAATGATAACAATGGGATCGGCAACGCTGCAGAAATCGTTACCATTTTTTAATGGTGTGTCTTCTGTTGGTTTAAATTTTCTTAACAATTTCTTAAGTTCAATCAAGTCATTAGTTAATCAAGAAGTTGCTTTAAGTTTCACAAGTCAATTTACATGAAACAATTATAAAAACTCATTCAGTTGTGAAGAATTTGAATTGATAAAAATTATATTAATTTTTTATTATTGATTTACGTGCCTCTTATCATTGACGATTTTCAACGTAGCGGGTTATGCATGGGAAACGATCGGAATTGCATGCACAAACATATAAAGCAGCAGTAACCGAATAGTAATAGAAAACAATACCAACATATCCTATCTATCAGGAACGGCTTGCGATTGGAATGAGAATGTCCGAGAGAGAAGAAAGACCCTCGATCTGATCGATCGACGTTTGAGTAAATTTGAAGTGCGGTGCTTTTAGTTATGATCTACCATGTGACTATGTAAATCATCGTAGGCTGAATACCGGAAAAATGAATCAAATGTGTCGTATTGTAATGTCGTTGACCCATACCACCATTTGAACTTTACGAGCTATGTGCAAACCGAACACTAAAGTCAAAGTATTTTATAAAAAAAAACTTGGGAAAATAAAATTCGTGGTCCCAAATGACATCATTTAGTCCGAAAGGCAAAGCCTTAAAACTCAAGCATCATTTTAACTTTCCAGTTCATATTTACAATCACGTCGCATCTCTATTTCCAACATCACTAACAGACCTAACTATTGATTTGGTTCATTGATAAATCGAATACGACCAAATGATGGAATAGATAAAATAATATCTACTGAAATTTTCAAGTTTCTGTTTACGATAAACCCACGACCGATCAAAGACAGTACGAAGTCTGTCGGGGCAGCTAGTTATTAATGAAAACAACTAAGTACTCAAAATTGATTATTTTTTCTAAAGCAAATGGAACAATACTACTGAGTCAAAAAAAAAGGTGACATTAGATTTATTTTGAAAATTCCTTAATTTTTCTTTCAAGTCAATTTTTTTGCTCGAAGTAATCTCTCCCAGACACAATAAGTGCATTGTGCTGATGAATTTTCCAGTTATAGAAACACGTGGAAAAGTCGTCTTTAGGAATGGCCTTCGGCACCTTTTTCGCATCGGCTTGAATCTGCTCTATCGTGTCAAAACAGTGTCCCCGGAACGAAAATTTGGGCTTGTCTAATAGCTAGAAGCCAAATGTAACCAAATCAGGCGCATACGGTTTTATTGGAACGATATGAGGAAAATTTTGGTGAAAAAGTCACAGAAAACCAACGCAGTGTTAGATGGTGCATTATCGTGATCGACGCGCTTGAGATGAAAGACATTCTTCCAAATGTAATTAGCGGATATGTTTGATATGCCAATATCATCAACAAAGTCGCTTGTTGTTAATCGACGGTTTTCCAACACCAAACCACCAAACTTTTAGGGATGAGCTGCATCGATTGACGTTGGTGGTCGTTCAGAGCGTTCTTCCTCTTCAAAAACGTTCCCGACCCTCCTGGAAATCTATTCTCCACCTGTAAATAATTTTTTTGACATAGTATTGTCACCAAAGACTTTCTGTACCATTGGCATTGTTGTATCCGCAACAGAGAAAATGTTTTTAAAAGAAATTCTTTGCTTAAAAACAGTCGACATGGCGAAAATCGAAGAATGCTTTTTTGGCAGTGCACAAAATAATACGTATTACAAACAGTAGTGAATATGTTGACGTGAAACTTGTCATGGTTATCAATAACAGTGCTGACAATCTTCAAAAAATACAAAATTGAAGATATCCATTTACTTACTTTTTGGACACAGTAGTACAACTGTATCTCAAAAGTGGCAATACATGCCGCTCAACCTATGTATAGATTTGTATCCGATATGTGGCCTATAGTTTGATAACCAGAATCCGAACGTGATTCCTCAGTTTGCGGTCGTTGTCCAATGATACATTTTTGTGATTCGCAAAATGCCCATATAAATACACTATCTTAATGCAAAAATAGAAAAAAAGGAGGTGAAACGTATGTTATTCGCTCAATGTTCTGAGACAAGAGACAAAAAAATCTATTATTTGTATTATTTCATTACTTTCATTACTAGCACAATGAAAGTGCGTCATCATCATCAACAGAGCATTCTACGGACTGGTCTTACAGATATCAATCGACTAAACGGCAAGAATTAAGATATCATCAGCTGGGACACATCGTTGCAAGCGCACGTTTTAATTACTACTTAAGAATGCATTCATCGCACTTGAGCGTTTAAGATGAGTTAAGTAGAATGCAGCAATAAAGAAATCAATTTGCCCAGCGCTATTATTAAAATTAATTATAACCCGGCGCCTGGTACCATGGGTGTAAGGAAACGGATTTAAAGAGCTTAATCACCATTCATCCTCAGTAATCAATCAAACATTGCGCGCGCCAACAGTCGATTGTTAAAGAGCTTGCTTAAGCTGAATAGTCTCAGTGCATGACATAGATAGGACGTGTTACAGTGAGGACAGGTGATATTTGGAAAATGTTCGTTTTCCTCAAGATAATGACTAGAGTATTAAGCATTAATTGGTTGACGGTGGTCCTTCCGCTGCATGAATGTGTAAGCATATAAGATCTTTCTAAGAGTAGTTGCTGGTATGATACCCTTACTAGAAACCTATCGACCGTACCTTCCGCTTCAAACGGCTAATCACCTCGGTGCCCCAGACTTCCAACAGAAAGATAAACCCGGCACAGAGCAAACCGTAACCCAGAATGAAAAATGCTCCAATAAAATGACCAATTTGGAGACGAATCGCTCCATCGCCGAGGTGATGATGTTGCCGTGCATTCTCGATGTTACGGAACACGTCCGTTGGTTGGTATCGCATGCCGACTATGCTGCCCCAGTAGTACAGGATGCCCGACTGCTGCACGCGCAGTATGTAGTCGTTCAGATGAGCTAACAGTGGGTTAGTTTTGGTGCTAATTGCCGCACAGTTTTGATAGTACATATCGTCTAGCAGCTTCTGATACAGCTTGGATGTATTTCGCTCAAGGAAATGACTCGGCGCAAAATTGCCATACTGCGCTCGTGCGATAATAAACCCGAACCGTCCTTGGCGGGCATACTGCATTGTCCGAGCACTCGTGACCAATACGATGGAGGACGCAATTTTCTTCATATGAGGCTAAAAGGGTCGTACGAAAATATTTTTAAAACAACAATACTCTAATGGTGTGGTCCAGCTTGATAGGTCGTTACCTCCGTCGAACTAGATATTGCATACAAAACGATATCTGTTGGACTAATCCATTGGAGTCCGCTTTGGGCAAACTCGATCACTGTGTCGATGGATTGTTCGTACTGTGGCACCGTCATTACGCTAGCCAGTCCTGCGCTGTAGCAATTGCTCACCATAAAGCCGGCCAACAGAAGGGACGCAAACAGTATCACACACGACCACAAATCTGTGCGGATCGAGGCGGATTGTGCGACGAAGAATCCGACGACCATGAGGATTGCATCGCTAAACGAAAGCTGCTCCGCCACGTTCTGAATCTGTTGTTCCACGTTGCATGATGTGAGCAAGCGATATCGGAAGTATCCGATATACCAAGCAGCACCGATGCCGGCAAATAAGGTGCAAAGTACAGCCACCCAGAGTACACCGGAGAACGAGAGAAAAGGAGTATACCAAAACGGGAGCATATGAGGTCTTGGTACTAGCAGCGTTACTCCCGAACCGCTAATGCTCATCGTATAATCAGTGAAGTTGTATGGTCCTAGCCAGTAACATATGGATCCGAGGGCCAGATCTGTACGACGCTCTGCTACACCTCCCATTGCTCCGTTTCCACTGCCATTTGCGTAAACTGTACCCCACTCGTCCTCATCTTCGGTAAAGACGAGAATGTTACAGTTTCGCCGATCGCAGAAGGATACCAAAAGCCTCAGATCAGTACCGTCCAACCAAATAGAACGTTCTCCTGTATCTGAATCGTATGCATTGCCCAAGCCCGGGTCCTAGAAAAAGTACAGATGAGCACACCAACCATAGATAGCATCAAATGTTGGGAACACCTACCATACGCTCATAAAATGAGTAAGGCAGAAAATTGAATGCACCTAATCGCAATACGAATCCCTGAAGATCAGCCAATTTGTCGGGAAAAAATTGAGTTGTTTTCCAGTTCTTCCAATCGACCCTGATGTTCCGGAGTGATGTCCGATGATTCAGATTGGCTTGCTGTACTCCCGCGAAGGAGATAAGTGTGGTGTACAACCGATCCGGACGTAAATTCTCAGCATTGTACGCGATTATTAGGACATTAAGGATGTCTAGAATCAGAAATGAATCGATCAATATCGTTATGTCTTGGTTGTATTCCAGAAACGCTGCCAAGTAAGCATCTGGAATACCTCTCAGGGACACATGTTGAGAAATAAGCTTTAGCATGGTAACACTGTTGCTCTTCGTTACTAGGAGCAGCACACTTTTGTCCATTGATCGTTGCTGTGAGCTGTGGTGCGCCGGAACATACTGATCCAGAAACCATAGTATACCCGGTTCATCCACTACAAAGGCCTGGCAGCCGTTATCGATGGCCAGCTGTAAACGGCGGTAGCTCAAATCCGATCCTGTGGCATCTAGTTTTATACGTGCCATAGTTACGTCGGTCAAGAAGTCATGTCCGATGCTGCAGAAGCTGTAATACCTTGTGTAGTACTTGACAATAATGAACCGTATCAAGACACTGAGTGTAGGTGATATATCCTCTTCGATAACCAGATCTGTTAACGGGATCATATTCGCGAGGTAACTGTTAACGTGGCTTTCCACATACAGAAAGGTCGCCTCGTCAGGTCTACATTTATAGGACTCTGTCTGAGGATAATCGATGACATCATGTAGATTCTGCATTCTGCGGATATTTGTATTCCGCTACCATCATGATTACCTGGAATAATGATGCACAGATATGATATCAGATATAGCGGTTCAGAAAGGCGTTCGAGGCGCTGTTTTTATGTTATGGCGCCAGCTTTGATCGTTGATCCGCAGTCATTGGAGCACGCTATCATCATTTATTGATGTTGTTTTGAAATTGTAACTGGATGGCGAGGCAATTATTGGTTCCGATAAATTAACAATGATGTGGCCTTACCTCGCGAAGACCGGTGGTCACTATTGTGATTCCACGCGTCACCGTCATGAGAGCCTCACGTGGGTCAACCACTTCATACAATGCCAGACTGGTCGGCTTCCTGGATGCCGAGATCCTGGATGCGGAGTGCGCAAAAGTTTTCTGCCTTCAAGCAATCTAGTCGGAGAGATTACTATCCATAAGCCGGGGAAATCGATCATTATTAGTAGGTTTATTAAGGATTTAAGCCCTCTTGAATGCTTTGCGATTGAGATATTCGTATTCTTGCGATCCAGCGTCTGGATCAAGGTGAAGGTATAATAATCATCGTAATTTCAGGCCGACGATATTAAATTCCAGGTACAAAGAGTAAGTACGAACCGAAGGGGTATCACGACATTTTGGATCGTTATGCCGACGTGACCTTCTCTTCATTTAAAATTAATTTGTATTATAAATGCACTACCATGGGATTCTTGGCAATTTTATAATTGCAGAAATAATGTCCATTCATGTAATTATTCCAACTTCTCCCATTTAACAGGGTATCACCATGACGCAATTGCAGAACACGGCCATCACGTTCCGGCAAGTTTGGCAATCGAAGCATCCTGGAGTCACAGATGGTATCTTCGCGTATAAGAAATCGATAATCATTTCATATATTATGAAAAAGATGAATACTACTCCATCCTTTAATCGCAGTTGATGCTAATACTACTAGTAAAGGAATCTTCGCGGAAACCAAGGAATTTAAATGTTACCTTAACTGCTTGTTGGATATCATGAGTTTTCTTTCATTCTTGAAATACAAAAACTCGAATAATCGATGATGTTTACGGCCTTATTTTTTTAATATTCTTCGCTAAATGGACACGAGCATTCTCACAACCGTACTGACGGTAAAAATGATGACGACGAGAAGGACAACGATAGTGTTAAAAAGATGAAAGCACACGCGAGAAATGACGCAAATAACCGCTGTTGGTGAGCACCGGAAAACGTACCGAAGGGCGGGTGCAAAGGAGGACCGACACAATTTTAATGCCAGCTACCAGCCATACGCTACTATTTACGGTCCGCGATCCGATTGTGAGGTGAGCTATGGTAGGAAAAGTGTTCCGGGTGCTGGGTTATGCATTTCGAACGCTATTTCCACTGCCAGCACCACACAGGAAGTCGTAAAGGTACCCGGCTTTGATCCTTGAGGGCGAAAGAATTAGAAAAATTGGTGATGAAAACCACTAAGTGCTGAAAATTAAGTAGTTTGCTAAAGCAAATGGAACAATACTACTGTGTCCAAAAAATAAGGTAACATTAGATTTATTTTGAAAATTCCTTAATTTTTCTTGCACAAATTTTTTTTTTCATCAAAGTAATCCCTCCTAGACACAAGAAGTGCATTGTGCCGATGAATTTTCCAGTTTTAGAAACACGTGAAAAAGTCTTCTTTAGGAATGGCCTTCGGCACCATTTTCGCAGCGGCTTGAATCTGCTCTATCGTGTCAAAACAGTGTCTCAGGAACGAAATTTTGGGCTTGTCTATTAGCTAGAAGCCAAATGTAATCAAATCAGACGCATACGGTTTTATTGGAACGATATGAGTGAAAATTTTGGTGAAAAAGTCACAGAAAACCAACGCAGTGTTAGATGGTGCATTATCGTGATCGACGCGCTTGAGATGAAAGACATTCTTCCAAATGTAATTAGCGGATATGTTTGATATGCCAATATCATCAACAAAGTCGCTTGTTGTTAATCGACGGTTTTCCAACACCAAACCACCAAACTTTTAGGGATGAGCTGCATCGATTGACGTTGGTGGTCGTCCAGAGCGTTCTTCCTCTTCAAAAACGTTCCCGACTCTCCTGGAAATCTATTCTCCACCTGTAAATAATTTTTTTGACATAGTATTGTCACCAAAGACTTTCTGTACCATTGGCATTGTTGTATCCGCAACAGAGAAAATGTTTTTAGCCGTGGCCACACGGGGCGAAAACTCTAGCGCAAACGAAAAAATTAATGCCAAAACGGTTTCGCTTAACCCTTACACGCTGTCAAACTTTTATACGTCCGCGGACTTTTTCGCTGAACCCTTGACGCTATCGAACGCTTTATTTACGAAAATGTAGGTTCTTTTCGTATTGTTTTTGCATTTTTAATATAAATATAACAGCAACAGCAACAATATCGTTAAAAACTGCAAAATTTATTCGGAAATCAACTTCAGCGGCCAAAACACAGATGAAAACAATACGTTTGACATTTCGGCATAAATTTTCGGGTTTTTACCCCTGCCACACGAAGCGAAAACATTTTGGCATTAATGTGCAAATTTGCGCGCAAATTTTCGCCCCGTGTGGCCACGGCTTTTAAAAGAAATTCTTTGCTTAAAAACAGTCGACATGGCGAAAATCGAAGAATGCTTTTTTGGCAGTGCACAAAATAATACGTATTACAAACAGTAGTGAATATGTTGACGTGAAACTTGTCATGGTTATCAATAACAGTGCTGACAATCTTCAAAAAATACAAAATTGAAGATATCCATTTACTTACTTTTTGGACACAGTAGTACAACTGTATCTCAAAAGTGGCAATACATGCCGCTCAACCTATGTATAGATTTGTATCCGATATGTGGCCTATAGTTTGATAACCAGAATCCGAACGTGATTCCTCAGTTTGCGGTCGTTGTCCAATGATACATTTTTGTGATTCGCAAAATGCCCATATAAATACACTATCTTAATGCAAAAATAGAAAAAAAGGAGGTGAAACGTATGTTATTCGCTCAATGTTCTGAGACAAGAGACAAAAAAATCTATTATTTGTATTATTTCATTACTTTCATTACTAGCACAATGAAAGTGCGTCATCATCATCAACAGAGCATTCTACGGACTGGTCTTACAGATATCAATCGACTAAACGGCAAGAATTAAGATATCATCAGCTGGGACACATCGTTGCAAGCGCACGTTTTAATTACTACTTAAGAATGCATTCATCGCACTTGAGCGTTTAAGATGAGTTAAGTAGAATGCAGCAATAAAGAAATCAATTTGCCCAGCGCTATTATTAAAATTAATTATAACCCGGCGCCTGGTACCATGGGTGTAAGGAAACGGATTTAAAGAGCTTAATCACCATTCATCCTCAGTAATCAATCAAACATTGCGCGCGCCAACAGTCGATTGTTAAAGAGCTTGCTTAAGCTGAATAGTCTTAGTGCATGACATAGATAGGACGTGTTACAGTGAGGACAGGTGATATTTGGAAAATGTTCGTTTTCCTCAAGATAATGACTAGAGTATTAAGCATTAATTGGTTGACGGTGGTCCTTCCGCTGCATGAATGTGTAACCATATAAGATCTTTCTAAGAGTAGTTGCTGGTATGATACCCTTACTAGAAACCTATCGACCGTACCTTCCGCTTCAAACGGCTAATCACCTCGGTGCCCCAGACTTCCAACAGAAAGATGAACCCGGCACAGAGCAAACCGTAACCTAGAATGAAAAATGCTCCAATAAAATGACCAATTTGGAGGCGAATCGCTCCATCGCCGAGGTGATGATGTTGCCGTGCATTTTCGATGTTACGGAACACGTCCGCCGGTAGGTATCGCATGCCGACTTTGCTGCCCCAGTAGTACAGGATGCCCGACTGCTGCACGCGCAGTATGTAGTCGTTCAGGTTAGCCAACAGTGGGTTAGTTTTGGTACTAATTGCCGCACAGTTTTGATAGTACATGTCGTCTAGCAGCTTCTGATACAGCGTGGATGTGTTTCGCTCAAGGAAATTGCTCGGCGCAAAATTTCCATGCTGCGCCCGTTCGATGATAAACCCGAACTGTCCTAGACGAGCGTAGTGTACCGACCGAGCACTCGTGACCAATACAAATTTGGACTCAATTTTCTTCATATGAGGCTAAAACAATCGTAAAAATTGGTTTTGATATAACTATACTCTGGTGGTGTGGTCGCACCTATTAGTCGTTACCTCCGTGGCGTTAGATATTCCTTCCAAAATGATAGCTGTTGGACTAATCCATTGGAGTCCGCTTTGGGCAAACTCGAACACTGTGTCGATGGACTGTTCGTACTGTGGCACCGTCATTATGCTAGCCAGTCCTGCGCTGTAGCAATTGCTCACCATAAAGCCGGCCAACAGAAGGGACGCAAACAGTATCACACACGACCACAAATCCGTGCGGATCGAGGCGGATTGTGCGACGAAGAATCCGACGACCATGAGGATTGCATCACTAAACGAAAGCTGCTCCGCCACGTTCTGAATCTGTTGTTCCACGATGCATGATGTGAGCAAACGATACCGAAAGTATCCGATATACCAAGCAGCACCGATACCCGCAAATAAGGTGCAAAGTACAACCACCCAGAGTACACCGGAGAACGAGAGAAAGGGAGTATACCAAAACGGGAGCATATGAGGTCTAGGTGCTAGCAGCGTTACTCCCGAACGGCTTATGCTCATCGTATAATCAGTGAAGTTGTATGGTCCTAGCCAATAATATACGGCCCCGAGGGCCAAATCTATACGACGCTCCGCTACGCCTCCCAATACACCGTTTCCACTGCCATTTGCGTAAACTATGCCCAATTCATCCTCATCTTCGGTAAAGGCGAGAATGTTACAGTTTCGCCGATCGCAGAAGGATACCAAAAGTCTAAACTCTGTACCATCCAACCAAATAGAACGTTCTCCTGTAGCTGGATCGTATGCATTGCCCAAGCCCGGATCCTAACAGAAATACCGATAAGCACACCAACCATAGATAGCATCACATATTGGGATACCTACCATACGCTCATAAAAGGAGAAAGGCAAATAGTTGAATACACCTGATCGCAGCACGAATCCCTGAAGATCAGCCAATTTGTCGGGAAAAAATTGAGTTGTTTTCCAGTTCTTCCAATCGACCCTGATGATCTGGAGTGATGTCCGATGATTCAGATTGGCTTGCTGTACTCCCGCGAAGGAGATAAGTGTGGTGTACAACCGATCCGGACGTAAATTCTCAGCATTGTACACGATTATTAGGACGTTAAGGATGTCTAGAATCAGAAATGAATCGATCAATTTCGTTATACCTTGGTTCCAAACACTGTATAAGCAAGTGGAGTACCTCTCAGGGACACATGTTGAGAAATAAGCTTTAGCATGGTAACACTGTTGCTCTTCGTTACTAAGAACAGCACACTTTTGTCCTTCGATCGTTGCTGTGAGCTGTGGTGCGCCGGAACATACTGATCCAGAAACCATAGTATACCCGGTTCATCCACTACAAAGGCCTGGCAGCCATTATCGATGGCGAGCTGCAAACGGCGGTAGCTCAAATCCGATCCTGTGGCATCTAGTTTTATACGTGCCATGCTTACGTCGGTCAGGAAGTCCTGTCCGATGCTGCAGAAGCTGTAATACCTTGTGTAGTACTTGACAATGATGAACCGTATCAAGACCATGAGTGTAGGTATCGGTGAGATATCCTCTTCGATAACCAGATCTGTTAACGGGATCATATTCGCGAGGTAACTGTTAACGTGTCTTTCCACATACAGAAAGGTCGCCACGCTAGGTCTACATTTATAGGACTCTGTCTGAGGGTAATCGATAACAACATGTAGATATTCTGCGGATATTTGTATACCGTTACCATCATGATTACCTGCAATTTATGATGCACTGATATACAGAAGAATGTAATTGGCAGAAGCCAGTTGAGTTCTATAGCCAGGAAGGGCGTTCGAGGCGCTGTTTTCATGTTGTGTTGATAGCTTTGATCCTTGATCCGCAATCAACGGAGCACCCAATCATCATTTATTGATGTTGCTTTAAAATTATAGCCGGTTGGCGAGGCAGTTATTGGTGCCGATAAACCCGGTGCCGATGATGTGGCCTTACCTCGCGAAGACCGGTAGCCACTATAGTGATTCCACACGTCACCGTTCGACTCTCTGTGTTTTTTTTATTGAAGGATAGTCAGGATAGCCCCACGTGGGTCAATTACTTCGTACCAGTGGCCGGCTGGATTACCGAGTTCATAAATGCGGAATGCGCAACAGTTGGTTCTCCTCTCTTCAAGCAATCTTGTCAGAGCGATAACTATTCAAAAGCCGGAGAAGTGGATCTTCACTACAAGTTTTATTAAAAATTGAATGCTTTGCGATTGAGTGTACTCTTGCGATCTGGCGTCTGAATCAAGGTGAAGAGATAACGATCAATATGATAATTTCAGGCCGTCGGTATTAAATTCCAGGTACAAAGAGTAAGTTGGAAACGAAGGGGTATCGCGACATTTTGGATCGTTATGCCGACGTGACCTTCTCTTCATTTAAAATTAATTTGTGTTATAAATTCACTGCCATGGGATTCTTGGCAATTTTATAGTTGTAGAAATTATGTCTATTCATGTAATTATTCCAACTCCCTCTTCACCACGGTATCACCATGACGCTGTTGCCGTGTTCTTTTGTTCCATCACGTTCCGGCAAGAAGCATTCTGGTGTTACAGATGGTATCTTCGCGTATAAAAAACGAGAATTATTTAATTTATTATTAAAAAGAAAAATACTATTCAATCCTTAAATCACAGTTGATGCTAATACAGCCAGTAAAGGAATTTTTGCGGAAACGAAGGAATTTAAATGTTACCTACCTGCTTGCTGGACATACTGCAGCTCGCACGAAAAGGCAAACGAAAAGGAAAAGGCTGCAGACGATGCTCCCTGACAAATTAAAACAGGATGCTTTACTAGCACTGGCGGCGTGCAAAGAGGTTGGTGAGAACTAAATCAGTATTTTGAGAAGGTCGATAATTTTGCCGGTAATAATGGTTGATTTTTTATCACACTCAGCTAGGGACATCAGGGATCACTGTGATGCCTCTTTAATGCTGGTTCGCTGCTTCTATGAAAATAATCCAACTTTTGTTTTTCCATAAATTCTAAACCAACGTACTTCAAACGACGTCCCCGAAATTGATTTTATATTTATAGTCAATCCAACTTACCTACTTGCACTACCAGAATAACTAATGCAAATTTGATTAAAACAGTTTCTTATGCACGTGTTGCTCGTTGTGCGCATCGAAGTAACCAGTGCTATATAACAGGTTAGACGGCACGATGGTCCTTCCACACTTTTTGCTTCGCTTTCATTTAACACAGACGTGTGTGAAAATGGCGATGTACGTCTTTCGTTCGCCCTTGTTTAAACCAACGTTGGTACCTCCGTTGATAAAAACGAGTGCAAGCTCCGTAACAACAGCAGCAGCACCACTAGGAGTGTTTAAATCCGTTGGATTACTACCCAAAAAGACGAATTCGTGTTGTATCCCAGTGTTTACAACAGCAGTACGCCAGTTCACCGCATCACCGGTACATCATACAACCAGTTCTAGCGGAGGTCATGCGGCTCTATGGAAAGTGGAACGAATCCTTTCGGTAGCCCTCCTTGGTATCATTCCGATAGGATTATCGTACCCTTCATTAGCCACGGATACAGCAATGGCCATCAGCATCGTGATGCACCAGCACTGGGGACTGGAAGCTATCGTGACGGATTATGTGAGGCCGATTCTCTTTGGTAACTTTGTACCGAAATTGGCACATGGACTGCTACTCATTCTATCAGCGGTTACTCTCGGAGGTTTACTGCGTTTCATTTACAACGACATCGGTATTGGGGGATGCGTGAAGAAGATTTGGTCGTTAAAAGCACCAGCATGAGTCTGCTTATTTTCAGCAGGGGGTAGCGAAATATAAATGTTACAAATTGTAAGTAAAGATAAATATTCTTTCAGTTTTGCAATGCAAATACGCGAGAATAAACGATTGTAATGTTTTCTCAACTTTTGGTCTTGTCTTTTTAATATCCTTAGTGGCAGATATTTGTCTCTTATGGTTGAATCTGACCGCAGTGCGACTAAAGCTGGCATTAGGCAAAGAAATACTTGGGATTGTTTTTATGCAGACACTGCAGCAAAACGTAGGCAGCATCACAGTGGTTCTTGATGCCGTTTGCTGGAATTCACATGCAGTTCGATCGCTTAAAAAAACTTGGTATGCTAATGGTAGAGAGAACACATACCCGAATCACGGCAAAGATCAAATGCCATTATCGTTGGATCGGCGATCTCTGTCGGCATGAGCAATTCAATCTGCTTAATTGCACTGTCGGCATTTACTTTTCCTTTCTTCATCTAATCAACATGGACACGAACACACATAGCTGTTTATGGAGTTTCTCAAAACCTCGCGTCTTTGGTCAGTGTTACTTACCGCTTGCATCATTTCCAGAACGCAGTTCGCATAGCACTTGAGTTCCTTCACGTCGACGAATTGACCATTGCTGAGTCCATCTACCAGATCCACGCTGGCCTTATATTTGCCTATGCAAACGGAACGCATCATAGCACTGGTCTTTGCCATTTGCTCCATGGTCGATTTCTGGAATAGTGAACAAATAAACAAGAGAGGGGTCTTATTTGCAAATCGATCGATTCAATGGTACTTACACTGGCACCTCGCCCAAAGAGTACTGTTACGAGGAGTAGGGCTAACCAACGGAATGATGACATCGCTTTTCCGATTAATCGTTTCAACGGGCTCTGGTTGATTATTGGTTGTCGCGTACTCACCTTATGCGGACCGTTGCTTCCGCGGAATGTCTCAATTAAACTAAAATCTCTCGTTTTTATTGATACGATAACTAGCCGAAAAGGTGCAGATCATCCAGGATGTAAGTGGGCCGAATGTGTGATAATAGACATATTTTTCAAATTGATAGCATCAACGGAAATGGTATCGGTGTGTTTGCAGAAGCTGAGGGTGCACTTACGAGCATTTCCATCTATAATCAGACACCGGAGTTGACATGGTGAATCATTTTCCAATAAATATACCAATCAGCATATTCGTTTTTCGTAACAGGAAAGAACTCTGACTGCGAATTTACTACAAAACTAAACAAATTTATTTCATCAACATTGCCGCCTGCCCATATATTTCATTCTAATAGTGCGATTGCTTTTCAATCGAGGCAACAAACCAGTGTGACGAAGAAGTAATCTTCTCGTGTATGTGTGTGTGTGCGCGCTTACATCTATCCACAAGGAAGAGAGTCACATTCCTCGGTTTATCTACAAGAAGGCAAAGAGATCATCACCGTCAGTGGCGTGGTACACCCGAGGAGCACTTGGCCAGCACAAACCATGCTCTACAGAGACGGAATGGTTTCTAGAGTCGTTCCGACTGGTATCGATCGCGGCGATTGCGGATTTTTTTAGTGCAAACGTAAATAACACTTGCCACCAGCACCGCTAAAGGTATACCGATGCCGATACCAGCCACAACCAGCACAAACGCGGACAATTCCTCGACCGGCGGCAATCCGTACCCGACCTGAAACGTCATGGTGGTGTAGTTCGTTTTACGGTAGAATCCGTCCTCGCTGACACCGAAGGAAATATTCATTCCTTGGACGAGCTTCTGGTCCAAGGCATCGCCAAACAGTGCGTACGCTAGCGTTGAATTAAGAGCCGCGATCGGTGATTCGATGCTCGCCGGTTGGCTTTGCCGTGTTTCGGTGGACGTTGCTACGTCCCGTTCGGGGTGAGTGTACGATACCGGTCGGTACTCGATGTAGCCCCCGGCCGAAAAGGTAAACACGCCAGGTGACATCACGTCAATGATTTCGAAAATACCGGGCGTATGCTCGTCATCTAGCGTTTTGCGTTTCGTCACTTGGAACTCTGAATCCTTGACCCTTTGCTCCGATACGACAAACACTAGCTCGATGGCGAATCGTGGATTGGAGAAGCGGTTCGTGATATTGTTGAACACAATATCGATCTGGGTAGCGTTCGAAGAGTGCAACAGATGCGGAAAATCCATACCGTGATCCTTGGTAGAGTACGCGTTAAGCTATCGGGGGTGAATTGAATTGATTGCATATCGTTAGTCCCAGTCAGATAGCGGCAGTATGCCTTACGCCCATAAGGGTTTGCTTGTGCGTATCGATTTTCAATCATCTATGGTGGTAGCAATTACCACTCGAACTCAAATATTCAATCGATAACTATGGTATTCACCAGCGTAGCATCCTACGCAGTAGGGGCAGATCACCTACCTTGAAAAGAAAGTCGTTACCAGCATTGATCGCGAGCATCGCATCCTGTTCGTTCGACCATAGCAGGGTACGATTCCATTGAAAGTTGTGCGGATCATAGACGGATACGTTCGAGCCCGCATCCAGTATCGCTCGGTCGTCAGTGTCGTCGTACTGGAAAATCTAATCGAACAAAAGAAAGGGTCAATGGATGAATCATCACAGAACGCCCACATTGCCTGTGCTGCAGGAAGCTGCATACGTACCCGATTGATAACTGCCATGAACGTGTACTGCGGCTGCTCGGTGAAATTGACCGAGTTTGGCCGATTCTCCAAAAATTCGTTCCAGTGAATGTGTAGCTCGGCGCGCTTTCCGGTCAGCGCCACCATAACGGTAGGTTTGCCCGTGAAATCCCAAACATAGTGAATCGTGTCCGTATCGGATTCCGCCGTAATATGCACCACCGTAATGAGTCCATCGTTCTGGCATATGTCGGACGGACAATGGGGATTTAGCGTAGTCCTTAGCTGGTGGGGGGACAAAGTTCAAACAGAGAACAGCAAGTTAATCGCAATCCGTGGGGTCCATTTTGCTGCTACAGCGGATTCCGCCGTCCTACTTTTCGCTGGAGTTTGCCGGAGTCATCACAAAGGCCACACGCAGTTACTGTGAGTAACGTTATCAGATGGTACAGCGGTGAAAACGCACTCGCACGAACCATCTTGCAGAGCAGTGATGGTTTCTTAAACTTGTTATTCAACCAGATGCATAAAACCACTAACAATATACACAAAAAGGCACGAAATTCGCAGAGAAGGGTGTTCTTCTGGTGTTGTTTTCTTCGTTGAGATTCTAAATTCACGATTGTTTTCTTGGCGTCTTCTTTTTCTTTTTTCTATTGTCATTCCTGTCATCTTTTGATCTGTTTATGTTGCCTGTTCCAAGACTTAGCGACCTCCCCGCCCCATTAACAAAATGTATGGAACCGGGTCGCTTATTGTTTAGGCGGTGCCAGACGGGGCGAAAACCCTAGCGCAAACGAAAAAATTAATGCCAAAACGGTTTCGCTTAACCCTTACACGCTGTCAAACTTTTATACGTCCGCGGACTTTTTCGCTGAACCCTTGACGCTATCGAACGCTTTATTTACGAAAATGTAGGTTCTTTTCGTGTTGTTTTTGCATTTTTAATATAAATATAACAGCAACAGCAACAAAATCGTTAAAAACTGCAAAATTTATTCGGAAATCAACTTCAGCGGCCAAAACACAGATGAAAACAATACGTTTGACATTTCGGCATAAATTTTCGGGTTTTTACCCCTGCCACACGAAGCGAAAACATTTTGGCATTAATGTGCAAATTTGCGCGCAAATTTTCGCCCCGTGTGGCAGCATCTTTTAAGCGACCCGAAATTGCTCTGCGGTGGGTCGCATAAGCGTTAAGCGACCCGGTTCCATACCTTTCTGCAATGGGGTATTGGTTTTTTTGACCGAAAATCTTAAAGTGTATAAAAGTGATTTCATTCGAATATTCTTCTATAAATATACCAAAAATTATTTCAAACTATTTCGAATAATCCATGACCGCGTGCGGACCTGCCGCGAGAAAATTGCTCATCCTCCTACCAAAACAATCGGCTCGGTATCCTTAAATGACTCGTAGCGAAATATAGCCGGAGAAAACGCCCTCGTAGAGAACAGATTGGGCAGCTCGCGACGAACGATTCAGCACCGAAGCTGGAATGGCTATATTTGAGGTAAGGGAGACCCCTTTGGGTGGACGCAAGATAACGATTTCCGCCCTCCTTCCGGTGCATTTCAGTGGCGTAAGTTTAACTTTTTCGACCTCCGCAAGGGAGTCGATAAGGAGAAGGTAGCGGAGGCGTTGCAAGAGGCCAAGATAACGGCCACCGCGAACGGGAACACGTTGATCGTAGTGTGTGATTCGGCCGGATTCATTCACACCTTCAGCCGTACGTGGGAAGTGATCAGCTTCAAGGGCCACGATGGTTCGATTCTGCTGTGCGACATCTCCAAGCAGAACAATCTGCTCGTTACGGTGAGCCAGGAGGGGAATGGTTCCTCGTTTAAAGTCTGGAATCTTTCGAAACTATCCGCCGTAACGGGGGCGCAATGTTTGCGCACCGTCCGAACCGCGGAATCCGCTCCGACGGCGCTGGCCGTCTCCGAGGGTGGCCAATTTATGGCGATCGGGTTTGCCGACGGCAACATATCACTGTACCGCGGGGACATCAGCCGTGATCGTTCGAAAACCCTCAAACAACTAACGGCCGGCTCTAGTGCTATCGTTGGGATCGCGTTCAAGCACTGCCACAAGCATACCCAGATGTTTGTCTGTTCGAACTCCGGCATCTATCTGTACAATCTGCACAGCCGAGACAAGGAAGTGCGGGTGGTGCTGGGAAGCATGAAGAAACCCGTAGGTTGCTGTGCATTGCAGACGGGCCATAATGAGGGATACTTTATGGTCGGACTGGAAGATGCTGTGTACTGCTACACCTCCGATGGACGGGGGCCGTGCTATGCCTTGGAGGGTCAGAAAACGTTGCTGCACTGGTATCGGTCCCATCTGCTCGTAGTGATGCGGAACCCCCGTACGCCGGAAGGCTACACTTTGACCGTGATTGATATACAGAACAAATTCATCGTCTTTACGAGCCCAATCGAGGAGATTAAAGCCGTGCTGACCGAGTTCGGTACGTGCTACATACTGACGGAGAACAAACAGGTGTTTCATTTGGACGAAAAAGATCTACAGAGTAAGCTAAATATGCTGTTCAAGAAGAACCTGTACGATATTGCGGTGCGCATTGCAAAGTGCAATCAGTACGACGCGGAAGGATTGGCCGGGATCTTCAAGCAATACGGTGATCACTTGTACAACAAGGGCGACTACGGTCGAGCGGTGGAGCAATACGCTAAAACGATTGGCTATCTGGAACCATCGTACGTGATACAGCGCTTTCTGGATGCCCGGCATATACACTTTTTAACCGACTATCTGCAGACGATGCACGAACAGGGCGAGGCAACGGCTGACCATACGACGCTTCTGCTGAACTGCTTCACACGTCTCGATCGTACGGCCCAGTTGAAGGAATTTCTGAAAAACGATCGAAAGTGCAATCTGTTCGATGTCGATGTGGCGATCAAAGTGTGTCGCGATGCGTCGTACGTCGAGGAGGCGTTGCAGCTGGCCAAGACTAATCGCAAGCACGACGCCTGCTTGAGCATTTTGACGGAAGATACGCAGCAGTTTGAAGAAGCCCTCCGGTATCTCGAAACGCTGGCTCACCGTGATTCGAAGCGTATTCTGAAGAAGTACGGCCCATTGCTGATGGCCAACTGTCCCACACGAACGATTGCGCTACTGAAAAAGTTGTGCACCGAAACGGTCGATCAGTCGACGGAAGAGGACGCTATCGATAACGAGGATTCGAGTGTTGAGGCGGCAATGCTAAATGTTGGTGAACTGTTAGCCAACCTAAACTTGCAGCAAAGTGAGCAAGCGGGGCATAACGATCGCTGCAATCCGGAGGACTTCATCCATCTGTTCACCGACACAGAGCAGTTGATTGACTTCCTCGAGCATTTGGTGCGCTTCGTACCCTCTAGCAACCAGTCTGTGTACAACACGCTGATCGAGCATTACCTGTACTGCTGGCGTACGATACCGGGTGTCGAAGAGAAGCTACTCGATCTGCTGAAGTACAACACGGAGCGATACGATCGGATGCACGCGTTGGCTCAGTGCAGGATACAAGAATTCTGGCCCGGTGTAATGTATCTGTTCGAGGAAGATAAGCTTTACCATTTGATATTGCGTCACTATCTGCAGCATCGGCAGTACGATAACCTGCTTGCTTGCTGTCGTCGCCTCGGTCAAACCGATAGCTCGCTGTGGCTGCAGGCGTTGAATGGATTGAAGAATGATAGCGAAGCACCACCGCATGTCTTCACCCAGGTGCTACAGGTTATATGTAAGTTTCTACTTAGAGTTTCTCTCTTCTTTGCATGTACTCCTATTTAATTTATGCTGATTATCCCTCGGTCTGTTACAGCTCAGAAGCGCTTACAAGCACCACTACAGGTGTTGGACTGTTTGGCGTTCGAGAATGGGCCAACGTTTGCCTCGGTGAAGGAGTATTTTGCGCAGATCTTTCAGAAGGAACAGGACACGATACGTAGTGAGGAGGAGCTGGCCCGTACGTACAGTGAAAAATCGATTGCCATCAAACTGCACATCAAGCACCTGCAGGAAGGCAACGTAGAGTTTCAGAACACAACATGCGATGCCTGCAAGCAAACGTTGCTCATGCCGGCTCTGTTTTTCCTGTGCAAACATTCCTATCATCAAGAGTAAGTTTCTTAATGAAAACCCACCCCATAAATTGCGGTCAATGTCTAATGTGGTCTGTTTATCATTTGAAGCTGCATTCGGGGATACTCGGAAACCGAGCGGGATTGCCCGGTGTGCAACAAAAATAACATGCAGCAGATCGAGGCACTGCGAGCGCAGAGCGAAGCTCGTGATCAGCATGAACAGTTCCACAACATGCTCGAACGTTCCTCGGATCCGTTCGCCGTGGTAGCCGATTATTTCGGTCGTGGCCTTTTCAATAAACTCGTCCTTTATGAGGAGGAAAGTGCTGGAGCTGATCAAAGTGCAGCGCAGCAGGTACAACACTGGTAGTGGCGGTCATTCGAGATCGTTACTAATGGTTTCCATTCAACTCTTTTGTAGGCAAAACCTGTGTCCACGCAGCAGCAGCAGATAACGGCCGGTCCGACAGCGAACATATCGAAAACGGCTGTTCCGCAAACCTCTGCAGGTCCAATTACCGGTGACGTTAGAGGAGGCGTGATCGCAGCGAACTATGGCGCCGGTGCGGAAGCTAGATTACGACAGGAGGAGAACCGATCGACGCGGTTGGATGCCCAGGAAACTCAGTTGCGGCTTCGGCTAGAGGAACAGGAGCGACTGCGACAGCAACGTCAGCAGCAAACGGTGACCATGGCTCAGCAACAAATGAAGCTACGCGATGAGCGCAATTCTAAGGTTGCATCGCCATACGGTAGTCCCAAACCAAGGTCGTCCTTTCCGGTGCCTTCGTCAACCAGCAAATCGTTTAATACACCTGCCACTGGGAAAAGTGGTGCCGCTGTGGCCGTACTGAAAAATCCCTTTGAAGAGGATGATCAGCAGCAATCGTCACAGTACGACAGTACCAAAGACCCATTCAATGAGGATCCGGTCCTACCTGCGAGGCAGGTCAAACGTCCCGTCGTCAATGCGGCGCCGGCTCCGGTCGGCACTAATCCGTTCGACGACGAAGAAGAGGTCGATTATGATAGCAAATTGGATCCATTCGCCGAGTAAGCTAGTCGAAAATCTGCGTGGAAGCTGAGCTGAGTATGATCAAAGCAGTGCGATATGATTGGCCGACATAATGTGGCACCGGTTTTCGTGGCCCCAGTCTTTGGCTGCCCACATTTGCTGCTACCCGGTATTTATTCCACTTAGTTATGGTATTGATTGATAATAAAAGAAAAATCGTATCAAAAATCGCCGAAAAGACATATGGTGCAAGGTGCAACAACGAACGAGGATTCAATGAAGGTGCGTGGAACGATGAACTGAACAATCATTTCACAAATGGCTTTTCCATTGTTTTACGCATTATTTTATTTCCTTTCTCTGCTCACAGTGTTAGAAAGAGGTAAAAAACAAACTAACAAACTGCATCACTAGTGTGTCATATATCGGTCGGTTCCTACAGTTTCGTCTTATTTTCCTTCTTACAAGGTTCGTTAATGACTCGCGAAACGGTGTATCATCACAATTACATGCGTTAGGGGGGCTAGCTGCTGTTGCACGTGGTGCACACGTGCTACTTATCCAGAAGGCCGATTGGGATAGGGGGGGCGGGAGGATGCTCTGGCGAGACTGGCGACACGTTTTACCGTGTTCTCGCCCACGGCGCGGCGTACGAAAGCTCTTCTCGGCGCCACACCACTTTGCGCTCTTTTCCCTCTCAACACCGGCCACCAAAAGATGTCTGTAAATGCATTTCATAATAGCACAGTGGATGATTGGCTGATTGATCAGGCAGCACGCAACACGAGTGGGTGCTTTTCGGTGTTTGGTTTTCATTGCTCCATTTCCACTCGCAAACGGCGCGTATGAGTGCGTGATGGCTCGATGGGGCCCGGGTGCTATTGGCTTTACAAATTCAAATATTACGCGACGAAGAGACGTTCAGATGTAGTGTTCTAGTGCTCGCTCGCTCGCATTCCCCCTGAAATGGCAGCGCTACAAACGATGATGGTATCGCGAAGAGCAGCAACAACACCGACACCAAGCCAAGCCGTAGCCAAGCGGTCTGGTGGGAGAGATGATGATGCTATTTGCAGTACAAGTAGCGCCGTCAGGGTGACCAAAACCGTCACTGAGATTTCATGCTCACTAGCTTGCGGGCACGTGCCCGAGCTTCTTGGCGGGTGGCCGTGTACTCGAACCACAGCACGTTCGGGATGAGTGTCGTGTCCCGTAGTAGAAACAGCTCCGATATGCGCCACGTCACGACCATCGGGAAGTAGGGCGTGAGGACGCAGTGCGTTAGCGCAAACCAAAGCCCTCCGGTCACGGTACCGACGAGGGCACCGATCATCACCTGTCGCACGGTATGGTAAAGTAGGTAGACCCTACCGAAGCACACGAGAAACGCGGCCACCCAGCAGATCGCCAGCATCAGTAGCCGAACGATCCGTTCGATCCTTGCACTACTACTATTGTTCATGTGATGCAGTCTAGAGCGATCATCAGTCGGTCATGGAAAGAAAATAGGAAGAGAAATATGAATCCCCGGTTGTACGTGCGATAGTGACTGTCAGTGAATAGGAAAGTTACCTTATAAAAATGAATAGTAGCACGTAGGTCGCAAAAAAACACATAAACTGCGAGTGCGAAGAAGGCATACCGTATTCGTTCCAAATTTGTGCACGTGAAACGGGTCGCGGCTCTTGTATCCAGTGTTTCAGTATCATGTTGATACACTCGTTCACGAGCGTCCCGGCGAAGAACACGATCGTGTGCAGATCTCGTCGGAACAGTATCAGTGCCACGAAGCCCGCCCCAATACCTAGCGGTGCAAGGCTGATCCAGGCCAACAGCTTTCCAATCAAATCACCTGCGAAATGATGCGATACCTTGAGTAAGCCTCCGTACTGCTGATCCGTTACGATCATCCCTACCTTTCGGGTACTCTACCAACGTGAGCGTGATGGGTTGCCATTCCGTTCCTAAACCGCTCCCGGGGCAGGTTGTTTGCTCCGCTGCCAGCATCGCCTCGACTGTGGACATTTTCTTGGACCTAGACGGATACCTCCAGTGCTCTATTGATAGGTTGGCATTCGCGATTCCCTGGAAAATGCTGCGGAAACTCTCGGCTGTAAAGCGTGTGTGCGTTGCTGTGTCGTGGTGCGGTGTGAATGCTGAATAATAGAGGTCCTAACCGTCCCGTGCTCTCGCTCGGTCTATCGTCTACGGGACCGGAGCCGTATTCTCCGGTTGCTTGGTGCTGGTGTTTCGCTGTGTCGCTCGGATTCTTCGACACTGTTCCTTGCAAACTGCCCGGTCGCTACTGGGGTTTGTGATTACGGGTTTGTTGTGTATCCAGGTTGTTGATGGCTCAGGATTTCGGCGGAACGGTCGGCGAGAAGGCTAAAGAGTCCTCCTCGTTCGCTTCGTTTTGATGTCGTTCGTCGACCGAGAAAGAGGTTGAGGCAAAGCAAACGAACGATCGGCGAGAAGACACATCTCACAGAGGTCTTTTGCCAGCTAGTCGGTCGATTCAGATCCCACGTCCACAAGACTCCGCTGGCCGGAACGACGACCCATCAAGCAATGGGGTTATGAGTACAGTGTTGTACAAATGTCTCGAATACCTGTTTTGATCACTATAACGCAAAATTTACGATGAAAATATTAAAGCTAATTTCATTCATTCTAACAAGCAGCCTCTTGGTTATCCTATTCCAAATGCTTTTCCATACCACGAAAAGGAAGAGCTATAAAGTGACAGACATATGGGAAACACTGTAGTCTCGAGAATTTTTATTCTCGTTTTGGGATCATTCCATCACTTCTTTTGCTGATATTACGGGCTTAAAACAAGAAGAATACAGATTTCCTGCAGTAAAGTAACATCAAGACAGTCGAATGATTAAATAGATCAGGAAAAAATAACATAAGTTTTGTTTTTTTTTTCATATATCAGTCTGGAATCGATTCATAACTCAAGCTTAAAACAATCTCTTTTAATTTTCAACAAAACATTGCTCAACAGTCTTATTTTTTGTATAACTTCATGAGAAACCAGAAAAATAACCGAAATAATTTACTCCGTATTTCAAATGTTACGCCACAAGTAACTTTTAACAGCTACTCCACACGCCTTGTGGATGCCGCAGTCGCCGCAGCCAGTCTGAAGGGTCTCATTCGATCGCGTGTTGGACAAGCCAGAAAGGTGTCCGGAGTTGTCGCTTTTGAGCCAGCGCAGCCGGCGAAGGAACGGCGATACGGTTGGCAGCCCTGGGACGATGCTTTATGACAGGTTCTTTTTCCGGCTAGATCCTCAGGTGGAAGCACCGTAGTTTTCGTAGTTTTCTCCAACCTCCAGCAAAATGAAAATTTGGAAGGATATCTTCACCGGTAAGTGGTTCGGCCTACCGAGGGGCATCTGATTAAGCAGCAAACTACCGGTTCATCGAGGCCGCGCGTAGTGTAAAACGCGTTCAAAGTTGGACCCCAGACGCACCTTGAGACGTGTACCGGCCCTCCTGCATAGCGAAGCGCTACGACGACTGCATTCCTACGGAACACAGAGTGTCTACGTGTTAAACTGCGTGAGGAGCTGCAGTTACGTGCCATGGTCTGCCTTCTCTTTGGGTCCAGTTAGTGGGCCGAGAACTACGGAGCCATTGTAAAACGGAGCTCTGAGTTGTCGAGGCGTAAACAAAGGAGTTGCTGGACTGCACATGATGACTCAGCATGCACAAATCCATCCTCCTCTCCGATTATAGAATGGTCTAATAATATCGCTCGCCCTGCTGCGCTGCGCTTTCTCTTCTGCCCACTTCGCAGGTGACGAGATGTTCTCCGACACCTACAAGGTGAAGTTGGTGGACAACGTCATGTACGAGGTGTACGGTAAGCACGTATCGCGCACCTTGGGTGACGTGCAGCTGGATGGTGCCAACCCATCGGCCGAGGAAGCTGACGAAGGCACGGATTCGGCCACCGAGAGCGGAGTCGACATCGTCCTGAACCACCGTCTCGTCGAGACCGGTTTCTCCGACAAAAAACAGTTCACCACCTACCTGAAGGATTACATGAAGAAGTAAGTACACTGCTTTTCCTTCCGGTGCTGAGGTTGCTGCATCCTTCGTGGTAGTGAAGACGCCATACTAGATCGTCCACTATGGCGACCAGCAAACGGGGCACAGTGCAGTTGAAGTAGAAACGATGCTTGGAGCCATGTTCTGATTTTCACCCCTTCCTCTAACCTCATTCTAGGCTTGTGACCAAGCTTGAAGAGAAGTCGCCTGAAGAGGTTGAGGTGTTCAAGACCAACATCAACAAGGTAATGAAGGATCTGCTCGGACGCTTCAAGGATCTGCAGTTCTTCACCGGTGAATCGATGGATTGCGAGGGTTTGATTGCCATGCTCGAGTACCGCGATATCGACGGTGAATCGACGCCAGTGCTGCTGTGCTTCAAGCACGGTCTGGAGGAAGAAAAGTTCTAGATACCTTCCGTGCAGCATTACCGACATCTTTGCTCGTTCCGCATCCCATAGCCTGCCGCTGCTGTTATCACCTCTTGCTCGTGCGATGGTGGCATGCCTTGCCTGTGCCTGACTGATAAGCGTGTACGAAGACAGCTAGCTAGAGAGTTGAAGAGAGCGAACAGAACAAAGAGAGAAGGTATGTTGTGTAGCCCGACAGACGTGTGCAGGTTTTGCATTTCTTTTTTATCTCCAAATTTAAATAAGTTTCCATTTCAAAGACACACTACACGCCGACCGCTTATAGAATTGTGCTCCGTTCTGGTATGATTTCCGTATTTATTGAAGAAGAACAGTCTAGGTGAGAGATAAAACTGGCTGTAGGAAGAGAGAAGGTGGGCTAGTTTGTGGTGTGATTAATCCCGATCCGTGGGACAGATTGTTGCCTGCGTGATAGTGAGAGCTACTGTTGAACGCACATTTGCTTGTGCCAACTTTGGTGTATCTTAATTGAAACGGTCAATGCCCTACTCAGGCCCTTCTCTTTGAGTATTGACACTAGACATCCGGCGATCAGACAAACAATTGGATACAATCACTCTTTATTTTATAGTGATGTGCAGAAATACTCCCTCAATCGATCATTACTCGTTAGGTTTCCGGTGCATGTGGAACGCGAGCGGCGTGTGTTGCAACCACAGCACATGTTAGCGTTTCACTTGTTACGGTTAGTGATGGACATGGGCCAGGAGCAGGAAAACCTCGTTTACACACGATTCCCAATCGAAAGGCAGGTAGCGCGTAAGCATGGCATCTCGCATTCGCGAGCTCACTTCTTCTGGTGAAGGATAGCGAAATCTAGTGGCTGCAGCAAGAGACTTTACACCTTCTTTGCAGACAATTTGACTAAACAAAACGAAAAGAACAGAGCCGATAAACAACACAAGCTTCCTCAGAACAAGAACATCAAATAAAGAACGACTGAAAGAAGCGATTGTGCGTAACATGAGTATTGACGGTGAATAGATCTGTAGGGTGGCAACGATGCCCTGTTGGTGAACCAGTAAACCATCAGCTTTCGAGCGTATGATCGGTTTTGCCGCAAGGTAAGGTCCTTATATTAGTTCGAATTTACTTGTGAATCGGATCGCCAGCTCTGCGGTGGAAATGCTTTATTCTTATTCTTATCATATACACTTACAAACGCTCGATTTTATCATACTCCAGACACCAGAACATCTGTTCGTCAGTCATGGCACTGTCCTCCTGCGGACGAAAGTGCGGATAGAACCGCTCGGGAAGGATCGGTTGGGCGTTCTGATAGAAGACCGTTTCGAGCTTTTGCACCATATTGCTCGAAGACATCGACACGCGTCTTGCACAGGGCAACAGTTTGTGTGTCAGACTGACCAACTTTTCTTCGCTCACGTCTAGCTCTAGAAGATCGGTATCTCGGTTGTATACCTGGTGATAGCCGAGTGGTCGTTGGGCCAGGTAAGCTTCGCAAACTGGCCCATAGATCGAAGAGATGTTGATGAACTCCTCGAGCGACAGCAAATGATCGACCAGTAGGTGCACTTGGGCCAACCGGCTTAGCTTCATGTTTACCTCATCCTCATCGAAATGGCGTACCGGGATGGATTTCTCGATAACTAGCATGCCGCTGCCTTGCCCTAGCTGTGATAGGCTACCCGTACGGCCACCAACACTAGCCTTGCTTATGGTTTTACCTCCCGAACGGACCGTATCGGCATTGTAGCGGGATTTCCGAGCGTTGGTTAATTGCGGTTGGAAGAGCGTTTCGAAATCCAGCTCGTAGAACCCACACTCCGCAAAGATGAGCTGAAAGTCATGCATTAGCTTGGTAAACCCGACTTCCAACAGCAGCTCATAAGGTTCGGCAGAAGTGAGCGTCGGTACATCCTGTATCATCGCTTGAATAAGATGGGCAAACCGGGTACCGTTCGATGGGATGTTCTGAAAGGCAACGAAGGAAAGTGAAACATCTCAAACTCACAAATACACTGGATGGATGCTGGATGCCTTACCACAATGTTAGCATGTGCCGCCAATTGAAAGATGTAATCAATGCAGGATTTAAGATCATCGTAAGTGAGGTTCACTGGAATGGGACGATACCCGATTAAATTGGTTACAGACAAACAGGTTCAGAACATGTCGGGTGGGTGATCTTACGAATCAATACATCGTACAGTTGTTCCATCACGTCCGTAAGATTGCGGTTGCGAACCTGTTCCACCATGTTTGCGATCGTGGTAAAGGTAAAGTCGGATAGCTCTACCGCCTGGAACTTGCACAGTATGCTATTAACCTTTTCCTTGATAAACTCCACCGTTTCCGCACTGAAAGAGATGATGTCCGCTGGATTAACAATAATAATTCAAAGAACACAATCGTGTCGATAGTGCTTACTTTGAGCCGTGAGCTCCGTACATCTCGTAGCCAGACACCCGGTTTGCCCGAATGTCCACAATTTTCTCGCTTAGTAAGGCTAACCGCTGCAACTGCTGCCAAAGATACTCAGTCGGCGAGCCGTACTTGGTATAGTCCCCAATGTTAATGGCAAGCCGTTGGCTGATCCGAACGCTAGCCTTTCTTTCGGCGATGAAGTTAGCATTCTCGGTCATTGTGTGCCAACTAAGGCGTATCGCAATATGCGGATGCAAGTTGTACCACTGGCGGATGTGTATTTTCGGGGCTGGCGTCATGCCTACCGCCCGTTGCCGATGAATGGATCGTAGCTCGGCCAAGGTAATGCTGGCACAGGGTCGCTGCCCAGTGAAACGCACAATTCCACGCCCAAACTTTCGGTTGTTTTTTGCATCAGCCTGGTATACGGTTAGCTGCAATAGCACCGTGCGATCCATATCGGTGCCAGAGCACAGGGCCCACAGTTCTCCTGACCCGATCCGACAGTCCTGGTTGATGTAGTTCTGTAAAAGCGATCGTGCCGCCTCCGTACTCAGAGGACCCAGTGTTTCCTCCTCGTTGGTCCACATTTTCGTGCTCCGTACGTCGTCGCCTGTGAGTTCCAGTTCTTCGACAATAACATCGTCCTTCAGCGGGGAACCAGTAAGGTTGAGGCTATCGGAGTCGCTGCGGTCCTTTAAGGGGGGCGAGTTGGCACACATATCGCGGTCATGCTTGACCGGCACATCGTGCTGATATCGGAAGATAAAATCATTAAACTTTTGTTCGTTAGTGCATCCATCTCGTGGCCCGCCAGAACAAACCTCCACGAAAGCGAGTATGATTTTGTCGCTGTTTTGAGTCAGCTCCCGGATGTAAGTAGGCGGATATCGCAAACTGAAGTTATTTTCTGCGAATTTGCTTCGCAATAGTGCGTAAACGTTCACTAAATCACTCATTTCGAAGGTATTTCTTGGTTTTAACAACAATCTGGAAGAGCTGGAGGACGCGCTGGATGATCGTTGCACTTTGAAACGTCCGTTGAGAGGCCGCCGAATCTACTGCCAGTTTGACGTTTCTCTGCGTTTTTAACAAAAACAAATGCGTGCGAGTTCGAATAAAAGTGCTAAAGAGCCTCCAGGAGTGGAAATTACCGACGATTTTAAGTTGGTCGTGACGAAAAAAGGACAACATCGACGCAAAACAAGAGCCCCGTTGAAAAAACCGCTTCACAGCGCAATCGGAGAAGAGATCGATGCGAAACCGGGATTGTGCCGGGACACAGTGATGTGCGTAAATTATGCGCAGGTAACGTTGTTGACCCCGACTACTCGGATTACATAAAATCTTGATTTTTTCACAGTTCACAACTTCATGCGGCCGAAACCGATCTACTGCAATCTGTATACTTTGCCGAGTGTTTAGAAATCGCTGAACCAATCCTTTCGAACGTCCAGCAGATAGTTTGTCTCGGTTTGGGCAAATTCAGCGAATGTTCGATTGCGCGCTATCAGTTGGCGTTCTTGAGGTGTCTTCGTGATAAACTACCGCTTCCCGCAGGGCTAGCTGCGCAGTTTTTCGATCCTCTATTTGGACGCACGGAGGTAGAGGTGCTACAAACGCTTGGAGAAACCGTGTTAACAGAGAACGTTGAAGGCAAGTACAGGGCCGATTGTAGGACGCTGTTTTATCTACCACACTGTCCCAAGCAGCTGGTGAACAACCTGCTGTGGAAGAACTGGCAACCGCAGCAAATCGCGAATCTCGTACTCATCTGCAACAGTTTCGCAAGTGTTGTTAATAATCATCCGCACCGGTTGCTTAGCAGGAACGCCGGCTACATATTGCGCGCGGCCGATGTTTTCAAAGAGTTTCCTCTAAGAAACACATTCCGATTCAGCGACATTTTCAACGATACTTCGTTGCATTACCTGGGGAGCGTATCGACCGGCAAAGAAGAAGTTCCCGCTACCCTGTGGGAGAATTGCGAAGAACCAACGTACGAGGAAGACGATCTGGAACTTGTCTCGCAACAACTCATCGAAAGGTTGGTTGTCAATCTGAACTAAATCCAAAGCGTGAAGATTACGATGGCAGCGGTTACTAAGATTGCGAGCAGCCGTACCTTAAAGCAACTGCTTTCCGAGTTGAAACACATCAGCTCCAACGAAGGTAGCGCTTCTTTGGCCGCCAAGTACATCACTGATCAGTACCGGCGCTTCGAAACGACAGAACAGCAGCATTGTCGCGCTAAAGAGGAACTACAATTTACCGCCGATACGTACCGGTGTTACCTGGAGAGCGTCCGGAAGCTTAAGGAGTTGAACGAAGTGTATCGTGGCAAGGGCGAACGCAGTATACGAGATACGGCTGACATGGTGGGCTTCAAGCTGCCTCACGACCCAAAGTGAACTTCAGATAGTGTTACCGTTTGTAAGAATGAATGAAGGATGGTGAAATGTTTGAGTAATAAAATACTATTTTTATTTCAGTGAAAATGCAGGTTTTTAGAAATCGATATCGTAGATGATCGTTTGATTTGCCGTATCGTTACCATCGGTCGCTTGATGCTCGATAACAATCTGATCTTTGAGCATAAGCGAACATTCAAACATATCCATTTCGGGACTTCCATATGGTTGTTCCGCATCTCCGTCGCAGGGCACAATAATTGGTTCAAAGAAGAAACTTTTCCGTTTGGTCTTCCTGGATACTGCTAACGATTGATCGAGATGATTACTATCAACCAACGACGATGCGTTTAGAATATCTTGCTTTAAGACTATGCGGCGATGGACCGTGCTACCATCCTGCTGCTCCATTTCATTTTCCGCTACGTCCATGTGGGCATGCGGCATGGTGTTGGAAAGCAAATCTTCCAATGCTTCCTTTCTCTTTTCCATCTCAATCAGCTCCATGTACTCGGCCAGAGCTAATTGGAGATAGTTCGGGCGACACAATCGCTCGATCAAGGCGGAAGAGTTGAAGGTATCATTTGCAGTTTGATCCTCCGCAATAGCTTCAAGTTCGGCCGTGAAATTAAGCAAATGATCAATACCGTGCGGCGACAGTTCGTTGGGTAGATTTGCTTGATTTTCCTTTTCATCGCACGCATCATCTTCTTGCTGTAGCTCGGCAGGTTTGTGCACAAAGGCATCGTATAGTGTTTGCGTATTCTTATCATTATCTTTCTTTTTCGCTCTCGTTGAAGGTTTTCTTTTCGGTTTATCGCTTCCCGATTCCTGCGGCTGAGAAGTGGTTTTCGATGGAGCTTTTTTGCGCTTTCCTTTTACCTTGGACTGTAGGAACTTGTCGACAAGATCGGGATATGCATTCAGCACCAGTTCATGAGGTTCGATTGTGCTCCAGAGACTCTCGATGCTGTTCCCTGCCTCGCCTACGTATGCATCGATTTGTTCCTGCGGTATAAGCCCCTTAAACAGCGCCAGCGCGTCTTTCCAAACGATTTCATAACTTGCGATACCCTTGGGCGAACGTTTTTTCTTTATGTAATCGGGCGTAAGGAAGATATTGGACTGTGTCGGTGAGGATGAATTTTGGGCCGATTGAATTTGCCACCGCGTAAAAAGGGGAAGCAGCTTCTGAAAGCAGTAGAGCTCATTCCACTGCAAGTACGATGACATGCTTCTCTGAAAATGACGAAGAGAAAAGATCCTTTTAGCACATTGCTGAACATCAGCCACAGTTGTCTTCGCTATACTTACGATAAATTTCACGAGATTTGGTTGTTTCCACTGTAAATCTAGTGCCGGCAGTTCACATGGCCGTGTCATGAATTCCTCAATGATAGGCTCGTGCGGAAAATCGGGATCTTTCAGCGCCTTTCGTTTGATTTCCAGTTCTGCCTTCACATTGGCACGTTGTTGCTTCCATTTGGATTCATCGCATCCGATCGACCGATGACAATCCAGACAACCGGCTTTGCGATGTTGCATCAACTTGCCAATGTGGCCACAATCTGGACAAACATTTTTGTCGTCCACCTTTACCTCCAACTCGGTCAACCTATGAGCCGTATTGCGCCACGATCTGATGCGCTGTAATATCGTTTGATTGTCGTAGCAGTTCAACAACCGAGTGACCATTTCCCTGCCCACACCAGCTACACCTGCGGGGCAATAGTCACAGCCGGACAGGAGAGCCATGGCAACGATTTTCTCCTGTCCCAAACGCAATCCAGCGCTGTTTGCACGTTCCAGATCGTACACGTCCACCGAACCGCCATTCTGGGAAGCACAAAAGTTGCGAAACACACGTACGGCCCCGTACGCGAAACAATCAGAATCCTGACTAATGACACCATCGATGAGCGCGTCCCGATTGAGATACGCGCAAAGGGCTTCTGCTTCACCCGGTGCCTGGACACAAACAAGTCCCATCGCGCTCAGCAGCTCCTCGCATTGTTTCAGTACATGGTGGAACCGGTTACGTTTCTGTTCCGTAGGTTTGGATGAGGCTTTCTCCACCGCTGCCGCTGTTGCACCCGCTTTATCACAATTGGCAACCTTTTTGGGGCGTACTCCGCGGAACTGAAGTTGATTGCGCTTCACGATGACGCCGTACTTGAGCGGCGGTGCTGCACCTTCAAGTACGAATACGGGCGTTATTCCCGTTTGTAGGAGATAGCAGGTCCGGAAGAATAAATTCCTACAATGAAAAGTACGGTAATGAGTGTTATCTATTGTGATTGTACTTGACGACGTACCGCAGATAGAACCGGGGATGAACGAAATAATCTACAACGTTCAAACTTTCGCACACCCAACCGGAGAGATCGATCGCGACCACTTTGTTGCTTAGTTCAAACAAGGGCTTCCGCTCCATGTGTGGAGTAAGTAGATTCCACAAATCTTTCACGCCCATCCCGAGTAAACTCGATTCAGTCGAAGTACAGGAGCAGGTTGTTGGTTGGAATTTGAATGTTCAACCGAAGATCGCGGTTGTTCCGGTTCCTTTTGACATTTCGGTAAACAACATAAAGAGCACCCTGTGCCTGATAGCCTTTCCACTTCGTTGTGCAATACTCTCCACTTTTCGCAAAAAAAACAAAGAGATTCATCAATCTTTTTTAGATTCGGTCAAATTACCATCTCACTGTGATATTCTTGTTGCGCCGGAGCCTTTAAATGAACTAGATTGGATAAAAATAGTAGATAAATGTGGCTACTACATTTTTGCACAACACTGTATTTTGACGTTGTTTATGCAAGGCAGTTAAACAGTTCGTGCGTTTTAATAAAAGAATTAAAACAGTTTGGGGGAAATGTATCTTCGAGAACAATCATGACAATTTTAATTTAGTTATGGGTAACACTTCGTTGAGTCCATAAGTCCGAAACAGGAAACAAAAAGGGAAACATCGATTCCCCGTTTTCGCCAAGCATTCGATTCCGGTTGGCCGGCACGTTTGTAATTTTGGCAAGTGTGCGTGAGCTCGGTACTGAAGGCGTATAGCTCGATGTGGCTGCCGTCTGTCTGTGTTACGCGTTCCAGGTTTTTCTGGCCAAAAGACGAAGGCCGCGCTGAACCAAAAATACGTTCATATTGAGGACAATTTTGCGTAAAACACGGCACAGCGAACCCGTTTGAACTGTCCGCGTACTAGTCGCGTACGCAACGAGCACATTCTCCTCACCGAGCCCCACCGCCCCACGGGAGTTACCAGCAGAAAGGGCCATCTCACGGGTCAACCGAATATTGCGGAATGGTGGTGGTTCTGCGCTGAAAGCAGTGTGTGGCAACGCGGATTTCCGGGCGCTCACATCGAGGTATTTGCGGTATCCCCCGGCCCGGGAGCACTATAGGTGTCCCCGGATTTGTCCCGTCCCGCTGTAGGGTGTGCGCACAACGTCTGTGGTGAAAAGAAAGGGCACCCGTCATCGTCTTCTCTCCCCCTCTGTTTCCCAGGAAGATTATCCGAA
>NC_064874.1:47731902-47736902 GCF_943734745.1 Anopheles darlingi
TTATGTGTATGATTTTTTCTCAAGTCCCAGGTCAATCGCATGGTAAACGATGTTCGGTTTTGTTGATCTATTATTTTCTATTATAAAAAATCATTCGTTTTCCTTACTATCGCAAATATTCAAAATGATTATGGAAAAGTATATTTATCTAGCGCTTGTATAGAAATTTAAATTTTAAAAACAATCGATAATTATTAAAAAAACAACAAAATAATAATTAAATGTTGAAAATAAAGCAAGACATAGAAAACCATAACCCAACGTGTACGTAGCAATCGTTGATGCAGGTAATGTAACTCTGTAGTTTGATATGATCTGTTTATCGTTGTTTTGCCTGCCATATTCCCAAGTATACCAATCATTTCACGGATCACGAATTTTGCAGAAAATATCGGGAACCCTCGTTCTAACGGATTCCGGACCGGTTTTTGAATGTGGCTAAGGAATAGGGCTAAGGAGGATCAGTCCGGAAGGACTTGACCGGCGGGTTCGGATTCACCGCGCTCGAAGCCCAGATTTCCTCTCGCCTCTTCAAAGTCGGCCCGCTGCAACGGAGACGCCCGGGTCGTATCCGGGTCGGATCCGGGTGGCCACGGCAACGGACTCCCGGGGTGAATCGCAGGGAGCAAAAACCACGGATCTACCGGTCGAATCTTGAAGGAAAACGTCCGATTCAAACCGAACATTCTGTCTCGCTCACTCTTAGCGGAACTCAGGCTTGTGCGAGCGAGAGGGCTGCGTCGTTTACATCACCGCGGTTTTAGGAGTCGGCAGTTGCGGTTTTCGTTTTTGACAGAAAGGGGTCGCTTTGACAAAGATGACGGCGGTCTCGAAAAAAAACGAAAAAAGTGGCTGCGGATTCTGTGATTACGGAAATGAATTATTATTAATAACCTCCGAGCGGTTTCGTCGCGGATCAGTATGATCCAGAGCATAAGCGATAGAAGCATGCATTGAGTTGCCGATCGCCCCGAAACACCTGCTAGTCCCGTTGAATCTCATCTGCCTGGGTGCCTGGGATTTCTGAAGGTAAACCTTTGCGGTATCCCGAGATACCAAACATCGGTATTCTGCCGGTTGAAGGCATCCGCAAGGTCGATGGCCAATGAGCAATGCAGGGCTAACGCTGCTGGTGCGCTTCGTTTTAGCAAAATGCATTCGTCCAACCTAGTGCATCTCGAATGGAATGAACGGCTCGATAGTGTCGTGAATATTGACCATACCAGCCTGCCCCAACGCCATCACCATCAACTCCATCCTGAGGACGGCCACAGTGATGTGTATCGGCGACTTCAAGATAACGACGGCGGTAGTAGCAGCTCCACGAGCAACGACACGGAATGTACGACCCTGCTCGACGAGTCTTGTCGAAAACAAGAGCGGCTCTACGATTTCGTCTCAACCTCCGAGCTACGGCACCGAGGCCACAGTGGCTGCTCCAAAAGCAAAGTGTTCTTCTTCGTCACGGCACTGTTCGTGTTTTTCACGATTCTGGTGGCCAACCTCCCGTTCAGCAATGAGCACGGTCGCGTTGGTAAGTCCGTTCTACGGTGTCCTTCGACACATAAGTAGCAACTCCCCCTCAAGCTCCCGCATTTCCAATCGCAGCATCCTTGTGCATTTGGACAGATACGTTCCACAACCCACGGTCACTACGATTTCTCCGTCCCTAGTCGACCTCTATCACAGTCAAATTACAAACACGCATGCAAGGCATTTCTTCCGACAAATATTACTTTGGCCTCGAACACTGATTGAAAAATTCATTGACATTGTGGCAGTTCGTGAGTGTGCACCGCAAGGGCCACAAGCAAAAGAGAAGATAAGAGAAATTCGGGTGAACCTATCGGAGCCCCAGCATTACTCAGCTCGTTGGCTCCGACTCGACCCCATGTCGGCCATTCCTCTCGGCATCGTTTCTATTGGTCATGTTTTGGCTAGACAGGGTTGATATTTGCAGATTTTGATTATGCAAATTATGTGTCTCCCCCGCTGGGACGAACCGGAGAGCATTGGCCGAGTTTGTGACGCACAGAGACAGACACGCGCCTCCGAGCAACGTTCCGCGGCGTCTGGTCCGGGAGCGGCAGCACTGACAGCAGTAGGCCACTTTCGAGGCAATGCACGAGGTCGCTTTAAAATATTTGAAAAAATGTATAAAACCAAATGAAGGCAGGAACACAGTATGCCATAAATCAGTACTGTGTGTCATAAGGAGCTGCCGGGAAGTTTTCGAAGAAGAAAAAAAAAAAACCAAGAGTGTTCCAAGAGGGAGTATGGGAAAAGGAAAGCGAATTGAATTCAACGAATTTCAATTGATTCAATTGGCGAAATACTCGTCCGGTCTGACAAATTGGTGGCTCTTGGAAAGGTTGCCCGCAGCGGATTGCGTGGCTGGTACATTCCAAAAGTATATCCTGGGTTACTGGATCTGCATCTGTATTGGAATTGGAAAGCAAGCTTAAACAGTTTACAAAAACGCGAAGGTGCTAAGAAGTAGCTAAAATCTATGCTAGTGATACGGATACGGGTCTTTTTCATTAAGAACATACCAGTAACTGGTCTCGCCTCAGACTGTCGCGATCAAGCCCTTCAAACATATTTTTTTTAGAGAAAAATGGTTTCAAATAAGTGTTCATAAAATATGTCTATAAACATGTCTAGCAAAAACCTAAGCTTTCTGCTAATTAACAGATAAACACGATTCGCATGACGTCAATTTATCACAGTCGATCGTTCGTCGGGCATTGCCACAAGCTACTGCTTAAAAACGATTGGATACGAAGACAATTCCTTTGTTAGAAATGCGTTCCCCTAAATCATTAGTTGGGTCCTCTCAGGCAGACGAAAACGAAAGCAAAGCAACGGCTACGACGCATGGGTGGCAGGCTAGAGGCCGGGCTAGACCAAACGCTACGTACCCCGTTCCTCACGACGCACGCCCTCGTGCTGCTCTATCACGTTGTCACTGTAGCGTGGTGACGTATAGGAATTCAGTCTATCAATGGAATAGTGACGCCAAAAGCGACTGTTAAACTAGAAAGCTTCTGTGGCACCATTTAGCAGCAACTAGCAACTTCGACGATCTCTATCAGCTTACGCATGAATGAAGCGATCGCCGGAAGCCATGGCCGGTGGACTTCCAACACCAATGAAATTCTAGTGCGTAAGCGCAACATGCGTCTAGCACACGCAACCAACGTAACGATCGCGGGATGGACCGTCTCGTGTTTCGGTTTGTGCGTACACGCGCATTGCCAATTGCTAAACTCTTGTGGCCACCACTTGGGTCTTCCGGACAATCGTGTCGGCACGTGTAGGACATATTTACAGCAGAGGCTTCCTTTGCAAAACATTCATCAATCGCTCTCTAGAATGAACATTATCAAAAGGTAGTAGCCAACGGTCGTTTCCTAGTGACTGGTTGGATACTGTCGCGATACCGAAGCCGTCCCACATAACATACTGTTTCCATGGTATCGTGTTCTTGCGCTGTTGTGGCGTTGATTGGAATCAATTAAAAATGTTTCTGATTTTATTGATACCAGTTTTGCACACGTCACAAACAGTGATTCGTGCAGCCACTTGACCACATTGGCAGGCAAGGGTGGGTACAATTTCTTCGACATCGATCATCGATTAATGGAGCCGACATCGGCGACAAATGCAGCGCACCCGCGCACAACTTCTTCAATGCACCGACCCATCGCACCATGCGCACCCGGTGATAATGGCAGACACACAGTGATTGGTCGCAGCATCGTCAACCATGATATTGTACTCCTCCCCTCCTTCTTCCCCATCTTTTTGCCTTGGTTTCGTTTTTGTGTGAGCAGCATGAATTGCAACCGCAGCTGCATGCGGGTTGGCCAACGGGTCAACTGATCACACACATTGCGACGCAGCGAAGCAGCACTTTCGCCAACAGCAAACGGGGTCCAAGGTTACTGCACTGTTCCAAACGAAGTGATCGTCTGAAGAGCGTCGCTGTCCATCCAGCTGGCAAAATTAGATAATTTAAAAATGTCTCTCACTAACCAAGACGAATCCAGCTAATTGTGGCTAAGCAAGATGAATCTTTCGTGTCGGTAGTAGTGTTAACAGTAATATATCGTTTTTTAAAATTGAAACGGATTTATCTTAAAGCGAAGGGTTTGTTATATTTGCTAATGTAATTATAGATGTTTGCTAGTTTTATCATTTTACCCAAATTCCACTGGCGTCTTAGATGCTGTTGTGAGTTCTTTTTTGATAGCATTCCAATCGAATTCGGTTTTCTTTTGTTAGTCAATTAAATCAAAGTAATATCGTTTTCTTTTTAATAGTTTATTCATTTATTTTTTTTGTATTATCTAACCGTTAAAGATCGTTTCTTTCAATGCTGTATTTTATTTTTTTTGATACAAAAAACAGCGTATTCTAATGCTACTTTTTAGGTTGTTTAGCTCTGGTTCCATATTTGATTTTTTCTTATGTACGTGTTCGTGTTTCAATCCAATCGTTTAAATTCGTTCTAATTTCGTTCAGCTAAAAATTAATCTGGAACCGCCCCTAATCGCGAATAAAGCCTAGTCCGATTCTGTGTGCGATTATTTACAAACACATTTGGCCTGTATCATCGTTCCTTTCCACATTCCTTGGCCGTCGATTCGTTATACGACTGGCATTCGTTGTAGATGACGACGGGAGGTTTTTGCTTGTTTCGTTTGCAGTGATCATGTTCGTAGATAGTCCATCGTCCGCATGGTTTGATATAAGTTGAAACGTGCAGCTGGAACATGCAATGGAAAACGAGAGATGGCAAATGGTTTCAAACGGCATCTTCGTTCCATCTTCGCTTACAATACAAACATTGGACGGGGATCATCGATCGTCGCTTCTGCTTGCGAGTCATACTCGTGATTCGTGGTGCTACGTGGTGTTGGTGGTGGCGTTAGTCGTGTGTTCGAGTTCGTTCATCGCGAGGTTTATTCCTGTTCGCGCGAGGATCACATCGTGTT
>NC_064874.1:47739402-47819402 GCF_943734745.1 Anopheles darlingi
GCCATATCATTCTACGACACCAATTCGGTGGCGGTAAAATCTTCAAAAAACCGGCTCGTCATTGAAGGTAATCATCTGCTGACGGGGTTTCTATTCTGCGAGGCAAAACCGATCGGAGACACAAGCAGCAAGTGGTAAGGTTATTTTTTTTTTGGTTTTTGATATTCAGTGTTCTTTGGATTGATTGCCACCATTCCTTCTCAGGTACTCACCGGCCTACATGTATGGCAAGGAAGTATACCCGAAGTACCTTTCCGGTACAGCGTACTTGATGAACTTTGAAGTAGCGAAGCTGCTGTATCGTGGCAGTTTGTCTACGCCCATCTTTCACCTCGAGGATGTCTACTTGACGGGCATCGTAGCGGACCGGGTTAAGGTGCGGCGTCGGCACCATCCGCTCTTCTTCTATTCGTACACCAAAGATCTGTGCGCGTTGCGTGGTATGATATCACAGCATCAGTTGCAACCGAGTGAAATTCGAACAGCCTACGACTACATCACCAATGCATCGATTGTGTGCCCGGCACCTGATAAGCATCTAACGGTTGGCCAGTTAAAACTTCAGCAGCGCAAAAAGTGTCAATGATGCCGCAAGTCACACGTACCGGTCATAGCGAGACCCGGAAGCAGGCGATACCATCGAAACAATTTCCTCTGGTCTATGTGGTGAGACTTTTTGGACGTCGTTCCGTGTGAACCACCGTTACACATTACTCTTAAGTCCGATTGTAGTATAGTTTGGTCCGTATCTCATACATCAAGGTTGGTTCTTTGCACAAAGCTATTAGTTACGCACAATTTTGTGACTAAACCCAGAAGCACAAAGAGACAGATAGAGGGAAGTGTTCGGCTTTAAACCGGTTTAATTATATTAACCTTGATTAATTGCCATGGGGCATTTCATTATGCTTGCAATATCATAAGTTGATAAGGGTTCCCCGGGTATTTTGTCCGTTTGCTAGTTCTGCATGTGTGCGCCTACATTTGTCGTTGCGTTTTCGTTCAGTAAAACGTTGTATTAAACGCGATGTGCGTTTGGGATTCCCGTGGCGTTATTGCAGTTGATTCTCTAGCCCTCAAGAAGTACATGACACCTTGTAGAAATGATATACTATATTGCTCTTAACGCAACCATTAAGTCTGCTGATGCGCTTCCTCTCAACGAATCGATTTTGCGATCGAATTACGAACATAAACCAAGATAACATTGGGATATTTATCGAGTAAGGAAAGGAAGAAAGGTGTAAAATTACCAGAACCATAACATTTAGCTAAGCTTTTTGCCTTCAACACAGACGTCCTTACTAAACAATATAGTAACTTATAGAGCCAGTTTGTATGGGGTCGTCAAATCGTCAATAGAAAAATACTATCCCTCTCTCTCTCTTTCTCTCTCATCTCTCTTTCTGGTAGGGTCTCCTTCTGGTCGGAGGACGGAGTATAATGAATCTCATTTTTGTCTTCAATCCTAGTGTAGCATAGAGTTAATAGTACCGTCGCGATCAAACAATACATCACTCTGCTGCTGTTCTTTTAGCTTTCCGGTTTGCACAATGGAAAAAAAAAACAGCAAAACTTTGTTGACTGAATTTCCTTAAAATGATTTAAGCATGGTTTAAAGATTTTCTTAATTACCGCATACAAAATTGCTTATGAATAGTTTCTATGATAAAACACACTGTTGGCACAATTATGAACATAGTTAAGTGATTTAAGCTTTAACAAAAATTAAAGAGCCTGTCGTGGTATGGTTCTAATAGTATTAAAATGAGGTTAAATAGGTGATGTAAGCTAAATGACCCCTCATGATAAAACAAAACATATGCAACGATAATGTGACCATGACAGACGCGTTAGAATGGTGATGATTCGAAGTGAAAAATAAATCATTTAATTCAGCTGTGATTCCTTAAAAGAAAAAAGAAAAGTTAAAATTTAGATAGGTATACAAATGAGAGATCTAGTGCGTTGAAAAGCAACAGAGTAGTTAAATTAGACAAAAAAAAAACACAGAAACAAGAAAAATCGGGCCTCTCGAGTCACACACACTTAAACACACACACACACACACACACTTAAACACACATACACAAAGATACATACGAAGGATTGGTGATAGAACAATAGGGTCAAGCTATGCTGTTACTCATTCATACAGATTCTAATGAAACCCAGACAAAAAAAAGTGTAACACATTACAATTTAACGTCCAAATCGTGTGCCGCCGTTGCCATCGGGTCCGAGAACGGGATCAATGGGGACGGGTACGGCATTGCATAACTGGAACTATTAGCGAAAGTATGTAATATAGAATTTTTCAGATATTCTGAATTTCTAGGAAAGAGAGCAAATGGTGAAAGATTGTGCAAGGTAGCAGCTGGCGTACAATGCAGTAGATTCGATGTTTGCGGGTAGAAAATGAGGGGATTTGTTTGAAAGCACCAAGTGTAGCAGTAGCAGTTCCACCAGCAGTGGAAGTAATAATTGTAGTATCGGTAGTAGTAGTAGCAGTAGCAGCAGCAGCAGCAGCATAAAAAGACATGCTAAGCATAGCAGCACCTAAGAATCTCCGCGAACCGGCCGATACCGGAACCGCAACACACGTCACTTCCCACACGTAGTAGGCGATAAGGCGCACAAGTACGAGGCCTAGCAACAGTCTCCAAGCGCCAAATGGAAAGCAATTGAATTGGATCTGAATAAATTGTATGGTGGATAGTATGGAAAGCACGTTGAAACTGTGTCGCTGTGTCAAAAAAGACATGCAAAGTGAGGTTTAGTTTAAGCGTGTTGGGCTCGGTTAAGAACATGTTGGAGCACACATTTTGTGCCCGAGTTCATCTCCTCTGATTGAAGGGTAGTTATTATAAATTAGGGAATCTCGTGATTGTTTCTTCGTTTGTTCTAACTAAGAGCTAGTTTATCACACTATGGGAGGGTTAGAATGGATAGCAAGAGAGGCAGAATAAAATTGACGGCTTAGCGGAGGCCGGAGTAATTCAAATGCAACTCAGTTGTGCTTATATTTGGTCAATCTGTGATATTTCATTTATAAACGATAGTGATATATCATGATCTGACTTGACTGATCGGGAGTGATTTATCACGATGACCGGCGATGGCATAAGGTGGACCATTGAAACTGTGGGTACGCGTGTATAATTTTTCTCGGCTTTTCGTAGATTCTTACCGTTGATTGTTAATCGTTTGTCCGCATATCCATATGATTTCTTTCATTTGCGTTGATTTATTCAAACATGGATTTCCGATCTGATGCGAAACGATGCTGTTCATGAGACACGGAAATTATTTCCAGTAGTGCTAGTTCTTTTTTACTTTTAGTTTTTCTCAGTGTTTCAGTGTTGGTCTTTTTTAGAAAACGTTTATTAGATTTCCGTGACTATTACACATAGATGTTCTCTCAATTGGTTTTAAATATTCCGTTCAATACTAGTTCTTTTTTTTCTATGAGTCCAGAGTATCGGTTTCTCTGGTATTGAAGCGTACATCTTCTGTTTTGTTTCTTCTTGTGTTTATTAAAGTGTATGTATGTGTGTGTGTGTTTGTTTGTTGCTTTTATCATATCATTCTTCTGTTACGCTTCACTGTTTTGTGCAAAGGTTTGTTTTCTTTTGTTAATGTGTGCTCGATAAAAAGGGTACGTGTTAGAAATTGTTTTTTTTCCTCTGCTGTTTTTGTTAATCTTTCTAATGCTCATTTTGCTTCATATCTACCGTCATTTCGTCTATGTAGCTTTGGTTTTAATTTCTCGTTTTGTTATTTCCTTTCCCGGCCCTCCAGCTGCCCTGTTCACTCGGATTAGTCTCAATCTCGTGTCTTCTAACCATTGGATTTCTGATCACAGCTAAACTAATAGTGCATTCACGTGGACGACCGCAAAAGCGAAAACGAAGAGGGCTGTGTGCTGTGTCTGTTCTGTTATGCTACCGTAACCGATAAGTTGTATGAACCTGTCATCAGCTTTCGGTCGCAGTACTTATTTTTCGTTTTCTAGGTTCAACGTGAAGCCGTCTAAGATGGAGACGCACAATGGAGGCGCATGGTCAATCATTAAAAAAAAAGAAAAAATAAATCTGCTGAAAAACAGTTACGTTCTGGAGGGTTACAAATAGTGTTCTGTAGAGTAGTACAACGATTGAAAGTTTCTTTTTTCTGTTTTACCCAAAAATAATACCTATTATCCTGCTTGCAGCAGTTTACGGTGTTGTAAGTTTTCCGTCTGCGAGTTCGGTTCCCTTATCCTTTGCGACCCGGTTCCATAAGTGGTGAATGGGATCGTTATCGTTCTCTAATTGTAACAAACAAGTGTGTGTGTGTGTGTTTTTGGTGAAATACAAACGAACTATCCCTGGGCGACCACTTAAACGATTATCAATATGGGATAGATTCCATTTTGTGATAATTAAACGAATGCGTTCTTCTGCCCCAAGACTTAACAAATAAGAGCGAAGAAGAAGAATTGTTCTTCTTACCTGGTAATTGTAGTAAATATATGTATGTCGTACTGTGCTCGGTCGTCATTTGTTTATCGTTTATCTCACAGATACGCTACTACGGTCACCGCAAGATCAGCAATATTTGTCCGTTTTTCTATCGCTCTATGAACATGGTACGGTGCATTTGTTGAAACACATCGAGATCGTTGAATGAAAATGATGGCATTTGCCTGACGTCACGCAGGGAGCTGGGCGCGCTCCAAATGTGAGCGGTTAAGTAACTGTTAGGATAAACCTGCATCAGTATGTTTTCTGACTCGGCCACCTCCTCTCCCGCGCTCCTACCCCGTCTGTTTTTTGTTCTCTCTTTCCCTTTCTCTCATTCCCTCTCAGTGTTTCTAATTCGTTCGATTCTTTTCTTTTCTTCTACAGCAAGGCACGTATGAATTTATCAAACAGTGGTACGATCCGTGTAAATCAGCCTAAGATAGTATGAGTATGAGTATTATACCTAATCGGTTATCCCTTTTTGTTTCTACTCGCCACAGGACACGACACCTCTGGCGCACGGTGCAAACCGCTTGCTTGCATTCGTCCGAAGGGGTCCGGTTTCGTATGTAAAGTGGATTAAAATAGTTCCATGAAAGTAGTGCTTCTCTTCGGACCTTCGGCGCCTTCCATTCCACCATGCCTTAGCCTCTATGCATTCTATCACTTGGCGAAAGATCCTGCACTAGTTTTGACCGTCCCGGCCCTTCACCTTCCAGTGATTAGTTCGCGAGTATCTTCCATTCCTTTGTTGGATTGCTTCCACACTCACGCTGCTGCGGAGTACCCGACACCCTCCTGGTAATCACATTTTCGTGCGTAGCCTCAAACCAGCCGCTCATCGCTGCGCAGTACGTTATCTATACAATACAAACACTCAGACACGATCGTACTTACGTACAGACAGACATACACACACACACACACACACGCACACACATACACACAGACCTACACGTGGTACATCCAGACACATCTAGAGTAGGAAATTTTGCCTTCGTCTCGAGAAGAAAGTGGAGCAGCCGCGTGGGGCCACCACAGGTATGTATCCATCACACATCGATATCGAAGTAACGGGCACTAGAAGGTGCACTAGAGTAAAGGTGCAGAGCTGTGAGAAGGTGGACTGGAAGTAGAGGAACTTGAGAGCGAAATAGTTACCTGCAGCAGAAGCCGTAGTAACTGTGGACTCTGTGGACACTATACTGTACAGACATCGACAGACCTTTCGGAATGGGCGGTACGTAAGAAGGCGGAAAGCGAAACCACGAAGGTATACTGTTGTATCCGTGGTACCGGTTCCGGGATGTTGGCATCTATCTCTCAGGTGTTCTCGTGCTCGGGTGGCTCCCCCCTCTTTGTGTATCATTTTTACTCCTCTTCAAACCTTCCAGGAACCGGGAGCGATCGTGTAGTCGATGCGTAGTCGAGGCCACTAACCCGTCCTGGCCTCTAGTGTGCAACGATAGGCGGCGCAACGGGTGCTCGCAGCGTTCCATGTTCATCGGTGATGGTGGTAATGGATGTCGCCACTGTCGTCGTCGCTCGATCGTCCATCGTCTGGGGTAGAGGCGCCGGTCCCGCCACCAGTCCGGCCACCGCCGAGGTCGTGGTAGAGGTGGACATTGTGTTACCACCTGCTGTCGACGAGGATGACGAGGAGGAGGAGGAGGCCGTCGACGATTGGGTCGCGGACGAGGGTGAGCCCGAGTTGAGCAGATAGATGCTAACCGTATGCTAGCACTTCGGGTGGAAGGTTTTGCGATCCGGCAGCAGGCAGAGAATGCTGAGCGCCATCACCATGTGCCAGATCGAGTGAACGATGTGATAGTTCTGTTTCGTCTGCAGAAAGGCGAAGCACACGAGCCCCACCATCACCAGCACACTGCCGACCGGTAGGTAAAGCGCTAGATAGTTACGGGACGGAAAGCACCGTTTCGTCTTGCGGCACCGTAGACCCCAGCTGACCGAGATGAGACAGATGCCGGTGAGGGCCGGTGCCAAGAACACCCACAGTGACTGCTTGTTCAGTTCGGTACCGAACGCAAGCAAAATAGCACCGAGTACGTGCAGCAGCGAGACGAGCTGGTGCCGCACGTTCGACATCGCGATCAGCGTCACCCAGATGGCCAGCAGGCCACAGTAGAAATCGCAGAACTGTAGCACCCCGATCTTCACCAGACAAAAGCTGAACTCTTCCTCGCCCGAATCGCACGCATGGTAGAACGCGGAGAAGAACATGGCGAAGAAGTAGATGATCGCTTCACTGTGGTAGCCACGCCTGACCGCATAGTAGATGCTCGGTAGGAACAGTAGATTGGAGAGCGTGAGCAGAAGCGAAGCGAGCAGAATGGACGCACTGGACGGTACCTGTGAGTCCTCGGTACAATCCCACCCTCGATAGTTGCGCAGACAGAGACAGGTGGAAAAGACGAATCCACCGGACATGTAGTGATAACAGCGACCGAATCTGCCACACCGACCGGCCACACAAGGGCTGCTCGAGATGGTGAACACGACACTCGAGTTACACTCCGGGTTACCGATCGTACCACCGCCGCTAGCACTCTGCTCCGTCACGTACTTGTGGTGCAGCTCGAACCGGCGAGCCATTCGCTCCGATTGTGCCGTACTGCCGCTGCATTTGGCGTCCATGAGACACTCTTTGATTTTCAGTGTTTCCGTTTCGTTGAGCGCCCCAAGACAGTGCTCGTCGGCGACGCACGTACGGTAGTAGGCGAGCCGATCGGCACAGGAGCAGGGCGATCGCATCGCTTCCAGCGAACCACGATAGGTACGGATAAAATCCTTCACACTGTCGATGATCGTCGTCCGGGCGGTTAGATCGGGACCGTGGCAGAACAGTCCGAGCGTCACGTACCAGCTGCCCGGTTCGGGAAACGGGACATGCACCAGGCCCGTGTTCGTGTCGGCATCCGTATTGTTGATGACGATTGCGGCCGGGTAGATGTGCCGACCGTACACACACTTGTCCGGCCAGGTCGGTATACCCGGTTCCTCTAGCCGTAGGCACACGATCACGGTTTGGTTCGCTTTACCGGCGCTACTGTTGGCGCTTGCGTGGCCCGAAGATGACGACGACGACGACGACGGTGAGCCAGGGGTCGTGGTGCTTGCAGTAGTGCTTGCCGCAATCGAAGTCGCCACTGTAGATGTTGTCGCCGTCGTTGTCGTCGTCGTGGTAGCGGTTGTCATGGTGACCGGTAGCTCGGGTATAAACTCTTCCTCCTGTACATCGACCAACTTCTCGGCGACGACACCCGCGTGCTCGTTGGTGGATTCCTGGTGCCGCGCATCGATCAGGCTCGCCTTTAGGTCCTGCCGCATGGCTACCGCGAAGCTGAGCGTACCACCGATATCGTACACATCGTTAACGTCGAACTTCATCAGGGCGGGCATACCGGAGGTCAGATTGAGCGTCACCGGTACCGTACCGTTCACGTCCGGGAGCAAATCGTAGTCGAACATGAAGAACTCTCGGTACGTCTGCCGTAGTACCGGGTACCGATCGAAGGCGCGACTTGGTAGCGATTTCGTCATCTCACTGCCCACTCCATCGGTGGTCGCCAGGGGTTCAACAGAGGGAGACAGATCGTTGCCGGTACGCTCGCTACTGCTACCGTCGTCCTCGAGCATGTGATAGATCAGCTCGATCGTAAAGCGAAGGTACTCTACTTCCTGCTCCAATGCCTGCTCCTCTTGCTCTTCCTCTAGTGACCTATTCGCTGCCGGTGGTGGTGGTGGTGTTGGGGCAACCGTCACTGTGCCGTTTTTGTTAGTACTACTAGCTGGTGCCTGCTTCTCCTCGGACCGCAGAAAATCCAGATCCACGTAATGCCAGGCACTTTCGTGCGGATAGAAATCGATACTGACGTCACCGGTTTGGTTCGGGCAGATGAGCGCATTCTGTAGGTAATCGCGTCCCGTCGGTAAACCGTGCGCCTGCACGAAGAACGTCACATCGGTACAGTTGAGGCAGGCGTCGGTGATGTGCAGGCGCCAGGTGACAATCGCCACACCAGCCGGTACGAAGAACTTGTACGTGTTGGGTTCACTCTGGTTGGTCGCGACCATCTCCGGTCGTACCGGTATTGCCAGTGTGCCCGGGTGCCGCATACCGACGTGCAGGATCTGAGGAGTGACACGAACAACCGCCATCTCGGACATCAGCAGCGTTTCACAGGATGCAGCCAGTCCTGTTGAATCAGGATCGACAAGAAGGGAGAGAAATGGAGAGAAAGGAGAGAGTTTTGAGTCTGCGAACATCAGCCAGAGTTTCATTTTCTTAAAATGCAAAACGTTTCGTGTTGGTAGAGTTCATGAAATATGTTTTCCCATAATATGGGGCGGCGCGGCGCTGGTAAGGAAGTTTTGTTAGCTCGAACTTGCCTCGAAGCGGGGACGGATGAGGTGAGCGAATTGAAAGACGGCACGAGAGAAACCACAGGAAGATGCGACCTTGCTCGCACCTTTCGGCTTCCCCCCTCCTGTCCGTTCCTTCCGACGTTCCGACGAAACTTTCAACTATTCCATCGGAAACATCGGGGAAACAAAACGAAAACTCTCATTCGGTTTCGCCCTTATCTATCGCGGTTACCATCTTCATTCTGGAAAAGTTCAACCGCAGCCTCCAGGCGGGAGAAGAGGGAGTGCCCCCCCCCCCCCACCGAAGTGGTGTCCCAGTGCTGGTTGTTCGACTTGACGCCGGTCTCCGGTGCGTTTTTGCAAAAGACTTACTCAATTTAACGGTGAGTTCATCTACAAACCACCACAAACCACAACGGAACTCCACCACCGCCATCGCGTCTGTTACTCAGTCCACTTGACTGGTGCGGTGGTGGTGGTGGTGGTGGTGGTGCACACATACATAGAGTGGTGCACCCGGGAAACTCCAACTGAACTAGTAGGGTTCGTTCGGTGGGCCTGATGTTTCCATCTTCTATCGTTCGCTGCAAGCGGCTGCAGTATGAACATTGAGGAAAAGTTTCTCGTTTCTTGACGTCCTCGGCGTGTCGTCATCGTCATCGTCGTGGCACGGAAAGTACCACGCATTGGTCGCGGTTGCGTGCGCCGAGTAGACGCACGTTGAGTAGGTGAGAAGCAGAGCAGAGCAGAAGCATGTGGAATGCAATTTTTCGTTTAGTGTTAAGGTGGTGGAAGTTGGCCCACACTCAAAAGGAATGGCGGAATTATGCGGTGGGACACTTTTTGGGATTTAGTTGCATTTGGATTCTGTCGATTCGGACAGTCTCACGATGAAAGCTTCGCACTTGAAGCACAAAAATAGTGTGTTTGCGTATCAGTCTGATTTTGCCACCAAGGTGGAATTTACTTAATTTGCTTGTTGTGGAACAGAACGGTTTGTTGGTGAGATGACGGGTCATTTGTACTTGTGTGTGAAAAGTAGTTTGATGTGAAATGGTGGTCAACTGTAAACCATCCTTTATGCGCCGAAAGTTGGATTTCTAATGTCGCGAACTATTTGAAATATTATTTTCCATTGGGATTTATGATCTATTTGGATATTTTTTAAAGTACAAACTGACGTCTCTATACACGGTTTTCGATCGATTCTACTCTTTGTATTCTAAAGAGTTCTAACTTTGTCACTATTCTGTCTGATTATATTTGTGGTTCAAAATATGCTCAGGTGAAATACCTTTAAGTGGTCTTCAATATATTTACAAGTGCCCAAAACGGGCTACATACGCGCAATATTATTGGTCAATTTTACTATGATATATTCAGCATATTATTAGGAACTGGAAAACTCTTTAAAGAGCCAGAATACGTTAAAGGAATCCAAGTAATCTGGAATATTGACCAACGATATCGCGGGTATGCGGAACGCTTAACATGTTTATCACATATTCGACAAAGTTCAGTTGAATTAAAGCTCAGTCAAGTGAAGGAAAGCGCCTAGCGTCCAATTTGCTTTTTGTGGAAAGACAAACTCGCAGCAAACAATGGATAACTATTGGTTGCTTTATCAACTTGTCGTGTTGGTGATGTCAACGATTGATTAGCCTACTAGCCTACTAGAAACTAATATCGCATATCGTGAAGAAAATTATAAATTCTTTCTGTTCTTCCTTTCCCAGATGTAGGGCTCTAATGGGATTTCTCTCAATTACCAAACAGTTGGTTATTGCAATTTAAGCAACTAGAACACTCAGAACTGATTTTGTGAAGTCCTCAAAGCTATACCATCATCGATTGAGATTATTTTAATTAGCTGCACAAGAGCAGCGGAATCCCTAGCACCGCGCTTCTCGCTAATCAACCAAACGAACCGAATCGGTCGTATAGCAACCGTCTGGTGGTGACGATGATGACGACCGGTGCGGTGCTGCAGCATCCATGGTCATGGTTGGCCATGATGATGCATAGATGTGATCCTTGAAGCACGTCACATTAGGCAGCAATTTGTTAATACGATTTAGGACCAGCAGCATCACCTCGAAGCGCTCGTCCGTCTATTTTCAAATGCAACCACCACCGACGGTCCGGACCGTTGTGACCTTCCGGGTTCGGTTCGAAGCGCGCACTCGGTGTCCATTTGACCGCACCCAATGCCCGGTGCCCGAAACTGATCGGCCTAATTACAAATAATGACAGTCAATCAAATGGTCGTTTTTGGAAACGACATTCGGACACGAATGGTGGGGGGGGGGGGGGGGGGGACCCCACCACTGGGATGAATGGCCCCCGGTATCGTACCGTTTGCGTGGCCGAAAATGGCCCACGGAGAGTGATGGTTGGATGACAATTTTCCGAATGTCCGAATGGATCTAGTCGATTCCAGTGGACGGTGACGACCTAGCTTACGGAATGGGACAGCGCTCACAAACACACACACACACACGCGCGCACACGCCGCTTTTTTGGGCTGCTGGCGATGGTGATTCGCGAGGACCGCCGCACGATCATCGACATTGGACATGGACATGGAGAATTGGACGATGTCCGGTCTGATTTAATTACACTGGCTACCGGTAATGAACGATGTGCCATTTTGTTGTTGCTTGCGAATGGCCGGCGGTGCCATCTCCGCCGCCCGGATGTCAATTTCTTCGAGCCAGAGGTCCGAACACGTGGCCTGTAGGCCGGGACAGGCTCCTGTTTGGGTCCTGTTTGTCAAATGGGATCGATCGGCGGATGGCCGGTGGCCCGTGTGTGTGTCTTACCTTGCTGCTCGATGCGCTCGTTGTTCGGATCGGTCCAGCTGATAAAGGCCACGGCGAACCAATTGCCCGGGTGCGGCCCATCGATGCTTAATCGGCGTGTGCTGCTGTCCGATTTGAACTGCAGGCTGTGTATTTCGAATCTGTGGAATGGAGAGGAAAGAGTAACAGCGGCATTTAAGAACAGCAACTCCATTGACATGTAAAGGCACAACGCGTAACATAACCCAGAGAGTCACAGAGTCAGAAATTAGGAATATTTGTCATCTAAATCGATTAAGCAAAATTTCCTCTTTAAAGAAGCACCGGAAGATTCTTTCATCGTTATCTTCCGCGAGCAAAAGCACCACGAAGTTTTGTGCCCGCGATTAAAGGTAACGAAATTAAAAGCTCAGCTCCAAACGTGTGCTACCCCGCGGCGTGTTCCTGCATGATGATCATCGGGGTCACACCCGTTCGTTATGTATGCTAACCTCGTATTTACGTATTATCGCCCCGGGACCGACGTACCGGGGTTTTGGGGTAGCAGGGAACCGCGAACGAAAACGGGATGCGAGGAATGAATAGAAATGCGATTCATTAGATTCAACTCGTACGTTTGCAGTCGCGATGGTCGCCACTTGGCCGTAATGGTGCCGCCTGCTTTGTGCTCTCGGCGGTACTCGCCGGATCCTGTCCGTTTTTCCCGCCAAAAATCCTGGCTACTCGACGAAATCGAGACGACGGAGAGCGGATCAACGGAACATTCGGTACCGATTTTGTTAACAAAAAATAAACAGCACATTCTCAAAAAAAAAACAAGGACTCCAGCAATCGTCATCATCGCTCTCACTGTACCGGTCGAGCATCGGTGGGAATGGGTCGAGTGCATAGTTTGAAGGACATCAGAGTACACCGAGGGCTGTAGCGCGCCCAGGGCTGTAAATCAAATTTCAACGCCATTCATCTCCGTCTTCTTGGCCGCAGCGCCAGTGGCTACCCGCGTGGTACTATCGGGCACCGTATTCTCTATGCAAATCTCGCTCCATTTCCATATCATCATCATCACCATCATCACCATCATCACCATCATCGTCGTGAGGACGTCATCCCACCTGAAGACACCCTGGAGTTGTCTCGGTGGTGACCAGGGAAAGAAAAAAAAAACATTTCTCCCCTCCGGGAGACTGGAAGGACACATAATAAACTAACACAAAATGGCGCCTTGGTGGAGGTGGCTGTACCGTTGGGACCTCGAGACCGTCGGCCCTCGAAGAACCGGAAGTTATTCCGGAAGAGGCATTTTTCCATGCCCGAAAACTAGGATTTATTCGACGTCCGTCGGTGTCATCAACTGCTTGCTACAAGCAGAGCCCGTTGGTCCCGATGGGATTGGTCCCATTTTTACAGCGCACATCACAATGTCGTATGTCGTTTTCTTCCCGCAAAAGTTCCTATCAACACCACCGAAGAAGGCAACCGAACCGATCTTTGGGGTCTTTGTAGGAGGGACAGGTGGGTAAGGTTATGATGAAAAAAAAAACTCGATTCCGCTTGATATTCATAGGATTCTATCGTCTTCGGCATCGCGTCAACGGAAGCGTTAGCGGCAAGGGCATATTGGGTGATCTGATTTGGGAACGTTTGGGGTCTGTGCGGTTGAGTTGGAGCATGGTGTTGCGTTCGATTGCGATGTGTAGTGGTGATAGTAAAGATTATCCGGTTGTACCATTTCCATTGAGATTCTTTGTAAACTATACGTTCAACACGCGACGGTGAAGATTAACGTCACTAATTAGAAAGGTGCAGCAGGGTGCCAAATATCCGAATCAAAGCAGTCCGCAATATCTTCATTTTCATGGCCGTATGGCTTTGTCACCTTGGTGGTTAATCATTTGTTTGTAACGAGAAATTTTCAAGAAGATTCAAGATAGAGCCGTTGCATAACAAAGCCATCAGCAACATTATCTTATTGATCGAGCTCTGAGCACTGAGTCCCTAATAGATTCCTCAAATTGTCCGGTGGGGCAAAGCAAAGGAGTTGGTAATTTTCCTTTTAAAAGTTAAACAATAATGTAATTTATTACCACGATCGACCGGCGACTGTTCTCGATTGTAGACAATGTAGCAAAAGGAAATGACGTTTGCCATGGCTTTATAGCCTACGGTCGATTCCACTAGTGGCCTGGTGGAATCCAAACAAAGATCGCTCCCAGCGACGCCGACTCCATCCATCCATCCTTCCATCCATCGTCGGTCAAGTATGATAAACATTTGTTCAATTTCTTCGCTTCCGGCGATGGTTGGCGAAGAAAATGAATTCCTCGATTTCCGGTTGCCACCGCAAGAGGTAGGGGCGGCCGTTGTTTGGAGCAAAGTTTTTGGAAATTCATTAAATAATGAACAATCAGCGAATGGCGGCAGCAGCAGCAGCAGCAGCAGTCGTACAAAAGCAGAAAGGCGACTGGGTGGAAATTTCCACCTTTCTTTGTTTTCCCCTCTCTCTCTCTCTCTCTCTCTCTCTCTCTCTCTCTTCTCGCTGTAGTAGCGGCAGCAGCACGTGCAAGCTATTCCGAGAGAGCAAGGACGAGCCAAGCTGTGGACCGTGGATCGTGGAAGTTTGCCGCAACTCGTTTTCCCTTCAAGCTCCCTGGTCGCAAAGGTTGCTGATTATTTTTGTGAAATCCAAAGTGAAAGTAAACAAATTGTTACGCCAGCCCCTGCGCTATGGCCATGGCCTATCTTAGACTATCTCGTTCGCTTCTGCCGCTTTCTGACGGTTCAAAGTTTTATCTCTCAATTTTACGTGGGAAACCTAACCACGTGGGGGGAACGTGGCGCTCGCGGTGGTTTGCGTTCGAACGGAGTAACTAACATTTGCGTCAGCAAAGGGCGGGGATCGATTCGGCCTTAACGTGCGCCAGTCGGTTTTCAGATGGCCCAGATGATCATTGAATTCAGTTTGTATAAGAAGTATGCAGTAATTTGGGCCGATTTTACAGTAGCTAGTAGATGGAATGTGCAAATAAAGGCGATGTCGCTGCAATCACATTAATGCTGAATGTGTACTGAAGAGAATCTATAGCTGATTGTTTAACTTCGAAATCTATTTATCTATCGATTGTTTGGTTTTGTGTCTTCCCAATGGGTTTCTCCATTCCTAGTAAAGGTCAATTTATGAGAAGTGTTGAATAAATTGTACGATTCAATTTTGAAATGTCAAATTTTGAGAAGTTTATCATGCATCTGTTCCTACAAATTTAACGCACAAAAACCTACTGTAAAATGACTTTGTCTGAAGATGTACGTGAAACTCAAGGTGTCATTGTTGCCAAAAATTGGATCCCCAAGGATTCCAATACCAAAATAGACCGAGTAATTACTTCCAACGAATAAACAGTTGCTTCATAGGTAGAAAAGAATGGAAGTTGATGGAACGTGAACCATTTTCCAGTGTTCTTAATACCCGAAATCATTTGGAAGCCACTAAAAAAACTGTAGCACATTACGAGTGCTTGAATATGCGAATTCAAAACGCTTAACGTATGTGAAAATCCGAAACAAGGATGTGGGCAATAAATATGTTACAATTATTATTAAATTCAAACAGCCGAGAAATTCTAGCTTCTTCGACCGATGAGACATAGTCTGGTGGAGCATCAGTTTTCCAAAAATAATGAGTAAACCCCAAATGGTCCTCGTTCATGGTTCCCCACCAAAGATGTCTTCTGTCAGAAAATTCAACAGCTGCTTGGATGATATGCCAGAATGTTGTAACCTCCAATAGGTTCAACTTTGAATGAAATGTAAATAACCATTCCCTTAAAATAAAATTGCCAAAGTTCACCAAAAACAAAAAAAACGGTACAAATTAATGCCTACACCTCATAATGTTACGTTTTCAGCCCCGGACACTCGCTCTTCCTTCTCGATGAAAGCTCGTTACAAACGAACGCAAAGCATTCCACCATGCTTCCACCCACCCGTTGTTTTCGTCCGGTTAGTCATGCTTGGAACGGGTGACAGCCACATGTCAAAAAACCGAAACTTTCTCCACGTACGCCACGGGGAAAACGGCGTTCGTTGGGCTGGGCCCTAAAGTACCAAGAAATTAGAGCAGTTGACACGACACAGTTGCAAGGGGCCAGTCGCAGGAGACAGTCACGGACAGAGGCGACAGAGGGACCGTGGCGTGACGTGGGAATGAAGGAAAACAACTTGGCAACAACCTTTCGAATTTTCTTTATGCCGTGTGCGTGTGTCGTGTTGTGTCTGCCGTTCCGGTTCGGTGACGATGGGCTGACCGATGATAGCTGTTGCAACATTTGTCACGTAATTTTTGATGAGTTTTATGAGCGGTGGGACCAACCAACCAACCAACCGACCGACCGACATCCGGTACCAACAGGCGAGGGCCCAGGACTTGCTGTGGCTTTCATTTTGCAACGGAAGTCACATCGGCCCCTATAGCACTCGGTCCCGGTATTTGGTACCGCGTCGGATAAAAGCGAACCAAACCAGAGTGTTGCCAGAAAACTTTGCACATAAATAACGAGCACGGCGATGGCTACTACGCGAGAGCTGCTGGCATGTGGTAGTAGCTGTCAGGTTCGTGGCGTTGTTCCGCTTTCAACCATTCGAAGAATATTGGTTGAAGGATCTCGTAGCCCTTCCCGCGCCTTACTTACCGTTCGTCCGCGTCGAGAAAGTGCTTCGGGAAGGTGATGTTCTCGGGGCTGATGACCGGATAGCTGCCCGCCTTCAGGTGCAGCGTGATATCGTTCGGTTTGCAGTTACGCTCTGTGGAAAGTACCAACACCAGATAGTTACCAGGGATACCGTCACGATCAATCTAAACTGTGTGTGTGTGTGTGTGTTACGGTGGATACTTACGAAAGGCACCTTTGGATTCCTCGTACGCCTTGAAGCTGAACAATGCCGTCCGGGTGTCGGTTGGGATGCGGAAGTGCAGTATCGAGACGTCCTTGTAGGCGGTGTACTTGAGCAGCGTATTGGACGGTAACCGCTCCAGCGGTATCTGTCCGCCTTCCGGCGTTGGCCAACCGTAACCATCCTTTAACCGTGCACCGGATCTTGAACTTTTGTTGCCCTGTCGTGGTGCTAATGGCGGTACCGGTGACGTCGTTGCTTCACCATCCGCCACTCCATCGATAGAATTACTACTAATGGTACTGGTACTACTACTACTGCCGCCACTACTATTACTCCAATTGTTACTACTGCTGTCGCTGACACTACTAGCGTTCTCGGGAAGGTCGTTGGTGACGCTATTGACCGTACTGCTCACGGTGTTGTTGTTGTTGTTGCTGTTGTTGTTGTCGGTTGGATGGAGTGCGCTGCAAAGGCTACGGTCGGTGGCTAGCGCTAGGAGCACGACTAACACACCAAGGACGGCGATCGATGTAGTGGTAGTGGTAGTGGTAATCGTAGTGAACGTACTGCCACTCGTGGAACACATTTTTATGAACTCTTTTGACCGCTTCGTACCGATGTGTGCCAACGGCCACAACGGTCAGGTGAGGATGCGTGCAGACTTCGTGCAGACCTTCAACGTTTCGCGGACCACCTTCGAACGGAGAGAGAAATACGGAGTGGCTCCTCGCGCACGGCTATGACTATGATCCGCACCGATGGGTGGCTGGTGCATGTGCATCAATATCGCGTTCGCTGAATTTGACCTTTATGGGGCCTTTGGGGTGTGGAGCTATTTTGTCATTATCGATTGATTGGCCGTTGAACGTGTTGCTGCGCGGTCACAAGGCTGTTAGGCGGCGGCGGCGGTGGTCGTGGTGCTACTGGTGCATATGGCAGTGATTATATGTTTTGTTTGGGTTTTTTTTTCTCTGCTTTCTAAATTTATCGAAACACGTCTAAACAGCCTTGAAGCAGATGAGTGAACGCGATGCAGCCTTACACACCAAGTCCTTTTCTGCTTGTGGTACACGTTGGTTCTAAAGCGCGATTCAAGTAGTAGGCTGACCTTGTGGTCGATTCTGTGCGGAATGAAGGAAAGAAAGAAACGACATTAGCAACGGGATAGACGTTGGATTTGAATAAAACAAGTTTCTCGGCGACTTATGTGATTTTAGTTTTATGGCAAGCTAAGCTTATGCAAATTATCATAATCATCGTCATGAAAAATTCCAAGCGAAAGTTTCACGCGGATTAGACTAAGACCGGCTTAGTGTAGATCTTTGATGGCCTTTTTGTAAAGCGATACGAAATCGAAACCGGAAACATCGACAATTTTGTAAACTAAATTCAATGAAAGAATTTCAAGAAGTGATTGCAAACAGTGAAACCTAGCAAATAATAAATGGCGTTCCAGAAGTTGCCATCAGCAATCAGGTAAAATATTCTCATTCCATAATGCATTGCTGAATAAACCATAAATCAACGAATCGCTGACCATTGTTTTCAGTTACATATTACAAAGTTCTGCCTCTTGCTGCTGCCGTCATGATATTAAATGCTCAATCCCCGATGCCGAAACCGGATGGTACGTTAGTTTTCGTTCCCGGTACCGATCCTGGTACAAATCTGATGCGAACTATTGGAACTGATTATCGATTCGATAACTTTTCAATTAGTCAGACCGGCCCTCGGACCGAAAGCTGTAATCGTAGCTAACAGTCGATGGAATTAAACTTTCATTGCTTCTCGAAAGCACACGGCGGTGGTGCTAACATGTTAACCGGTTTTCCCTTAAACTGACCAGCCCAACCTGTGTGTCCTGTCTGATCTCAAGGTTTATAAATTATTACCGAGGCGAACGGACGGTTCCGTTCGAGTGCGGATGGTTCGTTTTCCGTGGCTCGCCACGGAGCCAGCATTCCATTTACAATGTACCCGGGGCTTGGAAATCAGGTAAGCTTGTGTTGGAAAATTCGTTCGAAATCGTTTTCGTCCCGGCAACTAGCGAAAACGATGAAAAAGGAAGAGTAGGAAAGATATAAATCACTGGGGGTGGAAAACAATCGCACTGGAAACGAAACAGAATGATAATCAATTGTCCAGGTCCAGGCACCCGGGTAAACTCGTTAGCCAAGAGGGACCTAAGACCGAGTCCCGTAAGTCCGGGAGCGCGCGAACGAGGAGCGCTAAATTGTTGCACAAGCGAAATGGTTAGCTGGAGTGGTGGCCAGTGGCGGTGAAATGAAACAGCTCCGGGCAGAATACATTGTGTTCGGGGCGAGACCGTGGCGAGGAAGGTTTCATTTTGTTTGCATTTTTGATTCACTTTTGCTGCAAAATAATCACTTATTGATTGCTTTCGTTAAGCGGCCACACCGGGACCGGGCAGTGTATCCGGTGCTGCTGCTGCTGCTGCTGCTGCCGTGGCCGCCATTGCTGCTCGTGCATGACGACCGAGGACCGCGGTTCTTTTTATTCTCGATTTCCAATTTTTGTTTGTTTGCCGGTATTTATTTGGGGAAGCATTGCTACCTGCTACCTGCCGGCCGGCCACTGACAGGAAGGTGAAAATAAATAAAAGCAAATTCAAAGGCCACAAAAACCAACGGACTCCAACTCAACATCCCTCTTTCCGTTCCCTCTTCTCCTCCTCCTCCTTCTCCTCCTCCTCCTTCTCCTCCTCCCGTGCGCGTGCGTGATAATCACAGGAAAATAGGACTTATTGGCCAACGGCCGGAAATGGGTGAAATTGGGAACGAATTGACCCTTGCCATCCCTTGCCCTCATCCTGACCAACCCGGGATGGTCTCCAGCTGGTGCTTATTGTTTGCGCTGGTTTGTGCACGATAAGGACAAGCGAACGAAGTATACACACACACACATATACACACGCCGGAAGCGGAAGACACCGACAAACTGCGAGCGAGTGCAGCTACTGTACTGTGCGGTGCCGTGCGGCGTTGTGCTAGTGTTCTCTGGTCTGCCGTTTTATGATGTCATTGGGGAAATTATTGCAGAACAGGGAATGTAGCAGGGAAACGGTAAATTTACATTTTGATTACACTCCTCGCCCATTGCATTGGGAGGCCAGTTTTTCCGGCTTCCCGAGGCAAGGAAACCGGGCGGGCGGACGGGCGGACGGGCGGACGGATTGTCTTTGACTTGCGACCGTTACGATAAAACTACAATAAAATGCTTTCGTGGAAGCGGCGCATTCATTAGAAGCCGCACCAGCGCTCGACGTGGCTCAGGGATCAGGTCAGCGGTTCAATGTTATGAGCCGGAGCCACGCCATCTTAAATTCATGACTCCTCTTTTACGTAGATTCGCCTCTTCGCGCGGCTTTATTAACGCCAACAACGGGTGCAGGGTATTGTGTACATGGATGACCGCGTTGCAAGGTTTCAGGTCAATCTGCGAAATTGTTTTTTTTCCCCAGCTTTGGAGTGAATCCTTTGGAGGAGAGGACTTTTAGCCGCACTTTGATAGTGTTGCAGTGATTTGATGAATACTAAGCGAGTGGTAGGTAAAGTTATGAAAACGTATATTTATGTAAAGTATATAATTTGTAATTAAATGATATAAAAGTCTTATTTTATCAGATATTTGAAAGATTAGCGATGCTGAACGATGTATATCAATTTTGTGTAATTCTGTCATTATTTATCATTGATTCTCCTTTTTTGTATTGATTGACGAATCTTTTGGAATAATGTAAATCATAAATGTAGTTCCAACATCTACTTTCTTTTACAAGGAACAAATGCAATTCAAGGAGCAACTCAATTCTAATAGTCTGATAGTCATCACTTGTTATGCTTCATATGCTTCAATGCATTTGAACACACGCTTTACCAGGAACACAAGCGGGAGTTTGAATGGATTATTGTTCATATACTGCTCGTTTTTAGAAGGTTTTTTCTTAATTTATCCTTCTACAAAACATTGTCGATCTGATTGTACATATTTTGATCAGTGTTTCGACAAGTTCTATATCTCATTGAATTGCTTTCTCTCTCTTGAAACCTCAGTTATAATAACTGTTACAGCATTGATAACAATAGTATCATATCATGGTGATGTATGTGTAGCCACCATTTACATGATTCTGCCTATTGCTTGTGGTGTCCCAATGTCAGTGTTAAAGATTTCCTATAACGCTGTTGTTTGGGATTAAGATAAGAAACGTATGCAAAAGCATTTTGTGCCCGAGAATTGTCATTGACGAGTGGATTATCTCGCGAGTGCCAAGCAGCATAACAAGCAAAATTCGTGCTGAAAAAGCAACTCATTTTGATTACATGATAACAACAACGAGCTTTGCAAATGGCTTTCACACAGAACCACCACGCACCATATTGAACGATGTTGATATTATTTGAATAAAATGGCAATGCATATTTTTTGAAAGTCAAATGTTGATAGCAAAACACACCATAAAATGTGTTATTTGCTTTACAGAACATTCACTCACTGGTAGTGCAGGTACCGGTGCGGTTCTGGATTCCTGGAATGCACATGAATAAAAATGGCTAAGCCGTAACGTGCTAACCCACTTCAATGCTCGATAGACTAGCAATGAATATTCTTGCGAACATTTCCATTTCTCCCACAGTTCAGTTACAGGTTGTATTGTACGCCAGCTCATGGCAGCATCGGCAGCCTCGATCGTCTACCGAAATGTAAACTCATCCTCAACACTTCCTCGAATTACAATAAATAAAACATACTGCCGCAGCTTCGAGGCTTCCGTTGAGCTGCTCACTACTGCCGTTTGATGCTCGGTGCTCGTAACGCCTTTCTCAGTGAAACTTCTGGAGCGCTGCTGGATTCAACTTGAACATTCAATCCTCGTTCCTTGGATTCCGGAATGGCGTGACAGCTTTTTGACGGCCAGAAAATTGACGTGACACCGAAGCATACCGTCAACGAATCGGAATGGTGAGGCGGATTCACAAGAACGCACACTAATGAAACCCGACCTAACGTTGTCTGCCGTTGAAGTCCGAAATGGCCGAGGGGGTTAATGGCCGCTTACGCATCACCGGTTAATGCACACGCGCGGACGGAAATGGGGAGGGAAATTGAAAAACCGAATGCCGGCCGCATTGACCGTGACCGGAGGTTTGGCAGCTTTGGCTTTCGATTAGAAGTGGAATGGAGGGAACAACCACTTCTCGGTAATGCTGCCAGCAGTAGGTTAATCTTTTGATATTACGACAAAACGGAAGGGGGCACTGTGTCCAGGAATGCGTGCGCCAAACGCCACTCACAGCAATAGTCTTCGACCGGACCGGGTCCCGGAATACAACGCCGAGGGAAATGGATTTCCGAAATTTGAATATCGAATCAACTGGAAAGAAGTTTTCGAGATTTAATTAAACACATTTCCTAGCTCCTCTCTCTCTCTCTCCCGTTCGTTCCCCCCTTTTCAGCACCTTCCCATTCTCGGCCAAGTTGGTTTGCCGGACGCGAGTCGCGATAGAGAGTGTTAAGCCGTTTGTCCTCCGGAGTCGTTTTTGTTTCGCCAACAGAACGCGACACGAAAGGTGGAGAGGCGAGAGACGAGGACCGGTAGTGAGTACGGCAGGTGGTCCAACCATTTTTCCCTTTTCGGTCGTTGCTCGCTCGTTGCGACGACAGAGACGACTCCCAAGGTGTCTATGGGTGGTTTGCGCCACGGATGGATAGTCTACGCCAATGGAGTAGGCTTCCCGGGGCGTAAGACAGCGCACCGGACTGGGTCCACGGACGGGTATCCCACGGAGCTTTTCCGAAATTTGAATTGGATTTTTCTTGTTATTTCGCTCGCTCCCTCCTCTCCGGGGCTGAGGTTTCGTGGCAATGGGTTCGGTGTGATGGGATGGGTGGTGGCATATCCCCAAACGCACCGGGGACACTTTTCTCTTCGTCGGTTTCGTCGAAGGCCCTTTTTTTCCTCAGCCTTTTTGCCGAATCCGAAACCGGACGTCGATGGCGCAATTGTGCGCAAATGGGATTTGCACCGGTCTGGGAAGTTGTGCCCGAAATGGGTCTCGCCGGCTTCCACCAGTCTCCACCGTCATCATCATCGTCGTCATCATTTCCCACCGGTTTGCCGATGGGGATTCCTGCCGATTCGCCTTTCTTTTATTTCTTCGTCGCTCCCCATGGATGAAACAGAGAGAGATAGAAAGAAAGATGGGAAAGGGAGAGAGCGAGAGGGTGGCCAAATTTACAGTAAGTCCAGTTCGCTTAAGTGGACTGGTTAAGTGGTGCTGTCGCTCGCCTCGGAAACATCTGTCTTTTCCAGTGCTCGAGAACTGGAGCTACCTTTGATGAAGCGAAAAGCGAGGAAAGAAGAGAAGAGGATAAGGAGAAGGAAGGTTAGCAGCTTTGGGACTTGAGGAAAAGCTGCAAAGCCAAACCCCGGGTCTGGGCTGGCCGCCCCGGGACTGGCGGTGGGATCTCGCTCAAGAGGTTTCAAGGCATCGAGTCTAATGGGTTTTTGGAACCAAACGGAATTGTGCACCCGGTTGAGCAATCTTTCCAGTGCGTTTTCCTGGGGCCAGAGAATCGGTGCTGCTCGATGCTGTTTAACAGTCTGATAACCAACTCGGCAACAATTTCGATGCTGCACAATGTATAACAACTGTGTTAACCGGAAGCGATGAAGCGATCGAGCATGCATTTGTCGCATTTTAAGTGTGCTTCGTGTGTGATCGCTTTGACTAAGTTTCGGTCATTCGGTGTGGCCGGTGTTTCAATGGAGGTAATACGGGGGCGGGGAAGTATTAAGGTCCTGAGTATGAGAAGAATGTGGCTGTCGAGAGGTTCGTATCGTATTTCATTTGTTACAAGCGTGTAATATTCTTTGCAAGACGCATCAAGACTGTTGCGCCAAATTTGGCGATTATTCGAAGGATATCCAAGAAAGTAGCTCACACTCCAATCCCTGCTTACAGTTTTAGCGTCTGCACATTACTTCTATTAAAACCTTCTTCGTAAATCATTCATTTGTTTAAGCATTTAGTTTGTTTTGAAAAAAAAAACGGCCTAGCGTTACACTATTCATATTTGGTGAACAATTGGAACATGCAAGCATATTCACAAAGTTTTAAGAAGAAACACAAATATCACAAATATTTGATCTAAAACTGAAGTTTTCTTTGTATAAAAGACTATGATTATCTACTAAATTCCACTGAAGTGTTCCTAAGCGTAGAAAAACTGTTTCAAACATCCACTTGTTTAGATGTTAAACGTGAATCCGAAAATGCGAAGAAGAATATGATTGTAAGCTACGTATTTTAAGTACATCCAAATCATAGATTGGTTATCGAAATGTATGCAAGAACCCTTAATTTCAAAACTATTTCAACATGCTTGTCTGTTGTTGATGGTAGGCGGTAAAATTCTCATTTAGAGGAAAATAATGGAAAATACTAATATGATTGAAGAAACCTGCACTTTACTTGGATAAAACATCTGATCTAATGACGACTCAATACACACCTTGGTAAGTAAATAACTAGATAAATAATAAATAAAGGCTCTTCAGTTTGCTTTCGATTCAAGTAAAGTACTTCTAGGTAATAGTTTCCAGTTCCAAAATTCTTTTGAGAATCTTGTATCTGAAACTTCAAATATGAAATTTATAAATATCCTATGCATTTCTCAATCCCTTACAAGAAATAAAAGTTTTTAGTTACCAGTTTATCCCGCATTGCGCAATTCAAAGCATCTACTATTTGACTGCAGATAATTTAAAATTTTAAGTTTGTATTCTTTAGCTCCTCCTAAAAAGTTGATAACAATGCTTTCCTCCGGGCAACAAATCCGCCAGCATCCGTACAATCCGTGCCGTAAATAGCTAGCTACTCGAGCGCCTAGAAATGGAATGTCCTCAGTGCCGTGTACTCGTGTAACTAACCAAGCATTGCAGCAGTGCACCTGCAACTCCTTACCACCAGCTTTCATCTTGCTTTATTAGTGAGCATTAAGGAAAATGAAACAAAGTCCGACCGGTGGCCAAGTCGTGTCCCATTTCATCCACCCAACTTTCCTGCTGCTGTCCGGCCAGTTTTGGCTTCGTAAAAATACGCTTCTTTGCACTTTCATAATGATTGCACATCCTTTGGCGCTAGCCATACCGTGCCGTCGAGTCGGAGTTACGGGTGCTTTATTTTTTGGTGGCAAAAGTTTAAGATTACCTCTCCCCCTGGGCCTGACACGGCTGGGCCTGGGTTAAGCCTTAGCGCATGGTGCAGTGTAGCGGCGAGGAAGTTGCAGAAACAACTGGCACCAGATAGTTAAATCATGTCAGAGAGTGAGCAACGAAAAAAACGAGAAGGGAACGAGTACGAACGAAAATAAGAAAACGCTTCTCGAGCAGCTTCTTGGCGAAAGCTCGGGATGGGATGGGCTCCATAGTTGGATTGCGCAGGGTGCATGAGCTTGCTGAAGATGCTCGGAGTGACCACCGTCGTCGTCGTGGCCGCCATCGCCGCCACCATCGCCGCCATCGCGGCGGTGCAGCAGTACAATGTGGTGATCATTAAGGTTTATCTGCGCGAAGGTAAAAAGATAAACAGTCTCAGCAGCACAGTGCGATGGTTGCTTGGTCACCTGGCCATGACCAGAAAGCCAAGCTAAAGGCTACCTTTAACCCAGGACGGCACACCACGGTGCTGCACAGAGTTGACATTTCCAGCTCCAGGTTCCGGGAACAGGACGGGACACTAGGAATGGCCAAACCGGAATGGCTTTTATGTGCTTTTCATTTTCAGCTTTCTACTATGCCTTGTCTTTTGTTCGTCGCTCGTCCCCGTTACACACCCGTACGGTTGCGTCCAAGTGTGACAGTCAAGGCCAAAGGCGTCGCACCACGACCGGTGACTGCTTAAACTGGGAAACCAGGGAACACACCGGAAAATGGTTGCTGGCGGTGGTGGTGGTGGGGGAATAGAAAAAAGAAGGTGGTGACAACAATCGCTCGCCGGGCGCCAGTATATGGGCAGTGGACACCAGGTGCAGGCAGTAGTTGCAGCAGCAGCAGCAGCAGTAGCTAGAGCACGGCTCGCACGTAATAAAGGCGTTCCCGTGTTCCGTCCGGAACCGTCTCCGTTGTTTGCCCGTCACCTGTGTGTGTGTGTGTATTCCACGATGTGTATTTTGGTTTTTCTTTTGGCTTAAAAAGAATTATCTCTCTTCGTCGCACAGGCCACGGAAGGTTTGGCGGAAGGTTTGGAGGTACGCTTAAGGAAGGGAAATGGGAGGATGGCAAAAAGGAGCAGGCGGGAATTAGGTCAACCATGAAAATCCATGATTTATTTCACACTTTGCCCTCTTGACAGACGTTCAAGAGTTCCGTACCTGTTCCGTTAAACACACACACACGGTTCCGTGGACACGAGCTCTCGAGATTGTCGTTTTATTCGAGATCTTCTTCTGGCAGAGACAGAGCCAGCACGCCTGTAAATTGTTGTTGCCAAATGAACTTTTGCGCCAATGTCTTGCATGCCGAGATGGATGCCATTTTCCAAACGATTAATAGCACGATGAAGGGCAATTGATGACACTAATTTCAGGGCCAGCTGGGCGCTGGGTACCTGGGTCATCGGTGGACGTTGCAACCTGTCAAGACAGTTATTGACGTGTCCGCGACAAAGACTGAGAAGCGAAGAATGGAGAATCGTGCTGCCACATTCGTTACGGTCTGGAACCGGAGGAGCAAGGAGTGTCTTTCTGTTTCTGCGCACGGAGCACGGAGGTTTTATGATGATGGTCCCGTCCTTCTCATATGCTCTGGCCAGGCCTCTCCCCCTCCTGCCCACTCCCCCTGGTGGTTGCGAATTGATTTTATCGCGTGAAGCATCGCGGGAATGTCGCGGAAATCGTTTCCGTCAACACCGAGGTTGGGAAGATAATAAAAAGGCAGCAAACAGCAAATCGTAAATCGCACGCCCCCGGCTCCAGGGTTTATGTCCCGAGCACCGGCCAGCCTCGAGCGCTAAGCCATTAATGAAATGATTTTAATCGATCCGTGCGCCACATCGGACTCCGACGTGACTTTGTGGGGCTCTTCGGAGCTTCGGAGTTTGGTTGGATCGTTGCGTGCGCTGAAGTGTATGTGTGTGTGTGTGTTTATGACGATCCTTTTTGGCAATTTTGTCTTCCTCTGCTATGCCAGTGTCTTTGTGTGTGAAGGGCGTCCGATGAGCGCGAGGAATAGGCAAGGACTCAATCAAACGATTTGATTTGACTCGCGCTCCAAGCTCTAAGCTGACCTTCGGTGCGAAATGGGCACTTCAGACGGGCCTTTGCTTTGCATCTGTTTGAGGCGTTTGATTGATTGTGATTCATGTCACCACATAGCTAGAACGATGAGTCACATCAGTTCTCCGTTCTTGTTCCAATCAAGCATCAGGAAAGGTATCTCTTCAAAAATGATGCCCCTTTTATCAAATGCATGTTAGTGGTTTGGAAGGAGGGAAGAGTAAATATTGATTTGTGAAAGGCATACATGGCGTGTAATCAAACAATGATAACTAAAAGTCCCCTGAAGTGCATGTAGTGATTGACGGTTTTTGTTCGGGAATGGAATCTTCAATCAGCTTCCAGCTTCATTAGCTTTTGTTCAACATTTCCCCTTTTTGGTGGGAATCATTTTGCCGCCATAATCCTAACGGATCCTCACGGTACAGTCAGATTCAAACCTAAAACAAAAAAACAGCGGAAAAAGATAGCCGAAGAGCTCCATTCCAGCTATCGCCACAAACATCCACCCATCGCCGGATTGATGGTAGCCTGATAAAACCGGGTGCTTTACCGAATTTATCAATGGATGACGAAGGGCGTGATGATGTGCGCGAACAAGCCATTACCGAGCTTACCGTTATCGTTAACGAGCGATTCCCCCTGGTGCCTATCACGGGGGAAAACGTGCTATTCGCGATTATTCGTCGGGAGCGTCATTCGGTGGGTGTTCGTTTTATCTTTCCCTCAACTGCGCTATCGTTTGGCCCAAGAAGGGTGAATCGGTATCGATATCGATTACCTTATTTTCTCCTCGTGCACGGATTCCGTACGGCTTCGCGAGACACCGAGATTACCTCCGTAGCTCGCTAGCTCGCTTCGTTCGCTCATCAGCGTAAATTTGATTTGCATTAATGAATTCCTTTACCCTTCAGCTCCGCTCCAATCGAAAACCTCTTCCAATTGCTTGTGGTATGTTTGTGATAGAATGAAACTCACTTTGTCCGGGGATCATTCCATCCTGATTGTGGCCATAAATCTAACACACCGGTAGAGGCCAATCTTGGGTTTGCATCGGTAAAAAACAACCTGACATCCTACACTTACACAGGCAACCAGTGCAGTTCACAAACACAGGGCGGAGATGCGACTAGTGCAAGATGATTCGTAAGGTCACGGTTATTGGGATGTTCACGCACTTTCTGGTAATATGCTTTCGGATCTGAGAATCACGGTATGGGCAGGGCACACGCACGCTTTCGCTTCACAACCGAACCGAACCGGAGCCGTCAGCTGGACTGACTGACCAGCCACGAAATCACGCAATCCGGAACCCGACAGCGGTGACAGCGATTTGATAATGCTGCGCGAGTCTGTATCAGTGGGTAATGGATTGTTTCGGTAGCATCGCGTGTCTGTATGCGAGCACGGCCCTTATCAGGGGTCACATCGGTGACAGTGTACTATGTGGTGTGTACACCGTGTCCCTTGGATTGCGCCTGCCAGGGCGCATAAAAGTGCACCAGAAATCAGGTGGAATCATCTGCGGTGTTGTGTGTGGTGCGCTATATAATGCTGGCTATGCAATCATTACTGTGGAGTGGTAATGACAGAGGTGTTATGGGGAATGTGTAATTTGCGGGAGAGATTGTTGTCCGTTGTGCTGTTAAGATCGTAGATGAGGAAGTGTTTTGATCGCGATTTGAATTCCAATGAATTTGTTATGAGGTACAGGGAAATGGGAACTCCGGGTTCTTGGTAATTTCAACTGTTCTTGCAGCTGTTTTGAAATATTCCAACTGTTTAACGTTAAAAATGGAGATGCTGCAAGGCATGCTTTGTGCTAACAAATTTTGCTTCTCATCTATATTTATCGATAATATTTTGAAGGAATTAATATTATTTCAAACTGATGTGGCTATTCATCTACAGCCATGATTTTGTTTGGGGCACAATCCACAATTTAGAATTATCACAAAACATACATTTGCTTACGGATGAGACGCACCGGCATACGATGCAACCCTGCTTGTGCGGGTAGGCCGCATTATCATAGTGAACGCTGCTCCCCCGCTGTCTCACTGATAAGCCCTAACTGGTAGCAGGCCACTTGCACGGTGTCACTCTCGTGCTACGCAGTAGTCTCTTCTTCGCTTATCAACCAGTTCTCAGTTCCGCATCGCATGATGCCTGCCTTGCGCTTCACCTTACACATTCTGACCAATCTCGGTCTCGGTCCAGGCGCTCATGGCGACTGCGACACCGAGGTTGAGGTTGGTCATGGTTCAGCAATGGGGCTTCAGCAAATTAACACCAAACACAGCCCCCGACACATGGTCAGCTGGCTGGACCGTTTCGCGTGGTTTGAATAAAGTGTATGATTGCAGTGACACAACCAGCTGCAATCTGCTCCAGCTCCAGACAGGCAGAGGTAGTGCCGAGGTGGACAAGAAACTCGAGTGGCCGAGAAATTGCAAATCGCCGGCAGACGGCAGGAAATGTCTGGAATTGAAGTGACCAAGGGATTTCCAGTGATAGCGAGACAACCATCTGGCCCCGACATCTCGAGTGCGCATCGCGTTCGTCGTCGCACCGTTTGGAATTATGTTTTATTGAATAATTATGTTGGAACCCCCCCCCCCCCTCCCCTGTCGCTGCCGGAGTGGTGCTACCGGTCCGTGTGTTGGACAGTAGACCCACACAGCCAACGATCTCTTGGTTGTTCTTCTACACAATCACATGCTGTTGTTATCTGAGCTTGTGCGGTCCAGTGAATGAATGCTGGCTGGTCATATTCACAACACACCAAGCAAAGCCCGGATTATATTACCTGTTGCATCTGTACGAGGCGGCATATGATTGAAAAGCGGGCCCGAATTCGAGACCACGAATGCATCGTACTGCGTTCGCTCGAATATCCTGCGGTGGTCTGTTGGTGGGATACCTAGTATAGGTAGAAAATGGATCCTATTGCGTTTGCTTTTGAGTAACGATGAATGGAAAATGAGATCAAAGTTAAGTACGGGAGAACAAACCGTGCTGGGGTTGGTATGCACAGCTTTGGACCACTCTGGAGCTGCAGTATCTGCATTGAAAGACACCAGTGTTGAGGTAACATTTTCCAACCAGGCGCCAGTTTATAATATCAGTCCCACCGTACCATGGAATGTTGTAATGAGAAACGTTATGCATTTGTTTCCATTATAGGAGAAGTTCAATGTGCGCAGCAAATATTATTAATTATTTTGTTCAACAGAATGCACGGTTCAAACTAGTGGTGGTGGCAATGCAATTAAATTTTCAAACAAACACTCTTCCTGGTAGACGGAGTCCACCATTGTAACTGTCATCGATGGGTTCAGCACAAGTTCCCTTGCACTGGGAACGCTTTTTAAAAATGCATAAAACCATCCCTTCCTCCCTGGTTCTTTACCTCTTCCACCCGGTATTTCTGTGGTGAATGGCGTCACCACATTCTCTGCATACGTACCAAGGGAGGTTGATGTGTATTTCTTTTTTTTATCCCCCCCGCCTTTAGTACTGTTTTAGCGTGTGGTCGACGGTGCGGTCGAATTACCGAAGCCGATAAATTATGTGGCTTCCTATAAACGTGATAAGTACTGGCCACAAATGACACTGCGGTGTTGCTGTAACGGTCAATCAGCGCACCCGGCACCAGAATGCCGGTTCAATCACTCTCAAAACAACACGCAGGGGGCTAAGAGCGGGAGGTTCGCAGGATTGGTTTTTGTGGATTATGTTTTTTATGTTTTGTTCCCCGAACCAAACCAGACCGGTTGCCATATGCTTAGCAACAAGCTCGTCATCATCGTCGATTGATAGCGCCAGGATGTGTCGTGCCAGGCGTTGGCCGAAACATGACCGGCTGGTTTTCCATTTTCGCTGTTCTAACTCGTCGCACGAACCGCGCATTGTTCGTGTCGTGTTTCCGCTTCCGCAAACCGAAATTGAGCGCACGAACCATCTGTCAGGACATAAAAATTAATCAAATAGATGCGCGACCAACGATTACATTATGGCGCACCACACCATGCATCCCGTGTGCCAGGCGGACACCGACGACGTCGTTGCGGATTTTACATGACGTCCGGGATGGATGGCGGTGCAGCCATGAGCCTACCATCGTGTTTGGCGTGTCGTTGGCCGGAACGGAACTCGGACTCCAAAAAAGGTGGTGTGGAGAGTGGAACAAGTTCATGATTGCCAGTGCGCGCACCAGAAGTCGCACCAGAAGTGCCGTGTGGATGATGCTACTACCGCGGTACTCAACTCTCAGTAGGCGCGCCTGTCGCTAGGCATACCGTCGCTAGGCCTTAGCATTCGTAGTGCGCTCTCTACCACCACCAGCTCCAGGAGTGGTGAGTGGAGTGTGTGCTTGAAATTGACGTCCAGGGCACCATTCATTCCGCAGCTCCACGGGGCGTTGGTTATGGAGCCAGCCTGCCAGCACCAGGAACACGGGACAAAAACAATTAAGTACCTAGTAATCTGCATGTAAGGGTGTGTGACGCTGCTGACGTCCGCTCTGGAATGCTCCGAAAACCTTTTTTTATTGTTGTTTGTTTACTAAACTCAGCTGACCGGGCTATGGGCGTATAATTGACTGCATTTGTCCGCTGTTTTCACACACGCACACACACACACACACACACACAACTGCTTCTCGGTAAGGATACTGACGTGAGGAAGCGATTTAAGACAGCTTAATCATCCCCGCGAGAGCCATTCCGTGAGCCTTTGAGTGTGCCGCCGGTCGCCGGGTTTTCCCTATAAATATTCATTAGCGAGCGAGGGTGAGCCTCGTGGTGGCTGGCCAGCCTTGTACGCCTTCCACGATGCCATCAGCTGTCTCTAGACCCGCGGGGCCATTCGTAAGGTATGCCAATGGTATGCTTCGCTAGTGTTTGGTGGTGTGCAGGACTCGGCCAGTACCCTCCGCACGTACAACGGAACAGAATAGTGTATCGAAGGGACATTAAAGTCGCACCGCTTCGGTGGTGGTAGTTAAAGTGGCTTCAACCTAGAAACGCGCTGCTACGTTGACGTTGCTAAGGAGGAAAGGTTAATAACAATCAGTGCTCATTGTGCTTTCGCTGGAATGCGTTGGAAAAAGGGGTTTGGAATGTTAGACCGTAGTTTATGAAGGAGTTGACTGGAGCGGTTTTGTCTTCTCTCTGTTTTCCTTACACAATGGATAACGACAACCGGGACATATTTACCCACACGCTGTGATCGCGGTATTGTTGACTTGGACATTATCGAAGTGACCTCATTTTCGTTTTCCTTCGCGCTTCACGCTTTAACTGGTGTCTTACATCCCAGGAATGCATGTGTGCGTCTCCATTGCTTTGTTGTGATTGTATGTGTGTGTGTGTGCAATGCACTCTGCAACACTACGGATCCATTGTTTCGGTTACTGGGGCAGAAGCTAATTTCACTCTGCGTTTTCTTTCCGCGCACTCTGTGGCCCCGGATGTCAATCCTAACAACAGAGATGCATGTGTGTGCATCATCCTTCAACGTGATTTCCACTAAAAAGGGGGAATATCTTTTATGCACCTTTCTCTGTTTTGTTAATCCCGGTGCCCTTCTTATCCATTTCGGCGAAACACTGAATGTGTTTGTTCTCTTACGGAGAAGAACCATTAGCCGTGGCCACACGGGGCGAAAACTCTAGCGCAAACGAAAAAATTAATGCCAAAACGTTTACGCTTGCCGTTTACATGCTGTCAAACGATTATTGGTCCGTGGAGCGTAAAACCTAGCGTAAAAGCTTTTTGCAAACGGTAGGGCTCACAATATGTTCTTTTTGTGGTTTACATCGACAGCGAGTGATCATTGCTAGTGTATTCAATCCTTTTCTTCAAAAAAACGATTTTAATTTCCTCAACCCGGCCATGTAAACATATCGAAGCGCAAAAGTTTTGGCATTAATTTTTTCGTTTGCGCTAGAGTTTTCGCCCCGTGTGGCCACGGCTATTGGTTCAACATTAGTCTGCATACCAGCATGGAATGCTCATTGCGTGCGTCGTCGCTAAGGAAACACTGCTGCTAAAAGCTCACACTACCATCGTAGCAGCTCATGCTGCGTGCTTTTGCGTACGGCAACGAGCACACCACGAACCATGCTGGCACGTTCGATGAATTAACATTTCTTTTTTCCCGTGCCCCAACACTCTAGCCAACTCTAGCACCATCCAGTTCCGATTGTTCTTCCCGTGAGTGTGGTGCGAGGCCGCGGCGCACAATGCACAGGTTGCAGCGAACGCTCGTGGCAAATGGCGTCCACCCGGGGTGCCCTGGTGCCGTTATGTAAATTTCCCATTGCATTCAAAGATTTTTCTTTGTTTTCCCGGCCGCGGGGGTGGGGAACGGAATTGCTGTACAGTTGACTGAAATAGTTCCACGCGCTCACCACGATTGCTCGTGCAAACGCCGGAGTCGCAGCTTTTCATGCACACATTTCTATGCAACCGTCGGAACACGGACGGAACAACCCTCGCTGCGTTCTCACCCATAACAGGCCAGCGCGAGTGCTTTGTCCTTGATTTTTGCATGTATAAGTGTCAGCCCGCTCGTGAGCGTGCCGGTGTGCGTGTGTGTATGCTTGTTCGCTTTAAAGAAAGCTTATTCTTCCATTAAAAAAGGACGAAAGGTAAGGCGAACGGGGGTTGCGCACTCCGCTCCCAATGCTCCCGGAGCTAGAACAGCGGCTGTTGCATTTTCTTTCTCTTTCCGTCGCTCTAACGGGATCACTCGGTCGACACACACACACACACAAAGTGTAGGAGGTGGTGGATAACCTACACCTGGGTGCGAACGGTGGAAAATGTCTCTCGCTTTGTTCCGGCACCCGGCCGGGTCCCATCTTGACTGGTGGTTGGCCTTTCTCATTTTTCCACCATAGTTACCACCGGTGATAATAGCATCGTGGCGTAGGAGAAAGGACGTGATAGTAGTGGTGGTGGTGCTGGTGGTGCAGGATTTCCTATCCTTTTCTCCCCCTAGCCGTCGTCGTCGTCGACGTCCAACTTCGGGCTCGGGAAGCAGGTGACATGATCACGTCTGCCGATCGACTGCCCGCGGGGAGGGCGAGGGGGTAGTGACTGGAGTGTGTGCGGGGAGATTGAATTTCCATGCCGCCTCGCCCTCATTCCTCACCCACCCCTTTTTTCTATGGCCACTGACAAAGACATCTCGAAAGCAGCTGCGATGGGTATTATAATTCGATTATTATCCTTCGCTACGGCACCGGTGCCATCATCGGAACCAATCATGTGTTTCGCCCCGGGACGGGATGCCCGCACAACTTTGTCCCACCCGACCCCCCTTACCCACATCCCCACAGACCGACCAACCAACATGATGATGGCTTTCTGCCTGCCCGTTCCTGGCTGGGAATCGACCACCGAGCAGCAGCACCGAGAAAGTTCACGGACACCGGATTCTGGAGCGACGATTCGTCAATGGGTTGGGGGGTTGGGGGGGCTGGGTGTCCGTCGGTTGGAAATGTAATCTAGGATCAAACGAGGAGGTAACATTGATACAGTACGTTTGTGCGTGTGTGTGTATGCGATTCGAAGAACGGATTGGGCTCTCGACCAGTTTAAGAGAGAAAGACAGAGAGAGAGACAGTTCGAGTCGACTGTTGGCATGGCTTAGGAGTCGTGATACTGCTTCAACATGTTCATCCAGGTTCTCCCGGTACATTGTGCAACATTTTGTCGAAAGGCGTGCACCTTGTCCGGGTCAGGGTTGAGTCAGGGATACTACAACACCACCGTTACCTCGCTGCTGGACCATCTATCAAGTTGCTGGCAGAATGCACCGGCCACCATCTGGGTGCAGATGAAGTGGAGAGTCCTACCACTCGACACTCGAAGCTGAAGCGAAGCGAACCTAGCATATAAACTCTTAAATTGGCCAGCTTGTTACCAAACCGAGCTCTTTCTTGGTTGCTCCGCTGCTGTGCGTATGCCTTATGTGGTACTCGAGCCGGTTCCTCGAGAGGGCATCCTAACATGATTAGAATCGAAGCGGAGTGGTGCAGCCGTGTGCATTGGTAATGTTGCTCATCAGTTGTGGTTGGACAGAGCAGAACAGTAGGTGAGGGTGGTAGAGCAGTAACATAAGAGCACCTCTCTCATCCGGTCAAGGCTCATGGGAACGAGAAACAAGAGTGTTGCTTCTATTTCTAGACGTTGAAGGTCCACCGGCACCACCGAGCACCGCAGGTATGGTTTGTTGCGGTGCTGCAACATTAATGTTGCAGTGTATAATTGGGCGTTGTTCAGGTATGGAACCGGCACTGTGATAAGAGGCATAAGCATTAATCAGACGGTAGAGAGTGGTGGCCATGGTAAGCACTGGAACTTTTTGTAGGATGCATCCCGGTGAACATATTGGTATTCGACGAACAATATGGTTATTCAATCCGATTTTTTTTTTAATGGTTGAAACATGATGTTGTATAACGTTCCTAGAAACAATGTAATATTGTAACAAAGTTGAACAATGCCGGCCTGTAATTGGTTTGTGGTAATGTTATGGTGGTCCGACCGCCGGGCATTGATTGGTTATGACAAACAACTAGTCATGAATAAATTAATGGTAGGAATGGTAACCGAATGGAACCGCAAAAAATAGCGTTCAATAGCGTACAGTTGAAGGCATAAAACAACTAGCATCGTTCAAGCATCAACCTCGGTCAGTGTGTGACATTGCTGGCGAAAGTGTGCGAAGTTTAGTTAAAAATTCAGTGGAGTGTGATACACCCTGTTTAATTTCTACAGCCGTACATTTCAAGCGTATCATTCAAACCGTTTAATTCATTCAACTTGTGATTTTGGGAGATTTTTAAGAATCGCAAATTATGAATAAAAACCATTTAGTTGAATTGAAATGTTTTGATTAGAAAATTTTACGGCCTTTTTTCGACCAAACACGATATGCACTGTCAACTATACTTAACTGCTATATAACATCTATAACTTCTATAAGATGGAATTAGAGTTTTAATCCCATCAGATGGTTTTCCGGCTATGTACTCAAGCAAGCAGTATCAGAATGCTAAAAATAAGTATTCGAAACAAGTAAGAAAAGGTATAACCACAGTTTAGGAAATATGTTGATTCCTCTTTAAGGGTGGATCGGTAAAAGAAAACCAAAATCAAACAAAGTGATCAATATCATTTTGAACGATCTACAAAATTACGCAATTTCGCAGTGAAGGCAGTGAACATCAATTACGTTAATGAAAGACAACTAAAAAGTTGTAAAACTGCTGTAAAAATCCACTAAATAGCTGCAGATATTCATGTTCCTTTCTGCACCTCCCAGTTGCAAACAAACCATCCCTACGTTTTTGCGTCCGATCAAACAACATGCGTCCGATCTCTACAATCTTACTCTAATACACCAGCAGGACCTCTTGAAATTAGTAAGACTCACCATAACACGTCAGTGGGTACGGTGACTTTGTGCTTTGTCCAGCTCTTCTACAGATGAAATCTTGAATATTTTGTTAGAATCATAACAATTGTTTTCTATCGTTTTTTCAACTGCAGGTGATCTTTTTTAATAAAAAGATGCTTAATTTTGATCGTGATGATGATTTTACATTTACGTGATTTACGAAAAGAACAGAATGATTGCTTCTCACGAGTTTTTAACGGAAAACTCAGATGGTTAGATTGGTATGTGGTAAAGGGCACAACTCAATTTGGCGCCTTGTACTATAATTTTAATAATCGGATACAAGCTCAACAGACCTTTTAGGTAGGTTTTTGAACTGAATAGCTTCAATAATTTTTTTTAAACCAAGAAAACGCCAGAATTCCCTCTAAGCTGTTTAACAATTCATGGTATAATACCCACAAAATCGCTTTTTTGATAATGGTCACCTCGTAATTTCATGCTATATCCATTGAGAAAGGTCTGAAGGATCATGTTTCGATAGATGAATGCCGATAAAAAGCCATATAGCATCATAAGGTATCAACTTAAAAAGCAGAGGAAAATATGGACCCAAAAATGGTTGAAAACCGGATTTGCAGTAAAACTAACAAGATTTTCCAAGTCATTGAGGGTTTAGAAAAGTAAACTGATTATTTTACCTTAAAATATTATCCCCAAACTAAATAGATCCGCCAGATATTGATTTATTTTGCAAGTGCGGCTATATAAAGTTGACCGCGCATAAATCGCATATTTGGTCGAAAAAAAGCCGAAAAGCATTAAATGTCTATTCAACTAAATGGTTTTATTCATAATTTTGGCTGGCGGAAGGAGGGCGAGGGGGTAGTGACTGGAGTGTGTGCGGGGAGATTGAATTTCCATGCCGCCTCGCCCTCATTCCTCACCCACCCCTTTTTTCTATGGCCACTGACAAAGACATCTCGAAAGCAGCTGCGATGGGTATTATAATTCGATTATTATCCTTCGCTACGGCACCGGTGCCATCATCGGAACCAATCATGTGTTTCGCCCCGGGACGGGATGCCCGCACAACTTTGTCCCACCCGACCCCCCTTACCCACATCCCCACAGACCGACCAACCAACATGATGATGGCTTTCTGCCTGCCCGTTCCTGGCTGGGAATCGACCACCGAGCAGCAGCACCGAGAAAGTTCACGGACACCGGATTCTGGAGCGACGATTCGTCAATGGGTTGGGGGGTTGGGGGGGCTGGGTGTCCGTCGGTTGGAAATGTAATCTAGGATCAAACGAGGAGGTAACATTGATACAGTACGTTTGTGCGTGTGTGTGTATGCGATTCGAAGAACGGATTGGGCTCTCGACCAGTTTAAGAGAGAAAGACAGAGAGAGAGACAGTTCGAGTCGACTGTTGGCATGGCTTAGGAGTCGTGATACTGCTTCAACATGTTCATCCAGGTTCTCCCGGTACATTGTGCAACATTTTGTCGAAAGGCGTGCACCTTGTCCGGGTCAGGGTTGAGTCAGGGATACTACAACACCACCGTTACCTCGCTGCTGGACCATCTATCAAGTTGCTGGCAGAATGCACCGGCCACCATCTGGGTGCAGATGAAGTGGAGAGTCCTACCACTCGACACTCGAAGCTGAAGCGAAGCGAACCTAGCATATAAACTCTTAAATTGGCCAGCTTGTTACCAAACCGAGCTCTTTCTTGGTTGCTCCGCTGCTGTGCGTATGCCTTATGTGGTACTCGAGCCGGTTCCTCGAGAGGGCATCCTAACATGATTAGAATCGAAGCGGAGTGGTGCAGCCGTGTGCATTGGTAATGTTGCTCATCAGTTGTGGTTGGACAGAGCAGAACAGTAGGTGAGGGTGGTAGAGCAGTAACATAAGAGCACCTCTCTCATCCGGTCAAGGCTCATGGGAACGAGAAACAAGAGTGTTGCTTCTATTTCTAGACGTTGAAGGTCCACCGGCACCACCGAGCACCGCAGGTATGGTTTGTTGCGGTGCTGCAACATTAATGTTGCAGTGTATAATTGGGCGTTGTTCAGGTATGGAACCGGCACTGTGATAAGAGGCATAAGCATTAATCAGACGGTAGAGAGTGGTGGCCATGGTAAGCACTGGAACTTTTTGTAGGATGCATCCCGGTGAACATATTGGTATTCGACGAACAATATGGTTATTCAATCCGATTTTTTTTTTAATGGTTGAAACATGATGTTGTATAACGTTCCTAGAAACAATGTAATATTGTAACAAAGTTGAACAATGCCGGCCTGTAATTGGTTTGTGGTAATGTTATGGTGGTCCGACCGCCGGGCATTGATTGGTTATGACAAACAACTAGTCATGAATAAATTAATGGTAGGAATGGTAACCGAATGGAACCGCAAAAAATAGCGTTCAATAGCGTACAGTTGAAGGCATAAAACAACTAGCATCGTTCAAGCATCAACCTCGGTCAGTGTGTGACATTGCTGGCGAAAGTGTGCGAAGTTTAGTTAAAAATTCAGTGGAGTGTGATACACCCTGTTTAATTTCTACAGCCGTACATTTCAAGCGTATCATTCAAACCGTTTAATTCATTCAACTTGTGATTTTGGGAGATTTTTAAGAATCGCAAATTATGAATAAAAACCATTTAGTTGAATTGAAATGTTTTGATTAGAAAATTTTACGGCCTTTTTTCGACCAAACACGATATGCACTGTCAACTATACTTAACTGCTATATAACATCTATAACTTCTATAAGATGGAATTAGAGTTTTAATCCCATCAGATGGTTTTCCGGCTATGTACTCAAGCAAGCAGTATCAGAATGCTAAAAATAAGTATTCGAAACAAGTAAGAAAAGGTATAACCACAGTTTAGGAAATATGTTGATTCCTCTTTAAGGGTGGATCGGTAAAAGAAAACCAAAATCAAACAAAGTGATCAATATCATTTTGAACGATCTACAAAATTACGCAATTTCGCAGTGAAGGCAGTGAACATCAATTACGTTAATGAAAGACAACTAAAAAGTTGTAAAACTGCTGTAAAAATCCACTAAATAGCTGCAGATATTCATGTTCCTTTCTGCACCTCCCAGTTGCAAACAAACCATCCCTACGTTTTTGCGTCCGATCAAACAACATGCGTCCGATCTCTACAATCTTACTCTAATACACCAGCAGGACCTCTTGAAATTAGTAAGACTCACCATAACACGTCAGTGGGTACGGTGACTTTGTGCTTTGTCCAGCTCTTCTACAGATGAAATCTTGAATATTTTGTTAGAATCATAACAATTGTTTTCTATCGTTTTTTCAACTGCAGGTGATCTTTTTTAATAAAAAGATGCTTAATTTTGATCGTGATGATGATTTTACATTTACGTGATTTACGAAAAGAACAGAATGATTGCTTCTCACGAGTTTTTAACGGAAAACTCAGATGGTTAGATTGGTATGTGGTAAAGGGCACAACTCAATTTGGCGCCTTGTACTATAATTTTAATAATCGGATACAAGCTCAACAGACCTTTTAGGTAGGTTTTTGAACTGAATAGCTTCAATAATTTTTTTTAAACCAAGAAAACGCCAGAATTCCCTCTAAGCTGTTTAACAATTCATGGTATAATACCCACAAAATCGCTTTTTTGATAATGGTCACCTCGTAATTTCATGCTATATCCATTGAGAAAGGTCTGAAGGATCATGTTTCGATAGATGAATGCCGATAAAAAGCCATATAGCATCATAAGGTATCAACTTAAAAAGCAGAGGAAAATATGGACCCAAAAATGGTTGAAAACCGGATTTGCAGTAAAACTAACAAGATTTTCCAAGTCATTGAGGGTTTAGAAAAGTAAACTGATTATTTTACCTTAAAATATTATCCCCAAACTAAATAGATCCGCCAGATATTGATTTATTTTGCAAGTGCGGCTATATAAAGTTGACCGCGCATAAATCGCATATTTGGTCGAAAAAAAGCCGAAAAGCATTAAATGTCTATTCAACTAAATGGTTTTATTCATAATTTTGGCTGCTTAAAAATCTACCGAAAACAGAAGTTGATTTTTTAAACGGTTTGGAAGATACTCTAAAATTGTGTGTGCGGCTATAGAAAGTTGTCTCAGTGTATATGCAAGGGATGATATCTTTTGATATCCGATGAAGGACAATCTAAATGACGTGAAACTGACGTCCAATTCAACTCAATCGCTGCAGAAATTCTATTCTGGATCGCCCAAGTTTTGGTGTTCCCAGAAAAAGGGGCTATTTAGGGAAAAAAGTAATTGATAGTTTTTTGTGCGATAAGACATAGCACGTTATCACAAATTGGTGAAAACCAGTTTGAATTTACATGATTGAAGCAATTTATTGCTTCCTCATCTAAAAACCACAAAATGTAATGATCTTTTAAGATTTACTAAGATTTTAGGATAAAGATTTTTATTATATTACTATAAAGATTGAAAGATTATGATGAGATTAAACAGAAATTGTACAATAAAATGTTCAAAAGTAACAGTATGACTGCTATATTCGATCGAAACCATTTTCTTGTTTATTCCTTCGAAGCAAACTTACACACAACACCGAACGTTATTTCGCTAAGCTGGCCTCGCATCTGTGGGACCTATCTGGTCAAAGAAAAACCCACAGAACAACTTTTGATGATCGCTTCCCTCTCCCCAGAACCGGCCAATCCAAAGAAGAAGAAGAAGATGATACAAAAGTATCCGTCACTAAGCAATAGCCGTCGTTTCGCTGCAAAACGGAACCGAGAAGAATGAAATTGCGAATTGGACCGTAACGGGCGCGCGGGCTAACCGGCCTTTGGCCCCGGTTCCTCTAGGCCCGCGGACACCGGGATGAGTAGGTCAGAAGTGAGTAACAAATCGCTAATCCTATTAGGGTGAAATAAATGAATGAAAATAAGATAAAAGCCTTAGCGTAACGGTATAATATGGTTCGCTGCCGCTGCTGGTGCTGGTGGGTGGCGGGAAAATCCTTTTCTCAACACCACTTACGCCTCCATCGCACCATCGCTGCATCACGCCACACGCGAACCACATACACATGTGTGTAATGCTACGGTTTGCTACGGAATCGTGTAGCTGGACCAGATCGGATTCACTAGGCCGGTGCCTATAGTGGCTAGTGCAAACAGACGGAACCGAAATTGGTGGACGATTAGGAGCGAGAAAATTCAATTCTTTGCCACTCCATAGGAAGGTTCAAGCCAAGGCGATGGTATGTGTGTCGGAAGGAAAATGACGTGAGGCTTAAACCGGAAGCAGTCTTCCTTACTTCAGTAATGGAAACGGCGCTCCGTTTTGTCGGTTCTCCGGTTCGGATGAAAGAGAATATCCATCCAGCTGATAGGTTCGAACATATATATTCCCACCGATTTCCGATTCTAGGGGTTTACACTTTTTAATGGATGCCGAGTGTCGTGCGTGCGGCGGAATGAGGCCCACTGGGGCCAATGTGGCACCAACGTGGCGTCTCGGGCTGCAAGTGCAAGTAGATGCAGAGTGCGCCAAAACGAACGAATGCATCGGACATAATGGAGCAGAAAATTACTGTGATTTGCTGTAATTGATTTCGATAATTTTTGCTCGATTGCCGCGTGTACGAGCACGTTTCCTGTGGCCTGCGCCCAAGGAGCAGCAGCACTTACTGCTCGGGCCTTGGAGGTGGTTCTTTTCCTACTAATGGAATCTCGCACTCTTACACGCGGTGCTGGGTGGTGATTAAAATTTAATTCTCACTTTCAAGCGTTTTCACACTTGAGAAATGTTGTCGAATCGATCGTCCGTACGGCTTGATTGTCATGAACAGGTGGCAGGTTCAATTGTGTAATTAGCAGTCGTTGGGTACACTGGGTACATTGGGCGAAGCGAGTTTACTTTTCTTTTTAGCGGAATTAGCACGTACGATTTGAACAGCGCATTAAGGCGAATACTATCAGAGACTTTGCTGAGTGGATTATCAAATCAGATTGTCATGTTTTTGTCCTAGATCTGTCCCATTCCATTCAATAAGAATGGAATCTCCAATAGCGAGTGGAAAAAACCTTAAACGGATTATTCTATAATTAAAAAAAAAAATTTCCGTTCTCATTAAGACCCAATCAAGGATTTTTATTCAATTTTTGTGTCCGCCCAAGCAAAGTTCGTAAAAGAGAGAAGTGCGATGATTGCTGTGTGTATGTGCGCAGCAAACAATCTGTTATTACTCAGTTTCGAAGCAGTGAAAGAAGCAGTTGAAGTAAACTGAGTGTAAAATTAGCAAACGTTTGTACTTCGTGTTCAAGATGCTTGCAGAGTTTCAAATCTGTATGCATGTTTAAGTAAATGAATACCAAAAAAGGGCCATCGATTTCATTTTTTAGCATAAGGAACTACAAGAGGAGTACAATGGAGTGTTTATATAAACGTCTGGCAATATCGATGCCAAAAATGACGATACGATAACAAGACTTCTGTTACTAAAAAGATTTATATTATGTCATAGAGTTAATAGGCAATTGAATAAGAAATTCCATACAACAGTTGAATTCTCTCTGTTCAATAATAAAAGTGCTTCAATCAGATCTGTCAGAAGGCGTGCTCAACAGCGTTCTAAACGATACAATGCAGCAACAATTGAGTAAGTTGCCTGTGCAATAATATTTTTTTAATGTTGTATTACGTAACATCAAAAGGGAAAAATGAAATTTGCATCCAATATTTACATTGCAGAGTGACGTCACTAGTACATTAGATGATTTCGTCAACGCTATTCAGAAATCAAAAACTTAGTAAATTTGTATTTGTGGTGAACTATATGATGGTTGGCTGCGACATATTTTACCCTCCCTGTACTATTCCTGAACATTTTGATCTAAGCAACCATTCAAGGGGGTCCGCCACATATTGGAATGAAGCAGAGTCTATACCTCACATAATCATATCAATTAATGCACTGTTTCATTTGAATCGTTTGCTACTTTCAATGTTCTATGATAGAGCTTACTTCGAACAAAGAATTCGGACGATCAATCGGGGATTTAGGGATAATTGTAGCCTGTTAGCCATATTAAATATTTGTTGAAACTATCCTATCGTTGAAACTCCAATAACATTGTTTTGAGCCATCACTTGGAGCGACCAGTATTTGGCGTCGTGAATTGCACACGCTCCAAATGAACGGTCCGTACGGCTAACCCGATAAGCTGCAGCAGTTTGGCGGCCGGCATTCATTGGCATCTTATTTATGCTTCCGTTAAGGCTAGCAAGCTACGGCTCATCGCTCTCTCGGCATCGTATCCAGCAACTTACCAGCATAACCAGCGGTACGCCATCGTCAACACGGGGCCGGTGTTTGTGCGTCGTTCCTGCGAACCTGCAATGAGATGAAAAATAATCTCTCCGTTAGCGTTCGTTCGAGCGTCTGCAGCAATGTATTCCGACTGGCGATTAGCTATCCTTCCCCCACCCTGGGGTTGGCCTCGGTGCGGTACGAGATCGACCAGTGACCTAGATGTCAGGCGCAAGTGTTGTAGCGAACTCCCGAGCCATCCGGTCGGTCGGCTGGCAGGAATGAGCCGGATTAAGGGGCCCGTCGGTGCACGCTTGATCCCCTAATCGACTCGATCGAATATCTGGCGGCTTCGAAACAGGCTAAGCATCAACACAACACCAGGTTCCGCACCATTGGAGCCTACCGGTCATACATTCATTAAAGTGGCTTGACTTATCCCGGCGATTAATTTTTAGTACTAGTATCAACGGGCCCCCAAAGGCCAAAGATGCACACACAGACACACAAACAGAGAGACATACAGATACAAGCTAATCCCTCGGTTCAGCACGACCTACCTCAATCACGCGTACAAGGCAAAGCATTGGATTGGTGCTCATTCCACAAATGACAAGTGACATTTGGCATCGAGTTCGAGTTCGAGAGTTCGGTCAATATATTATACTCATGCGCTCATAATACCCTAATCTCATTTGTATGCAAAGCAGTAATGCTGTGTAGGGGGCCAAGGCTGGGGGCGGGGTGGGGTTGGGGCATCATGCCAGCTCATCATCGGCCACCCCAAAACGCTGGCACGCACGCAGATGGGATCGGGCCATGATTATGTGTGTCAATGTGGTCGAAAATCAAAACTGTCTCCCCACCCTCAGTACAGGCTGGACGTACAACTCGTGGCGCGAATTACGTGCCATTTTGGGACAATTTGTACCACCCACTAACCCCTCCGCTGAGAGAGGACCGTGGTCATGACAAAAAGTAGCGCCAATAATTAGATTGGGGCCGACGGAACGCGCTCGCGCACACTCGCTCCGCTCACAAACAATGGCGATGCAATTAATCTGCAACGTAAACAGCAGCTTGGAATAGTTTTCAATTAACGCAATTATTGTTATTATTATTAACGCCTCGATGGCGCTGGAATAGGTTTAATTCCAGCGACTGATGCGGTGTGAGCTAGCGAGTGGTCGGTTCCTTCCGGGTTTCCTCTCGCACAAACACGCACACACTAACCGGATCCCGAATTCCGCGTACAAAAACACCGCCACCGTCCGGCAATTTGATGAGCCAGCAGCCAGCCAGCCATTCGGCGGCGAATAATCTTTCGGTGGAAATCGAGTGTATTTGGTGTGAGTGTAACAATTCCATTTGAAGCCGCTGCTTACGCTGCCGGTGCGGTCCGCGGTAACGTCGGTATGTCAGGCGTTGATGTTTGCCATTTTAATTAAAGCACAAGCGGATTCCATCCGGTACGTGACAAAACGTGGCCACTGGAGTAGCGGGTGCCTGCGTGTGTGTGTGCGAGTGCATTTTGCATAACATTATTGTGATTTATGATGACTTTAACAGTAAAAAGTGTGTGTGTGTGTGTGCGTGAGTGTGTTGCGCCGGGTGGGTAATTGGGCGGTTAGCGATAATGAGGCAATTATCAAACGGAGTCGCCGCCCATAATCGAATTATCATTGTTTAAGGCGCCTGCTGTTTTTTGGGATGATGATGACTTGTGTTTTTCCCAAAAATAAATGGTTTTGTTTACTACATTTTTGTAGTGTTGTAGTAAAAAGCTTTCAAAGTTCGACGAGGATAATGAAAAGTTTTCTCTTTTCTGCCTCCTGTGAGGATTGAACTCACGACCGCTGGTTTACGAGACCAGCGCTCTACCACTGAGCTAAAGAGGCGCGCGAGAAGATGCGAGCTTATTGGCCCCCGAGTGGAGCGGTTATTAAAAACAATGTTCTAGAGAGGATCCTAGAAGCGCTTATCGGTTGTCCTGCTTATTCCTTAATAGATAGCAATGACTGAAGAACCTTTTATTGTAGTTTTTTGACGAAACATGTCTGCTTTAAGTCGAAACGAATGCATTGTTGTTTCACCTTTCGACCCGACGACCTCTACCAAACACTCTTTAAAGGGTTGTTTAATGTACCTTCACGTTTCTAAGCGCGTCGCGAGTGGTACACATTAATGAATAATGGCGTGCGCATACGTGTGTGTGTGTGCGTGCGCTGTACGTATGCGTAGGGTACAGCAGCACGATGCTATCAATTCTTCGTCGACAAGGACAAGGCTGGATGGCTGGTTGGCTGGTTGGTTGGGTCGACAGCGACCAGCCATTAATAATGACCTGGAATTGAAGCCAGAGTGAAGTTGAGGCGGAGTCGGACCGCGCGAAGCCGAACACAATGGGTTTCGTTTAAGCCGCGGTTTGTGCGGCGGTCGATGATGCTGATATGGCGACTCCGAATGATGAAGTGCCATCAATCCACTGCTGCTGGTGTACGCCGCAGCACCACGGCACGCCAATGACCAACTCGCACGGAGGGAAAGAGACGGAGAGAGGGAGAGAGAGAGAAAGGCCGATCGAAGCAGGGTTGGAGCATTTGCACACTGCAGACAATTAGGTTTGCGGTTTGTACTTGATTGCTAACGGCGATGATGATGATGACGGCGATGGCGTTGCTGGCTGTGGTAGCAGATGGTAAGGTGGCAATAGCAATCAACCAAGGAACACTACTGGCAGCCCGTCTGCCGGTCGACATTTGAACCCTACAGCCGTCACTGGATGGAAGGTGTGCTGGTGCCGGAGCTTTTCGTTGCCCTATCCGTTCGTTATGACCACAACACAGCTTCGGCTCATTAGGCTGTTTTCCTTTAATTGTCCAAATTAGTTATTCTTGAACTTGCCTCGCCTTGCCTTTATCGACCGTCGCCCCTAAGCCGTGCTCGTGTGTTGTGTGCTCTTGGTTAGTTAGTGTGTTAGCAGCAGCAGCAGCAGTAGTAGTAGTAGTAGTAGTAGAAGCAGCAGCAGCAACATCCTTTAACATTCATGCTGATCCATTACAAACAGCAGCGACAGAGCGAACGAAGAGCTCATCTTACACATAAAAGTCATGCGTTTCCCTGCTTTCCAGTTCCCAGTTCCCAGTTGTTTTGTTTCGTAGGGGAAAATGAGAAAATCTGTAATAAGAGCTGGCCCCATGTCTGAAGTGAGGAAAAGTTTCGTTTGGCGTTTGGCCACAACACATGCGGCACGTGTGCCTCTGTGCAGTGTTGGTGTGAAGCCGGCTGGTGTCCCGAATTTTGTCCCCCTTCCCAGGGTCCCTTTTCCTCATCCTCACCCGTGGGTTAAACGTTCCCCGACGACGACGATGACGACGATGACGATGATGCTCGGATGTTGTCCCGCTATTCCCATTCTATGCAAGCTAACGCAAACAACGTTTTATTAATTTTGTTTGACTTTGACTCTCGCTGCTGCTGCTGCTGCTGTGTCGCAATGTGTTTTGGATTTCTACACATTCCCCGTGGCCCCGTTTCGTTTCGAACGCCGGTTTTCCCCTCATCGCCGGGTGCCGAGTGTTTCATTTGATTACTTTTCTCCTGCTTTGCGCTTTTTTTTTTCGCTCACCACTGCCTTCAGCGCTTGCATCGTCTGTGCGTGTGGTCATTTGGTGACCGCGTGTCCTGTCGTGGAGGCCCCGGGATGTCGGTCGGAAACCAACGGTCTTATCGGGCAATTGGAGAATGTTCAGGCCCGGGGCTCATCGTATCCGTATCGTGGGGTTGGTAAAAAGTTTTTTCCCAGACCAAACACCATCACCACCATCACCACCACCGCATCAGAACGGTGGCAATGGCTCGGAAAACTCAATATCGACAGTATGAACCGAACCGCGAACGCCCATCGGTCGCGCGGTCATTGCTTAATGTGTGACCATTGTTTTGGGTCTTGCTTTCGCTCGGTGGAAAGTCTGACACTGGCGATTACGGGGGGGGAACGGGTCGAGGTGAGGATAAAAGTTGGCCCTCGGTTTTCCACACCATGTGGTGCTGGATTCATGGATCGGATCGTCGCTAAATATGGTGCAGTGATTCCAACAGTGTTCTTTCTAATCGGAGACCGGCGACGTCGTTTAGCAGTGGCCGGGGCCACGGTTTATGGTTGATGATTGTTTGGTTTGTTCTCCGTTGTAATAAAACAAACAGTACAGTCAACGACCAACATGGTTCAATCGTGGGACGTGGACTGGATGTTATAGTATGTGCGAAATAAATCCAGAAAGAGATGAAGTATACCACAGGACAGTCGTGATTGTTTGGTGGTCATTTAGTATTTAGGTCGATTAGCAAAAGATTCGGCGAAAGTACGACAAGACGGATTTATTTTTTAAGGTTTTTGATAAATACCAGTGTGGTTGCAGAATTATTGTCTGATTAACTATTGTCCATCAATAGCCATTTCCTTTCTATTATCTGGAAGACATTTTAGCGATCCTGTGTCGAAGGTATTGAAAACTTTGGTAGCGATTGAATCAGAAACTCACTTTTCTTATGAAAAAGTGATCCATTTTCTATTGAGAGTATTATACACTCAACCAATTAGTATACACTCAATTATTATACACTCAACCAATGAAAGTAACATTCTATTTTGTCTACAGAAGAGAGGGCCTAAGATATTTTCCAGACTTAAGTTCCATTATTTTGGAACGATTTGTTAGTTTAATATTTACTTATTATCCCACTTTGCCAAAGATGTTCATCTGTTATCCCATATCCGGCAATTTGTTGAGCAAAGTTAGCAACAAATGGATTAAGGACTTTCGGCTACGTTCCCAATAAACAGTTTCATAATTGATCACCAAATCTCCTGTTGGATCATAACTAATGTGGTTCATTTGTAGTAGTGACGAATCGACGCAAAAATCACTTTCTTTCGCCTTTCTTCAACCAAGTAATTTGCAAATGGTTTGCCTTGTTGCTATCTTTCAACTATTGTGGAATGTAATTACGCATCATGACGCCCCACGAACGTCCTCAAATCTAAAATCTCTTCCGTGCTGTTGGTTTTTGATGTCGAAAATAACACATTTTCTCCCAAATTTCATATTCAATAGTTTATGTTTTAACCAACATATATTGAAAAGAACTTAACTAAGCATTGCGTTTTGCGAAACCAGTTGAATTGTCTCAAAGTCTGAATTACATCAGCAAATTTGTGCTAGTACGTTAATTACTTTACTAAACAAAACGGTAGAACGTTTCGAACAAATTGCAGAACGAAACGAGAACTTACACCGTGACTCCGTGCTTCAACACGGTGTAGTTAACGACGGCGTGTGTCTAATAATGAGAAACAAAACAAAAAAAGGCTGTTTATCGCTAACAGCTCCAAGTTCCGAGGCTTCCTTTCTCTCTCTCGGCCGATGTTCGAGCGCACCAGAAGCTAATTAATACACACGTTAGCTTCTTGATCAAACAATGTCTATGGGCATGGCACATCGAAACTGTGCCAACCTACAACCACCAAACACACACACACACACACACACACACACACACACACACACACACACACACACACAGGCACACGATGGGGCACACATTGAAAAAGTCACAAAAGTTCAGTCGCCATTGTACGGTGGCAACAAACGATTATGTTACGATCCGGTACCTCCTGGTAGGATCCGGATAGATTTCATCTCCAGCTTCTCGCACCGAACCGCACCGCATCGGACCAGCATCAACCAAGGGAAATCACGTGCAAAGGAAGCCACACACCAACACATGCATCGCCGTGGCGCGCGGCACGGCATGGCGTTGATGGCGGCAGACGGAATAGTAGTTTTAGCGCCAAAAAGGAAGACTAAAAAAAAGTAGAGAGCGAGTGAGAGAGAAAACAAGATGCCACGTACATATGCACACACACACACATACAGACGGTGCAAAAGTTGTGCTAAGCGATATCGATGGACGGAATTGGAGGAAGGAAGGAAGGAAGGTTGGTTGAGGTAATAGCAATTCGAGCATTGCGCGCGACTCTGGAACTCCGGACCGGTTTTCGGTGTTTGGCGTTTGTCAGTTGCTCAACAACAGTCAAGCACCACTGCACACGGGACCATTTGCTCGATGGGGGGGGGGGGGGCCACCACCCACCTCCACCACCCACAAAAAACTCCCCGTCTAGTTGCGATTAGTGCGGCAAAATGGTGAAAATGGCGTAAACTTTCCTCTCGCAAAACTGTGTTTTAAAACAGTTGGCCCGATCGGGGGCCATTTTCAATTTCATCCTCGCACCGTTGCTACTGCTGCTGCTACTGCTGCTGTGTGGTGGGTCCCCACACGCGCCAGGAGTTCAAAGTTCAAGCCTCCCCCCGTTGGGTGGTAGAGGGCCTCGTTACCGTAACCGTCGCTGGTGGGTCGTTACGGTCGTAACGGTTCGCCGCTGCCGCCGTTGCTTTCGGATAGTGAAACTGCGACACATGGTCTGGATGGAAGGTATTCCTCCTGGCTGGGCTTGTGAAGCGAAACTTTCGCTAATTCCAATTGGGTTCCACGAGCACGCCTCGCCATAGAGCCTTTGTCGAGCTGCAGATCGTTCCTCGTACCAACTTTTCGCACCAACGCATTGGCACACACACACGTGGGCGGCCTCCGGTACTGGTGCTTAGGGAAGTAGACACAGGACCGGCTAAACCTAGCGCCCGGTCTCTAGCGCTGCCCCTGGTTTGGGCTGAATTCAGATTTCATCTCATTAGCAAAGCGGACGAATGGAAAGGGAACGGAGCGGAGCGGATAGAACATACTGGGGGACTCGGGATCCATTTCCCGACGACACCCCGAGATCATTGCACGTGCGGCGTAATTGAGCGGCGTGCCCGGCGTGATAAGTGCCGCGCGCGCCCGCGCACACACACTCCGACACTCCGATTCTCCCGGCCATTACGGGCATCCGCGATCCGCGTGAAGTCGCGACGGCTTAGCGGGACGGGGGAAGGGTATGTTTTTTCCAATTTTCCTCCCAAACCGGCCAGACCGGCCAGACCGGCCATTGTCGATTGACGGTGATAATGGATTAGGGCGCATCAAGCATTAGCAGGAGGTCACCGGCGGCCTAACTCAATTGTCATATCAAAAAGGGTGGGAGGCAAGAGGGGAGGTTTGGTCAGGATGTTGGGTGTCGGGAGTGTGCCTTCCGAGCGCCTCCCCCGTCTATGATCAAACCGAAGCGAACAACTGAACGGAAACCGGATTAGGGGTTGTCAATTTTTATGACTTTATCAATCGATCGGATTTGCCCTCTGGAGGGGCCGCCCTCGGTATGGGTGCTGCAGCCATTCCGTTGACTTCTCTTGAAATGGTTGGTCTCCTTCTGCTTCTTCCCCTGGTTAAGGCTTCGCAGTGTTCTATTCTCTATTCCGTTGTGACGGTTTCTATCCGTCTGTTACAAAGATAACGAAAGTTTATTTTTTCTCCTCCCAATCCTTTAGCTATTTAGGTAATTATTTAGCGTTGATTTGTTCGATGGAAATACAGATGAAGGGAAACCCTTTCCTTAATCTATCTAATTTTCAAACAAACAGTTGAATGCTTTTTGGTTTTGTCTACTTATGTCTAAATGGGTTTTTTGAAAGACTGTTATTGGTAATATACAGAAAGGTGATGGATTGCAAAAGCAAAAGAGCTTTGTTAAGAACTGAACTGCAAAATAAAATACTTGCTTGATAAATGATGAACATTGTAATGTATTGGATTTGAAGAGGCATTGGAATGATATCATTTCTTAAGGATTCAAAATCACCGGCTGGTAATTCCTATAACTCTCTAACTACAGTTTTTTTCATTGTGGTAGTATTATCCTGTTTTTTTAATCTCGGGCTGATGCCACTTCCTTAAAAGTAATTTAACATTTAGGATACTAGTTTTTATTTCTTTTTTGGAAAACTAACTATAGAAACTTATGTAACTTTAATTTAGAAATATAAAAATTATTGTGGGGTGCGAAACCAATGTTCTGTGCCAATATACTATTGTTATGGCAACCCGCAATCGGTCGATTCAAGGATTATTCTTAATACTGAATTGAAATCGTGAAACCTCTCTTGGAATCGTAACAGTATGTTTGCGACATCATATTTGAAGTGCCGTAAAGTAAAAATTGAGTCGTTAATCTTTTTAAAAGTGTTAGTAGAGTAAGAGTGATCTGGCTAAAATTACAGCATTTTAGATGCACGTATAATCGTTTGGTTAGTTGGCAACAGTCCGAACATTTATCTTGTTATCACATGAGAATAATGCTTGTTGGCATACAGATTGGCTTCAAGCTTCTTTTTTTATTAGTATTTGTCAAGCAGTTATTAGCTTCCATTTTCAATTCTATTTTAAGACCTGGACTGGATTGAACATGTCTTTACCATTTCGTGTACCAGTTTGTTCGATTTTTGCTCACAGGCACTAGTATTGCTCAAGCAATAATCGCAAGAAATCAATAATTAACATCAGATTAATGCACGATTGATATTTCTATTTCTTGAAACAGAGTTCAGTTCAGAAGATTCAGTTTGCTTAAGTATCTGAGTTTCCTGTTTCCCAAACCACCATTTATACGCATCTAGACAAGGTACGAAACAACCGAAAGAATGGACCATCTCTCGTTTGGTGACAGACGTTGCACCGTCGTGTACCACGAAGGAATCAATTCGCCTTCGCCGACCCCTTCCAGTCCTACGCTTTATGCTGTGTCGTTTTTCTGGAGAAAATTATGTTTCTGATTTCATTACTCCAATATTAGATTACACAAGAAAGGGCATGAAAGCATCTTATTGCGCCCGACAGACGACGAAACTGGTCGCCCGTCAGAGCCGATATTTTATCGATACGTCAACGGAACCAGGAAACCAGCACCGTAGAGTCAAGAGTCATCGAGAGGAAAAATGGAAAATCACTGTCGCCGGTCGTACCGTGTGCGTATATATGTGTGCGTGTGTGTGTGTGGCCGCATCGTGCGTACCGGAGGCATTCAGGTCAACCCGGCCAGCGCTCGTTGAGGTTTTTGGGTAAGTCGTATAGTCGGGCGATAGCCTGGATGTCGGTTTTATTGAAGAAGATTAAATTCCTGTCAAATGTGACACCCCGGCCACCAATACGTGGCAGCTCGTCCCGTATCGTGCTCGTGTCGTAGAAGATGAACCGAGTGAGTTTCTGGAAAATGGCCGACCCACAGGCCAGCCCCATGCCCTACGTACCCTGCACGGCATGATGCATGTCTTCTTGTGATGTGTCCTACCAGCCAGCCAGCCAGCCAGCCAGTCAGCCAGTTGTGCGCCCTGCCATGAAACAATACGGCGTCAGCCGGCAGTGATAGTGACAGCGCGATAAAAGCGAAGTTTATCTTCACCTTTATCGATCCACTTCAATCTTTTAGCTCGGTGCCGAGCGGCAGAACTCGCTTCAGAAGAGTTCCCTCCCCGGCTGCCAGTGAAGCGTCCGTTGCCACTGGCAGCCCAAAACATCTGAGATAGATTCGCACAGATTCTAAGCGATGGGTGGCACATTGAGTGGAGGGGCCGGGGGGATACTTGCTTATTGTTTTCGCTCATATTGACAGCACGTGCAAGCCCCAAACACGGGGCCTGGTGACGCATTGAACCGTCGGTAACCATAGAGACCGTACCCGATGGTCAACTACTGTGCAATGTTTCATATGCCTCGACTACCTGAAGGAGCGAGGCATAACAATATGGCCGTTGCGTTGTTGCTGCGTTTATAACCGTCGTCGTTGGTTTGATGGTTTTGTTTCTTTTTTATTTTATTTTTGCTTTTTGTGTCTCGGTACTCGGTAAGCGTTATGATTAAACTGCGATGCGAGGTTGTGCCGACCGTGGACCTAGTAGTTGGCGGTGACCTGTGCTGATATGTACCATCGTTTTCGCTTCCAACATGGCGGCCCTAACGACGTAACGAAAGGTAAGAAGGCGAAAGGCGCGTGACAAGCGTCGCCAAGACGTCGCAATCGTTGTCCGGAAATGGGCCATTGGGATCGTTTAGATAAGTCGCCGGTACCGCGGCGTGTCGTTTATGGCCCGCGGGATCCACAACGTGATGGCCACATTTCCGCAGATGAGTCAACGATGTTCAATCAACGGAAAACGACGGCAGCTTAACGGTTCGTGGGATAATGTGTGTGTGTGTGAGAGAGAGAGCTAGAAGTATCTGCCCATTTGATTTTGGTTTAGTTAAACAAAGTATCGCTTAAAAATTTCCTAAAATTAAAGATGTAGCATAAAGCACGCCAGCGACGCAATCGAAGCATAAATCAAATCGATAACAAAAAAACCTCGATAGCGTGTGTCGACATTTCTACAACCGCCTACATGCGATGCTGATCGATTACTTTGCATCGCATTTGCCGCAAAAGGCACACAAACGAATGTTGCAAACGCTGCAACAATTACAATCGCGAGCGAGTGAGCGAGGGATTCAAAAATCCGCATCCCGCAAAACGTGCATAACATTGTAACACATTTGTTGTACCAACCAGCGAACGAATTGGGGAAGGAAACTGCACAAAAATTGCATTCCCCGTATTCCTCCCGCCCTCCCAACCGGAGTATAATAAAAAAAGGTTGAATCCATACCCTGCACCCCCCCATATAAACGATCGTAATAAATGGATTCACCAAATTCGGTTCCAATTTCCGATGGTGCCCCACGGTGCGAGGTTCTTTATGTTGCAATTGCATAACTCTCAGCCCTTGCGATGCTTCGGTGCTGCTTTGGTTCAACTATTCGCATAGAAATCGGTTGAGGAAGGGTCGTGGGAGGGAAGTTTTATGCTCTGTCCAGTGTTTGCACTCGCTCGTAGGAATGCAGGACCCAAAATCTGCTCGACTGCTGGCAATATTTTTGTTGCCCCCCCCGCCTACGACGCGGTACGATGGGACAAGGGGACTTTGAAACTCGATGAATTACAAAGCGATTGGCCAATAAACAAATTACGTTCGTTTCGTTTGTTGCATTTTAAACTTGCGTAATCTGGGAATGGGCAAATCGTTTGATAGGCAGGGATTAGTTATTGTACGTTTTGCGAGCGAACCTTTCGATGATTCGTGGAACCGCGGATCGTGGTCCGCGTGGAGTTGCAGCAGTTCTCCAGCTTGGGCGAGAGTGACACGTGGCCGAAGGAGAGTCAACAAAGTAAAAGGGTAACCCCGTTAGATTGCTTTTAACGATTCGGCCTAAATGTCGTTGCGCCCTTGGCACCGGTGGCGTCGCGTCGCGTCGGGATTTGTTTTGTTCCAAGGAAAACCCCTCCCCCGGAGTCGGTCGCAACGACAAACGGCAAACGAGATGCCGAACCGGAGCTTCGGATAGCTTTTCTCGCGAATCCAATTGTACCCCGTTCTCATGCCTTTCGTCGCTGTGTGTGTATGTGTGATTGTATGTGTACACAAAAGGTAAACGGATAGAAAGGAGACGGTATGGAGTGAGTTTTCCATGTTATTTCCATTTCTCCGAGATTTCTGTGTGCCCGTGTTCCGACGAATTCGCTACAGCGCTTGTATCGAAATGGATTACACAAACACACACACAGACTCCGATACACATACACACAGACTTGCACATAGTCGTAGAGTTCACATAAAGCCTGATAAAGCAGCATTAAGGATGCATGTTTGTTTGTTTGTTTGTTTGTATTCCCGCACCATTCCGGTGGAACAAAAGGATCATTGAGCGGGTTGAGCGGGTAGTAACGGATGAGAAATGGAGGAGAGGAGGTCTAGGGAGCGTCCAAAACGAAGAAGCTGCACCCCTGGGGTACCCGTCCTTAGGATTCGGGGCGTGCGGTTCGCTTGTTATGTAGCCAGTTGTGCCAAATGGTTGTGCATCAGCCCTTTGGGGGGTGGTATGAGTGCCCCCCCCCCCCCCCCACCCACCCAAGCGACATGTGGTGTGGCCTCACGAGCACGAGGACAGTGCAGTTGTTCTCGGTTATCATCGCACATATTTCATCTCGATCGCCTTTGCCTTCGCCTTCGTCTTCGTCGTCTCTAGATGCCATTGCATTGCGTCCATACGGAGCATCGGAATGTAGTCTCAGCTATGCCATTCTCCTCGCCTCCAGTTGTTTCCCTCATGGTGCGAGGTGCGGCATGGTGTGCTGGAGATAGAGTCGTATCTTGATACCACTTACCAGACCAACCGACGGCACAGAGGGAGAGAGAAAAAGGAGAGAACTTCATCGTCTTTTGGCGCCATGTCTTCGCACCCTCGGCACCATATTTTTCGGGAGGAGGTGAGAGGGAGGAAGCTAGGATGCTCTGGCGAAGGCCATAGCAGATAGCTAAACACAGCATAAGGAAAGCAGTCGCCGCCAGCTCGTATCGGATCGCGTGAACATAAAAATGTTTGTGGGCGAAGACGACGACGACGACGACGGCTACGGAGGGGACGAAATAAAGTAAAGTGTTGTGGATAAGATTCGAGCGAGCCCAGCTCCGGGCCAGACCAGACCGGACGGGACCAGGCCGGAGAGCGGTGTGTAGAAGTTATGACCTCCGGTCTAAGCGGAATGTTCCGGAATGCTTATCCTTTACGGCCCCACGTTACGCCACGCCAAATAAACACTCGATGGAGGATGGCCTTTTTGGGTGGGTTTGGGGACCCGAAAAGTGCACCCTCTTTTTGCATGGATTAATGGATTGCAGCAGCAGCAGCAGCAGCGATGGCGAATGTTTCGAAACAATTGGATGACAACGGCGGGCCTCGGTTGAATGGCTGATCGGATGGTTGGTTGGTTGGTTGGTGGGTTGGTGGGTTGGCTAAAGGCCATAAAGTCGTTCACGACCGCCCTTGAACCAGCCACCGATTCCGGCTTCCGTGGCAGGCTTCTGTGGCTTGGCTTGGAGTAGGAGTGAAGCCCGCCGGAGGTTGGCGAGAAAATGCATCCTTGCTTCGTGCGCTTCGTGCCAAGAAGTGCACTTCACTCGAGCGCTCTTCCTTCGTGGTTTATCCTCGTTGAGCTTGGAAATTAAGTTGAATGAAGTGCCGTCCTCCGGAGTTTACCGCTCTGCGTGGAAGTATAGTGTGTGTGTGTATCTCTCTTTGGAGTGCTTCAACGATGCCCCAAGAAGCAAACAAGATGTGAACAGCAGCAAGTCAGCTGGTTTTGGGATTCTGTTCTTCGTCGCCGACGGCCATCGACAGTGAGTCCTTACACTTTGAGGAGACTTTGAGGGAACGAAGGATATGGAGAGATTCCAAATCACTGCCACTTGGCAGTGATGGTGGCAATGGTGGCGAATGTTTCCTTAATGTAATTAGGTTGGAACATGGAGATCAAGGTCGGATAATAAAAAAAAGTAATGAATATCGGGCTAAGCCATTGAGTTGATTCGGTGCCATTTAAGATAAGGATGCGAACGAAATCGATGTGTTTCTGAAACTCGGTTTTGTTCAAAACAATTTCGATTGTGCGGGATCGCTGATGATTACGGAGTGTAGGTAGGAAATCAGTACTTTCCGAATTGTGTCTGAACATTAGTATCCAAAAAATTGTCCAGTTGGTCTTGCAATGCATTTACGATCCTATTTAACCGGGACGATCTTTACTTGAAATTTGTTATATTCAATAAGATTTATTAGCATTATATTAAGTTCTGGAATTAGTTTTTTCAATTCTGCTAAGATTTAAGTCAGTTTCTCAGTTTTATGTGTTATGACGTTTGAAAGTATAACTAAATAGCTTTAAAACACAATAAGTGACTGTTCGTACTGTTGACTATAACATATGTTTCTCTCGAGTTGGGATTGACAAAACTTGGGATTGTGCCTAAAAATTTGCAGGGAAATTTAAAAACCTTATTTCATTTGACGAAAACGACTGCTAAAAGTTATTGTTTTGGGTTTAAACTTATGGTTTTTTTTCCTGATGCTGGGCGGGAAACTTTCATAGGCATCGTTAGGAGGGCGAGAGCTCCTAACCGGTAGTGTGGGATTTCCGGACTCTGAGGAATCCGGACCTATCCACTAAAACCCTCCCTGCCAATGCCTTGAGCCCCCTTCGGATCACCTATTCGGTATTACTTTCGAAGGGGAGGCTGGACATGGAAGACCCACTCGTACCCATGTGGATACGCTCGCTAAAAACCGCGCTCACGACTTGGCCAGCCTACCCGTTGGAGGGTTGCTGGCGCCGTGGTTCACTCCTTTGCTCCACCTGCCACTCTGAGCAAGCGCGTGTCATCGTTGATTTAGCAAACCCACTGACTGCATCAAATGCAGCAGGGGTGGCGCACATTAGCGACACCACGTTTTCAGCTGTCGCATTTGTGCCTAGCACGAGGTTCATGCGCCTCCTTTCTTCCTCGAACCTCGGACAAGACACTAGAACATGCTCGGGCGAATCTTCTATCTCCTTACAAGCGGTGCAGTGTGGTGACGAGGCTCGCCCTATCCGGTTGAGATACTTTCTGAAGTACCCGTGCCCGGAAAGAAGCTGAGTTAGGTGATAGTTGACTTCACCGTGTCCTCTAGCCACCCATAGCTCTATATTGGGGATGAGACGGTGTGTCCTTATGGTGAATATACTGCGACACAAACAAATGTGATAACTGGCTTCAAAGGTATAGAAGCCGATTTTTAACGTTACAGACACAGAACGTTCGGGTCAAGCATAAAAATGAGAAGAAATATAGCAGCAAGCAAGATCCTCTGGAAACTGGACATATTATTGATAGAAAACGTTATCAACAATAATTGATCCATTTGGAACGAACATTTTGCCTAGAAAATGGCTAGATTGGAATGACCGATATGGTAGATTTATTTTCTAGCACGACAAGACATAATCTCATGTTGCAATCAATGAAAAACCCCCTGTATACACCAGACATTGTTCCTTAAGAATACAGCTTGTTTGGTTACCGAACACATTTTTGGCTGCACAGAACCTCATCTCATTTATGTTAGTATCGAAAAGTGGATTGCTTCACTGGATTGCTTCAAAAGTTGAGTAGTTTCGTCGACATGGAATTCGAAAATTGTCAGAAATGTGGAAAAATGTGGTTGCCAGCGATGGACAATATTTGGGTTAATGTAATTATTCTCTTGGTTTTGAAATTAAATAGGTTTTGTTGAGCCAAAAAATCGAAAAACTTATTTCAGAGACCTAATATTATATCATGGATTTTAATAACGGATTTAAAGTATAATTGGAATTAACTATATAAAAGTAGTAGCTTACTGAAAGTTTCACTATACGAGACATTTCAATCATGGTTTGTTTTTCGTTTTATAGTAGCAATGATAACAATGTGCTATAGCCATTTTGATGTCTTTGGGGTTGATGTTTCATGGGGTTGAATTTATATCGGTAGATGAAAGTTCATGGTTCCATCAACTTTCGTCCACCAATATAAATTCAACCACTGTTAACTGAACATATCGATAGCTCATATGCTTCTTATAAGTGCTGCTTGTTTATGTTGATGTCCTTTTCGAATGTAGGTACATTAGATGATCTGATAAATATACTTGTTGGAATTGAACTGCTCTTCAATATCATGAAACGAGATAAAATAGACTTCTTGTACAATCGAAAGATTGTCTGTTACGGGTCTGTTCATTGCTTTATCCGGTATATGGACCTGTAGCCACGGTTCATATCGGACGACAGCAATGACTTTTTCGAAATCCGTTTGGATATTGCTCCGTCAATCTTTAACAGGATATTGCTTCGTCATTATACCTTGTCTCCATCTCAGAACTCAGACCACAGAAGACCACAGAATCGGCCGCTGAATCTTTCACCGAACGATCTCAACAATTTTGTCCCGGAAAGTGCCTTTATTTGATAGAAACATCAGGGAAACGTTTGCATGCTTTGGTCTTCCCGTGCTGCAACAGCGAGAAGCAACTGCATCATCATCGGATGTCTCCGGAAGTGCACCCAAGACAGTGTCTCAAAAGAAGACGACGACCAAAGACTGGTTCTGCAAAAGCAACCATTGTTGCAACCATAAGCTGGATGCTGGATCCTTCTTCTAACCCTCTCACCGTTACCGTCACAAGCATCCCCTCCCCTCTACAGACCCAAACTCGTCCCGTTGAACTCAAGTTAATCGAGTGACAAATCGTTGGCTAATGTTTTCGAATCTCATAGTTAACCAAACACTCTAAACAGCGAACCAGTTGACCTTCCGGTGTGTGTGTGTGTGCCTTTTACTAGTGGCCGGGGCCGGGGTGACCAACAAGCAACGTACCACGTGGCATGGATCGTATTTCCATCGCCAAAGGCCAATGGGGGTGGTGGCTGGCAATGATAAATTAACACAGTCACCATACCAGCACCCAACACTCTCTCTCTCTCTCTCTCTCTTCACTTGGCGTCTCGGATGGTGGCCTGTTCCAAGAAAGGGCCACCACCAGGTCTTGGCCGTCTTCGACCGTGGGACGCTTCTCTGGGACTCTGGGATGGATTGTGCGAGGATTAGTTTGCCAAAGGCAAGTCGATTATGATTGTCGCTCGTGAGGCAGCGGTTGTCGAACCGCCACCGCGTGCCGGGGGGGGGGGGGGGGGGGGGGGCACTCCTTCCACGCGACGAGAGGAATAGCTGGCCAACGTTTATTGAAACCCCACTCCTCCCCTCCCCTTCCTCCTACGTCGGTCGCCGAGAAACAATTTATCAGCTTCTCAATCCGTCGCTCGATCTTCTCGAAACTCTCGAAGGAGGGAAGGAAGGTAGAAGGAAGCGTATTATGTGTACTTCATGAGGACAAAATTGATTGCCACTACCAGGCACACACACACACACACACACACACACACACACACACACACACACACACACACACACACAGAACATGACACATGCACACACATACACACGCATGTATGTATGCATGCATGCAGCATCCTTGGCGGTTTCTCATCCGCATCCGTACGCGCGTCTCGGAGAAGTGGAAGTACAAAGTGGATTACCATAGTAGTCGTCGTCTTCGTCGTCGTCGTCGCTATCGTTGTTGGGAGCACAGCCAGCACGTCCGATCCCGGACCCATATCAACATGTTACGCCTTAGGTGTTGGAGGATGGTGCGCGAGATGGGTTGGGGATGGAATCTCGCAACGGCAATGGCAGCCCGTTAGACGAATGACAATGGTCTTCACCGGTGTTAGCATATGTGAAGTTCGCTCCCCCGGCCATTACACACATTCCCGGGGGTTGCGGTGCGTGTTCCGTCACGGAGAACATAATAATTGTTGTTCGCTGCTGCGGGGGGGTGGGAGGTTTTTCTAATTGCATTGCATGCTTCTACCCCCCCCCCCCCTCTACTACTTGCGTCACTCGCTGCGTTTTTGAATTATTTATGATGTTTTGCAATAAAAGCTAAAAGGAAGTAAAAAAAAAAGGTGAAGCGGAAAGTTTACCCGCTATTTATTTATGCAGTGCACTGCAAGCGGTGCCTAGCAACCGCCGGTTGCCAGCCTCCGGTGCATGTTGTGGCGACACTCGGCGAGTGATAACCGGGAGGTTAGGTTTCCTTTCGCCACCAGTGCCAGGTAGGTAGGCGGCACTCGGTACAGTTGGACAGAAGTTTATTAATTAAAAGTTCTCCTGCTTTTCGCGAAAGTGATACCCCCCCCCCTCCCGCCGTCTCTTGAGGCCACCCCGCTTCCGTGGCTCCGGCACCACTTGAACGCCAAATGCAAACATTGGTTTGGCGCAACTCGGAGAAGTGCTGCCGCCGCCGCCGTCGGAAATCTCCCGGATCGGTAATGAGAATATGAAGTGCATCATCATCATCATCATCATGGAGTGCACAACGCCCCACGCGTCAGGATGTGAATGAATAAAATGTCTGTCGGTCTGAGTGTGTGTGTGTGTTTCCTCATTTCCGGCGATTAAATTATCGTGCCGGCCGTACAATTCTGTTCCCTTCCGGTCCGGTCCAGCCGGTCCTCAGGCACATCATTGTTGTGTTGTGTTGCGTGAGAAAAGGGGGAAGGGGGAAGGGAAAAAAGAAGGAACCGTGAGCCTTTTTTTCACTTCGATGACTTCGATCACTCAGTTGCAGTCCCAGTGATGGGTATTCGAGCAGAGACATGATTGCATGAGTGATGATGAACAGCAGCAGCAGCAGCAGTGTGTTGATGATCTGTCAGCATCATAATTATGGTTTGAGCTTTCACGGTAGGTCCGCGCGCTTGCGTCACTCACAAACTCACCTCAAACCGCTGGTGGCCCCGGTGGAATTGAAGAAAATTTAATTTTCTCTCGCTGCCACATGTACATACATCAGCAGTTTGAAATATTTACATTTTCAGTAGCATAGAGAGTCGAAGAATAAGAAGTGGGTTATGAAATGCCATTAAAATGATTACCAAGGTGCAATGCTTCAGCTTCTGGCCACTGGGAAACAGATGCAACACTCGAGTGTGATATTTGAATTCACACATTTCGCCCCAGAGAGCACCGAGCATTGAGCACCGTGAGTTCAACACGAAATGTGCATATCTCTTCGCGCCCCCCACCGTCAGCTTGCTGGCTGGCCAACGAGTGCAAACGTTCCGGTGGATGCCGGTGTTTGGGAAAGGATCGAAAAGATATTGCTTTGCTTTTGCGTAATATCATATTGCTGCTGGAACAAAAGGTGGACGCGCTAGGGACAACACACGTGCTGGGAGGGCGTATTGTGGACGGACGGAGGAGGACCATTTCCTGGCACACTCTTACCGCTTCCCACGAAACACTCTCGTCCGCCGTTTTTAGCACTCACTAAGCAACAACGACAGCAGCAGGCCGGTCGGTCGGTCGGTCGGTTGGTGGAAATTCGAACCGGAAAAGTCGACCCAACGGGGCGGAGAAAATTCATCTCCTGCCCGTAAATGGCATATATCCTGTACGAAGGGGACACCGGTACACACACGGGTGGATCACGGCCGCCGCCTCCGCCGTCCGGAGGTCGTTGGTACCGCCCCGTTGGTCAGGAGGATTATTTTCGACAGAAAAACGTGCTACCGATCTCTCGGCAGCGTTTTCAGCAGTAGGCGGGGCAGTAGGAAGTCAGAAATCGTTGCTCGTTCATTTTTGAAGTTGGACAGAAAACCGATGGTTTGATGGAGGTGAGTTAGGATGGGGAGTGGGGGTGCATGGAACGGGAAGTGATAGAAAATTGTTTCCGGCATTTCCGAATGTGATGCCACACTGCTCTCTGATGATGGACATCGACGTGTGACGATGCAATGCAGCTTACTCCTCGCGTTGGCTAGCAAACAGAGGGGGAAGGTGTAAAACCGATGGAAAACAACGGACCAACGGCTGCAGTGAGGCGTTATTGAATGAGTTTTGCCTACATCGAGACTCAGAGGGGCTCAATATGGAATACAGTGAGTTTTCTTTCTCGTTATAGGATAGATTGGAGTGTAAAGAACGTAGGAAAATGAAATGTTTTTGAGTCGATAGCATCATAGATGTCGGTAGTTGATATTGGCATAACTCACACGTAACTAGTTCTATGGAGTGCAAGGTCTGTACATTTGAAGTGTACAATAAACAAAAGATTAGTTACAGTCTGTGTATCACACTGGAATGATATCCAAATGAATGCTGTTCATTCCTTGTTAGGAAAAATAAATTGGTTGATGCACTGGACTGCCCATAAAAGGCCTAACTGTATCATGTGCAAACACACATAACTGAAAGATTTTTTTCGAACATATAGTTAATTGTGAAACCATATCGGCAAAAGCGCAACAACATCTCTTGAAAAAAGGATACTTTAGGATACTTTGATCCGTTGCTTTGCCGACGACGCAAAACCGGTATTGATTACAAGAGTGGGTTCAAGAGTTCTACAACTTGTGCATAGATTCCGATGCTTGTTGCGGTCGGAACTGTAGACCTAATCAAGATGTTGTACAGTATCGTTCTAGGCTTGTAAATGTTCAGTTATGTAATACGTTGGTGCAGACCAATCGGTATAGGCATTTAACTCGAAATGATGTTTGAATTTTTGCTGCTGACAGAAACGAAAGACAGATTTATGCTTTGTATGAAACTAACGGCATACAATATATGCTTCTAAAATTTGAGGAAGCAATCTTTGGAGCATGCATTTAAGTTGGAATAAAGCAGCATCTACATCAATTTTGTTTAAACAATCGAAATGAAATGGTTGGAAAACTTATTAGAGATATGCATAATGATTTTTCGATTGAAATATTGATCATTTTCGGTAAAGTCGTTCCAAAGCTACAATTAATCCATTCACTCTTGAGTGTTCGTTTCTATCAGTTCAAAAGAGTGAAATGAGAAAAATAGTGATTAATACTTGCTGCTGTAACGGTCAGAAGTTAACACCAAGTCTGGACGTAGCAAGAAGGCTATGACAGAGATTGAGACAGATTTCTTCAAATGTAGGTGAAGAAACATATACCTTTTGTTTGAAATATTGAGGGAATTGATCATTTACAGATCACTCCTTCGCGGTTCTGCTTTAGTTTTACGCCCAAGAACCACTCGTTATCTGCATATTTCTTTCGTGCAGTTCGTTGGATAAGAAAACGAGTCTCACAGCATACCACCGGTGAGAACATGATGACGCACATGTGTCTCTAATTGGACTGCTTGTTGCGCATGACTGCTTGGTGTACCGTCTGTCTACTGTCCTATTTATGGCTTTGCTTGGTATGTCGATGATCACCGAAGTACGCATTTCAGTTATTGGTGGTTTTGTCACGTAAGAAAGGCGGAAGGTGTTTCGAGTTTCGAGACTCAGCTTGTTTGTTAAAAAGAAATGAATGGCAACCTCGAGGGACTTGCGTTATCTGATAAAAAGAGCTAAGAAAATAACCGAAACCAAGAGACTCTCGATAAATTAGGTAAGCTATTAAACAGCAAGACTTTCCCCGTCCACGGCGTCTTTTTCGGAGCCTTCATTTAATGTCTCATTAGAGGGTTTCGACGAAGTTCGGTTCGTGTTGCCGCCTATACGCGGATACCCGGTAGGTAAGGCCCTCGGAGAGCAGCACAACTTGTTCGCTCCCTCGGCACGGTAGCTCAAGACTTAGGTAAATAAATAAACGAAATAACTATAAATCATTCAAGCGAACGAATTCGAGTTGTTGGGCAGGCCCACAGACGCAGCAACACTCCGGGGGCTGGGACGTGAACTTTGACGTGAATTCTTAATCACGCTAAAGTTCGAGCTCCTTTCCTGCTTCTGCTCCACACACACACACACACACGCCGGAAGGTGCAAGGGAAGGAATGGAGTAGAAGGAAAGAAAGAAAGAGAGAAAAGATAAAAGAAAGCTGGCACCACAGCCGGCCCTGCTTACCTTCAAGGGTTGCTTTGACAAATGAATTGTCAACTCGATAATTCGTTGGCAACCAAACGAACAAGAGCCGGCGAATTGAAGAGCGGGCGCTCACTCCGTAGCAGGCTGGTCCATTCTTTCCTTTGCTCCGTTCGCTAATTTACGTGATGTTTGCTTGGTAAATAATCCAAATGGCCTCACCGGTGGTGCTGGTGGTGGTGGTGTGCCGCCACTCGGCCACCATTCCATCTCTGCGTACCCGCGTTGAATTTTGTCACAAACGCAAGTCGCAATAGAATCGTCATTGTAAAGCTGTGTAATCGCGGGATGTGTTTGTCAAGCGAACAGAGCAAACACACACACACACAAACGCACACAACGACACAACATGGCAAGGAATCTGCCTTCTGTGATACAGTATAGGAGGCTGTTTGCACATATAGCGAATGAGCGAATGAGCGGGGCTCGTGTATGTGTGTACGAGTGTACGTGTGACGATGCGAGTGCGCTGCAGCAAATGAACAGCCATTTTACACTTCCGCATACCGGTGGCGGTGGCCACGGGATGACCTGCTGCAATCCTGCATCGTTATCCTGCACGGATTATTGCATTCCCGGAGTCAAATAAATAATGTTTGAATCACGCTTTCGGTCTCGGCCATTTCGCTGAGCATTCTCTCTCTTTCTCTCTCTCCCTATGTTCCACACTGGATCTACCGCCGGTTTCGGGCACCGGTCACGCTCTGGCGCTCGGCCTCTCGGCGGCCATCACGCCAGCCAGTGCACGCCACTTAAATATTCATAAGCGTTTTGGATAATTTAAACATGAATCATTCAAAATTCATAGCACACGTCCTTTCCGACCGTCTCTGACCAATGACAGGGGCAGGGAAGGAGGGAGGGAGGGAGGCAAATAAAGAGAGAGACAGAGAGCGAGAGAGCGTCCGGCCATCGTCACCCACCGGCCAGGACTGTGCCGACGATCGAGCTCATCATCGCGAGCTGTCCTTGATGTTGTCTGTCGTCGAGCATTCCGGCGTGGACAGCAATGGACGGCAATACTATGCACAAAGGGGGAGGGAGGAAAAGAAGCTTAAGCTCTCGTCCCCTTTCCCGTGCCTGAGGGCTGATAATGAAAGTGTGAAGAAGCCTCGATCTGGCCTCTGACCTCTGGTCTCTGGCCTGTGAGACCTGTCGATTGCCCTAGCGAGGCCTGCCTTAGCTCAAGATGGAAACTAATCCGGCAACCGCGGCTGGCGTGGTGCTTGATGGCCACGGTCAGCACGATTCCGGCACGACAACGCTGCACTGGCTGCTGCCGGAATCGGTTTTGGGTGGCGGGGACACGTTTGTATGCGCGGTTCGAGCGGAAGAATGAGATTTGTTTAAATTATTTGATTTTTCGCCACTCGCCAGCGCAACAAGGATGGACCACGACGGATGGAGACGGCTACCCCGGCTGACCAATTTTTGGGGGGGTGGGGAACTCGAACACGAAGGCAGCCACCCAAAAAGTGGTGGAAAGCGAATTGATGCGCGATTTACTTTTAAATTCATAAACGGAATTAAATATTTAACAAATGAAAGCAGCAGCCAACTTTCAACGCCCGTTTTTTCGATCCACGACGGGTTGTTGCGTGCATGCGAGGTGGTCCCGGTGGTCAATGAGCAACGAGCAGCATGAAATGGAACCCCGCGAACGAAGTAGATGCTGCAGGTTACTGCAAGGTCGTGGTCGTACTCGTTGCATATACATACAATCCATTGTACGTCTCGGTAACTTGGCCGCTTTTTTGGGTTGTTTGTCAGGTCGGCAGGCAGGAGTCAGAACAAAACCCAATCCGTCCGTTCGGTGGTCGTCATCGTTTCGGTCGTTAACACTTTCCGGATTCCGGGAAAACTGAAATCCCGTACATACACTCCACACACACACACATGCAGCAAACCCGAGTCCTGGTAACCACAGTTGTTGTGTCCTCTGGACGACTGGTCACTCCGGACCGGAAAATGGTGCTTCGCCTCGTCATTTACCACAAAGCCACAAGGCCCGGAAAGGCCACAGAGACACTATCGGGGAGGGGTTTGTAATGGCCGCACCGAAGGCAATGACGCACGGATCCAGATCCAGTCCCCAGACCCCGGAGGTTTAGGAGGTAAGCGTTATCAGCGCCATGCGAACGCCGTGTGCGTGTGTGTGTGTTGGTTGGGCTGTTGCTTGGTACTTGTAATACGACGCGATGCGCCTCGGCGCCTGCGACCTAATAGCATCGTGATTTATACGCCACCGCCAGTTATGGCTCCGGACCGAGACCAATGACCATCGACAGTGACAGACGATGGCCGTTCGGAACATTGAGCGAGCAACTCCTGCCCTTTCCGTCCGAAAAACCACAACCACCACCGATCGAGGTAAGAGCAGCAGCAGCCAGACGAGCCGACCAACGACGACCCCGAACTGACCTCGTCCGGACGACCGGAAAAAGTGTAAACGACGTCGCTGATAGCGTATGATTATCACCCATTATACCCCCCCAACGCGTAACCCGGTGGGGACCGGGGTACCGATTCAATATTGGTGTAGGACGTGACCATTCCGCTGACGTTCCGCTGGACGCCAACAAACGATGCCGGACACCGTGCGCCGTGCGAGCATTTCTTGCGCTTACGATCCGCCTTCTGACAGCGTCACAATATTCGGTACAGGTTGTATATGTGTGCGGTCTGTGATACACACACATACACGCGTTCACACACACACATGACCACTCGATGGGTGGTGAGCGTTCGGTGCAGACACATCTCATTATGTGGTTCACCGACCAAGAACCTCGGACCCGGAGAGTTTGTGATGAAACACTCCGGACCACTTCTGCGCTTCTCGGGCCTCTGTGTGTGTGTGTGTGTGTATTTTGTGGTTCCTTTAGCAAACATCCTTTCCACCACAACCGTGCCACCTCCGTGCCAAGCATCAGAGCACTTCGCCCCTCGAGGAGGTGGAGTGATGATTTTGTAATTTAATGTACAGGGCATCATCAGCTGAGAGTCGGCGAGTGAAGGGAAGCGGGGTGGGATTCGGGATTTCAATCACTGTCACCGAGCCATCCGATGACGTTCACGGACACACGGACTTCAGTCACGGCAACCGGACCAAGATGTCACTCCTTCAGCGCTGGAGTTGAACCGTTTCGGTCACTGATAGCGGCAACGATGGACAGCCCGGTGTGTGTGTGTGTGTGTGTGTCCCGTGTTTCATGGTCTAATCCAGTACCCCAAGGACTCTCTAGTAAGTGAATCCAGACCCAAAAAGGAGTGTTTGCACCATCCAGCAAGCATCAGCAGCAGCAGCAGTAGCATCGTCGGTGTTGACGGACACGACGCTACGTCGGCGAGTAAGCTGCTGGATGTCTATCATCATCATCAACACCACCCAGCAGTAAATGGGGCCGGTAATGTGAGGCCGGGCTGTGGTCGACGCCGTACGCCGTGTGGTCGACGTGTAATCGATCATGCGGTGGTTGGGCTTCCAGTCCAGGCCCAGCCCAGCTGGCTGGCTAGGTCAGTTCGTAGTCTCAATGATAGGCTTGAGATTTTGGGGGAAACATATTTTAATTAAAGGGATTGGCAGCGATCCGTGCCGGTGATGTGGTGCAAAGTACCATTTTCAATAATAATTAGCTTACAATGAATACCCCTGCCAGAATGCCGTGAATTTCATTAACTACGAAACACACTAATTAATTACTGCTTTTGCTTTGTTCAGGGTTAAGCCTTTATGAAATTCAAAACCACAACCATATGGCCAAGGGGCTGTTGTTCGTGCAGCAAAGGTATGAATTGGGGTTTCTTTATACACCCAATCGGTGTAATTTCAACATTATTCCCATTTATACATGAGAATCGCCCAGAACTTTATAGGTGAGGAACAACCTCCTTCCATTGAATAAGGTATAGTAGCGCAAGATGTACTTGCGATAATTAAATAGTTTGTCTTTATCAATAATGTTTTCAGCCATTTTCGTGCTGCTTGTACAAAATTTTGACTTTTGTGCCAGCGAGATCCAAGGCCTCAACTTTTTTTGGTTTTTGTTGACAATTTTGGTTATTTTATATGTACGCTCATCGTATAACGATCATAATGGATTACTTTGGCAGGATAAAACATTAAAATTCATTCATTAAAATATCTTCACATACACGAATTTCCAAAATTATTACAGATTCCTTATTTTAGATAAATTTCTAGATGTCCTAAAAATTATTTATACGTGTAACATGCATCGTCTCTTAAATTCGTCCACTGTGGTTATCCTTGTCATGTCGTTGACTTTAAAAAACAAAACAAATCCCCTTTTTGGTGGGAAAAATGAAGCAAAAAAGCTACAAAATGTATTGTTAATACTGTGGCTTTGCATGTTACACATTGTGGCTTATATTTAAAATTGAATAACTCAGTCAAATAAACAATAATTCATTGGCTCAACCAACGCATCATTTGACTATTTACATTAAACATTTCATTTCCAATCGACAACACCGCGAAAACAAATCCGCTACACTTGACTGCTAACCTCGTACGAAGTAAGTTTGTTGGCTCGTTGTGTAATGTACATTTTGATGAAATTTGGATTTTAAATTCATTCCCGTCTACTTGAAATGCAGTGAACGGTTGGTCAAATCCTATCGGCCCATCGCAGTACCGTCACGTTGCGCTTCAGGAATCAAAAACATAAAAAAACTACAGAGGATGCTACCAGGTGGTGTCTCTCTTTCTCTCTCTCTGGCCTTTAGAGATTGTGGCGTGAAATTTGTGAAATAAATCCGCTCATAAATCTCGCTCCCTACGCCTCCCTACCATTTCCACACACACACACACGAGCGCGCGCGCGTGACCTACATCGTTGCACCGCATGTTCCCATGGGTCCAACAAAAGGCCCAAAAAGGAAAGGAATCTTCCCCACTTCTCCCACACCCAGGACCGGACCTGAGTTGGGGAATTGCTGCAGCGAAAGTTCACCCAAACGAAGAAGAAGAAGAAGCACAACCTTTCGCCCTCGTCGAAACCGGAACCGGAGCGTGTATTTCATTGATTAGAATTGGCTCCTGAATTTTTAATGCTCTCGCTCTTGGTTTTTCGTGTGTCCTACGGAGTGGCGTCCGGGTGCGACGCGACGCAAGGGGCGGTTGGCTTGGGGCCGGGGGGAGTGAAGTGAAAATAAAAAGTACAATCACCGCCAATGTCGAGCCCATACCACACCAACCAACCAACCAACCAACCAACCAACCAGCCACCTTGAATGTCGCAAAAAGGATGGAGAGGATTTCGAGCAGCAGCAGCAGTAGTTGGTGTTGGTGTAAGTAGCTGCTATTCGCCCGCCTTGCCCGCACACACACACACATACACACATGCATAAGTAATGATCGGTAAAGATTAGCCGGTGGAGAAACGATGTCGAAACTGGTGGCTGGTGTCTGCCAAATTTCCAGCGTTGGCCAGCTGACACCTGCCACAAGCCCCGTGGCCATGGCATGGCGTAGCAACATGGTTCTCGTTTTAGGCAGCCTTCGGGCACCTTGACAGGGAACGTCGAGAATGACGGGATGGCGGGAAAGAGATAGGAGGAGCGAAAGAGAGAGAGAGAAGGACAGGAGAAGTAGCAAACGGACCTTCGAACAAGTCCCTTCAGCTCCAGGGTATTCCAGGACAGGGCTCGACATACAGCCACAGCTAGTCTGCTCAGTAGGCTGCGAGGTCTCTAAGGGGGTTTATAAGGGAGTTGTTGTTGTTCTCGGAAGTCGGAACGGTCGCGACAAGACAGGAAAGGACTCCTTCGAAGCCCAGACACCGACACATGCTTCCAATTGTATCTTGTGTGTGCCGATTTGTGTGTTTGTGTGTGGGTTGCATTGGGCTACGTGCGTTGTTGTGTTGCGTCCTGGCGTCGACTTCACCAAATAGCAGCTGCTGTCGAGCTTCACGATGGAGGCGCCTGGTGCGTGGTAGATTTTCGCGGAAAAAAAATCCTCCGCGTCTCTCTTCGCCCTTTTTCATCGTGATAATCCGATGCGGGTGTGCACGTCTGAGCGTGTGTGTGTGTGTGCGTGCGTAGATGTGGATATGGACACTCGATTACACCGCCACCTGGAGTGCGGTGCTAGCGAGCGGAATTGTAAATCCTGATGAGGTAACAAATCGGTGCCCATAACATTGAGCCACGTTGGGAAGGAGGAGAAGGCTCCCTCCGCATCTACCCGTATCGCAGACTCAGGCAACTGATCCCTTATAATCTTATTACGACTCCTTCTCACCCACCCGTCCGTGTTCCTCTCATTTTCATCCTTTTTACCCTCTTTTTTCTACCTTTTCCCATCATCACTCAGCGCACACTCACCCGCCCTTCCTACTCTACCGTAAGAGCCCTCTGGCGAGCGGAGCGTGATCAACATTCAGGCCTTGGTTTGCTGTGGAAAGGGCGATGCCGGAGTTTGGTAAGGTAAAGGGGCCGAGGTGAAATCTACAAAGGGTCTGAAGGTTTGGGGGAAGAGGAGTAGAGAGCAGGGGACCAATATTATCCCAAATTAAATCTTCTCCTTACCTCCGTGCTGGCGCCAACCGTGGCGGCGACCGGCATAAAGTTCTGTCGTAGTCGCCGTCATCGTCGTCGTCGTCGTCGCCGTGTTCTGTTCGGGGTTGATGGCTCCTGAATTATCTTTTTTTTCTCCCTTGGGGGTGAAAGGGCAGACAGGGGGAAGGAGGGGGGGGGGCTCTGTTTTCGAGAAGTTCCCAGATCCCAGACCGAACCCATCGACGGTCGCGTCGTTGCCTTATTAGGTTTTGCGCTCGGGATGTCCCATAATGATCGTTGCTTTTATGCTGCGGCACAATGAAATTATCCAACAACGATGGATTGTACACCGTTAATGGTTGCTGGTGGCGGAGCAACAGCCATCCGATCCATCCGCGATCCCCGATTGGAGGTGCTTTCCGAGTTTTGAGATGATTTTCACGGGAAAGATGAGCGATTTGTTGGCACGTTGCGTGGCATTACTTACAGCATAATGTGCTGTGCCTGTTGAGATCCGTTGAGACGGTTTGCGATGGGAGATAGCGGGCATTAAGGTGTGTGTGTGTGTGTGTGTGTGGTGGTGTTGTTGCTGGTGAAGTACTTGTTGAAGAGTTGTGCATTTGATCGGGAATTTTCCACGTTATTAGATAATTGTTTTACTTGTCACGCATTCTGATGTATTGTTGCTGGGGCATCATTTTACCCTGTAACAATTTTAAAGATTTTTGTTTGTCTTTAAAGGAAGTGAAAATCTCCACAGGATCGTTGATGGTTGAATAAGTTTCTTGATCTTATGTCTGGAGATAATATTCTTTGCATAAATTTCAATTGATTGTTATCACAATGAGGAAAGCAAATGACTTCTTTCCACAATCGCAGAATGTTGCCCAAAGCAGGAGCTTACGGGAAAAGTTAACTTTACGAAGAATTTACGATTGTTATCGCGTATGTTTCAGAATTCCATATTTGTGTAACATTTCTTGTCCATTAAAATGCATGCTTTGAACCTGGTAAACATTAGTTCTTAAAGCTTTCTTCCGTGGGTTTTGGCAATCGAATTTTGTTTACGAATCCAATTTGGTCGTTGGATGGCGTGTTATGAACTGTCCATTCGCAAACAAATCGAACGCACCGGTCTAAGTCAAGATATCCAAGGATGGTTGTGGACTGTTTGTATCACTTTTTTCTGTAGAAAGCGGGCATATGCACCACTTCTAATGGTTGATTTAATTTGCCGCAATCAACGTAAGATTACGTCTGAATACGCATTTTAAATCGATTTAGGATATTTTAAGACTTTTGCTCTGCTTTCTCCTGTTTACACCGGGTTCTCTACTTGACAGTGCAAATTATTTTTCGCCTCTCACGTTCCTTCGGCTATTTGCTTCAATATTAATTAAATATTCAATATTAATTAAATATAAAAAAGCTTAGCAGTAAATAACTAAATTAGCAAAATCAAAACGCTGTCAAGAGGTCGTCGATATGTCCACTAGGGTCCACTGTACGTTGCAGTAACGATAAAAAAATCGGCCAGATTAAAACTTTTATAGGCTCTCTAAAGCATCTCAAGCGATTTTGCTCTAAAACTTTTTAATATTAAGTGAACTTTTATATAGGATTTGAATATAGTTTTCGATAACCTGAACAGAAACGCAGGATTCGATAATGAGCAGATTGGAAACTAACTCTGGGATAATGCGTTAGAACGAAAGTCAATGTTGATTGTTAGATTTGAACACCAGTTCAATTGTATAGTGTTGCGAGCGAGAACGCCAAGTACTCCGAACACTTGAAGGTAGTGCATTTGTAGTAGTGTAGCTCGAGAAAACTGATTCCAATTTTCCACCGGAACCGAAAACGGAAATGGATTCCTAATTGAAACGAGCAACCGTCTGTTAAAGCTGCCCTGCTACCAACTCTTCCCAATGCTTTGTTTATGATGTTTCCTCACAAAACGGAAAAATACGGAAATGATATCACTGCAATGCACCATAATTCATGGAACATTCCAACACACACACACACACACACACACACACACACACACACACACACACACACACACACACACACACACACACACACACACACACACACACACACACACACACACACACACACACACACACACACACACACACACACACACACACACACACACACACACACACACACACACACACACACACACACACACACACACACACACACACACACACACACACAAACTCTTACACGCACCATTCCACGCAGTTCCGATCCTCTTTTGGTAATTCTCATCCCCTCAACCCGGACGGAACACCCCACTTTATTGAGCAAATTGTAAATTATTGGAATTACATGGCGACCTTTTTACGGCGACAGATGAATTGATTCAATTCAACTCTCGCTCTCCCGGGACCACGACCCAGGGCGGAGGTGCCTGGTGGAGGGGATGAAGTGAATTTAAATAGAATTAACATGCAACCGTGCGCCGAACCATGGTTCATCCCGGTGATGATGTAAATGGTGACTTCGACTTGAGGCGTGAGGTTTAATTTATGCGATGTTCCACTCCATGTTTGATCCTCCAGCCCACCGGCCGTGGCATATCTCAGCTGTCAAAGGTTGGCCACCCAGCACTTGATGTCCAGCTCAATGTGGCCTTGTCCAAAATCAATGCTCACCTCACCCGTCGCCGGTGCCAGGACAAAGGCTTGTCTAGGATTATGGTGGTCAGTTCGATAGAAGCGAGCGACCGATGCTTGCCCTCGTTGTGTTAAACAACTTCCGACTTCCAGACACAGTAGTGCGTTCCTGGCGGTCTGGCGTTACTGCGTGACAATCCCTTCCGCAGCAACCGCACGGACCAGGCCAGTGCCGAGTGGTTAGAAGTAGAATCCGGGCCTTCTAAATTAAATTATTGCTCAGGCTTATCCCTCAGCACGCACGCATGCAGGGGGGATACGAGCGTACGAACGAACGAACGAGTGCGTCAACGAACCCCGACGGCATCACGCAGCACGGCAGGCGATTGATTGCGATGCTCCTCCCGCACCGAATCGATATCGGCGAAGTGATAATTCGTGTTTAACCTAACTCGATCCGTGTCAATAGCGTTAAACCTGTGTCCGTGCCTGGACTGTGCAACGAGCCCCGGTGCTGGGGGTCCACGTTCGGTCCGGTTCAGGTCCGAAAATAAACAACAAAGCCATCGAATGCAGTACCGGAAAACCTGGCCGCCGTTGGCCGTACCGTACCGTTCGCGCCAAGGGAAATGTCGCCATTTTATGCGAAACTTGCGTGCTTGTCTACCTGATCATCTGCTGTACTGCTCGTTCTCTCTCTCTCTTTCTTTCGCTCTCTTTGCATGTCTTTTTGGCCCACAACCGAAACCACATTCTTGTTGCCACAAGAGTGAGTTGACGGTATCAACAACATAGTAGTAGTACCGATGCGGCGAGACCCAACGGGAGATTGAGATTTTGAATTGTTTTGCCGAGCTGCAAAGTGGCGCTGCTGTCGTGCTCGACACTACACTGGGCCGCCTATAGGACCATCCAAAGCCAAGACCTTCCCCGGCTCCGGCTTCGATAACTGGCACTTTTCAAATGGATGGTTTTCTCCTGATTGAATCGCTCGATATAGAGGCTAACGAACGGAATGGAACGGAACGGAACGCGCCGGTTCCGAAGGCATCATCATCATACTCACAGGAAAGTTGCTGCTGCGTATCCACCGGCACCGGCAAGGGGGCCAGAAGCCAGAGCTTCTTCTCGTAAACACACACACACACGGGCGCACACAGTGAGCGACCGTTTGGATTGCATTTTAATGGCTTCCCATAACTCGGGCCAAAACGAAGGACAGATTGGAAATGCGGTGCTATCCCTCTCGAAAGGGGTCTACCACTACAATCTGCCTTCTGCCCCCCACTGCCTAATCCCTGTTCGCTTGCGTCCGTTCCGGTCGATCGAGAGTGGCACTTGCATATCCTGCTGCATGGTCTGTGGATTGCAGCAGAAAGGCAGCTACTGCCTTTTCGGTGAACACTTGCCGCAGCAGCAGCAGTAGTACCGGCACTCCATATTGGTGCTGGTGCGCGTGTGTATTGTTGTTTATTGGAAGCCATTTGTAGTGCATCGCGTTGTACCCTCTCACCTCACCTTCATATGAACTTCATATCATCGTGCCTAGTGCCACAGAAAAGCATCCGGCCACCGGTGATGACGCAACGAATGGGGCAGGTAAGGTATCTTCCAATTATCGACCTTCTACTACTTCCACTGGTTGTGACTGACCCGGAGCATCGGGCATTGGGCATCTCATCTCTCTTTAATTAGAGTGTTCACTGCAGATATGAACGCGTAACCCGATATCTCCGGTTACCAACAGCAACTACTTCGAGTACATACGTATGCCATTTATTATGAAATATAAATATGACGATGGTCTAGGCCGGAACGGAACGGCATGTAAGTTTTCCCGTCAGAGCGGTTAATGGTGCTGATGAGGTTTGCTGGTCACCGGTATGCCCTGACCACGGTGCATCTGCCCGGCTTTACGGCTAACTTCCAGTGCCACTGGCTAACTTCCAGCTATCAAAGTTCCCAAAGTGAGTTATCATACGGTAAAGCTAACATGCTGGCGCATAAATTAGCACGAAGTGTTCGAGAGTTTCGAGAGGGATCTGTGTTTGCGGGCTTATCTCGTTTGCAACGGAGATTGTTTTCGGTAGAATGGTGCCGAGCTGCACTTTGATACGGCGTCAAGCTAGTTGGACCCGTTACGCGCTAGTTGCAACGTAGTGGTTGCGAGGATGGGTTTGTACTGACACGAGCTGTCAAGAGCCGGGGAATCATGCAACACGAGATCTGTTTGTGAAGAACAGTGTGGGCTAGACAGTGGGTTGCGTGTGGTTTGCTCAGTCGCAGCTTCCGATTCAGTGAGTTACGAACAGATAGCTACCGGCTCTGTCTGATCGGTTGCTGCACTTGTTGCTGAGCAGCTTAATGTGTTAATGAATAGTTGTTTTATCAGAATAATTCTGTACTAGACATCCTTTAAGATATTGCGCCTTTGGTGAGGCTTGTGTCGAAACCTCAACATTATATCTACTTTTATCTAGATTGTTGTCGCTTATAATGAAACTAGTATGATCTCTGGTGTACGTCGCTAAGTGTAATAGAGGAGGGTTATTGGACATTTTCTAATTCTTGCAGTTGCTGCTTTCTTTGTGATGATGTTGATTAACATTTCCGGAAGATCTAACATTGTTTAACATTTAAACCATCTAGTGATATGCTCATTTTGCGACTCTCTCTTTTCCAATCCAATGTCATCGGCATTTATGAAAACTTATAGACCAACAAAAATGTCCCGTCCTTCAAAAATCCCGTCCCGTAAAGCCTTTGCACAGCCCCAATCTATCTAGATTGGATTCAATATCTTATAATTCGATTGCTGAATCCAAGCCTTTATACAATCAAGATAAATTGGAGTAAGAGAGTTAGCAAACAGCAAGTTTCAACATGGTTAAAACTTTTAGGCGTTTGAAACCTCTAAAACCAAATGCATCTGTTCCCGTTTCGAAGTTCCGATTAAAACACGAGCTTATATTTATACGTATCGCGATAGAATCTTAACAGCAGGATGTTAACGTTAAATCATGCAACCACCATATGTAAAAAAATGCAAAATATCATGAGTAATTGAATCTCGGATCTTGAAGCATAGAATAAATATCTATTAAAAAATATTTATTGAGTCCATTTTTAGTAAATAAACGCAATCTCAAACCATGTCTAATTGGCCATTGGCTTTTCAAGAAGCATTGCTCATTAAAAATTTTCTGTCTTCTGTCTATGAATTAAGAAAACGAGAATAAACCAATAGCGACACCGCTGGTACGATCAACGGTCGCGTCAAACTAGTTACAACAGATGACGCACAACGCACACCGTCTCTATTCGTATAATCCCGACCGAGGGAATAATCACTTTCCAGCTGTGCTAAAAAGGGGTCGCCACCAACGCCATCGATTCCAGTTACTTGACTCCAGCTGCTCCAGACGCAAATTGGCGCCGTTGTTAACGGTGTTAAGTTTCAGCTGAAGGTTTAATCAACGCAAATCCAGCACCATCGTCAGCGTCTTTAGCTCGGCGAGGATAAAACCATTTATTATTCGTATGTTATCCACCTGGTGCGTGGTTATGGTGCATGGTATGGTTCTACCTTTTTAAAATGCACGCAGCTGTGTGAACTGTCGTCACGACACGCGGCGAACGGCCACGGTGTTCCGAGATGTCATTCCGTATGAATAAAACCCAACACCGATCGGGTTCCGATGGGGTTCCCATTTGTTTGTCTCCGAACACGGGCAAGGCGGGCATATCGTATCATAGCGTGTGTTTATGCCTTGTTGACAAGCGCGAAATTAGCGAAGCGTAATGCGATACCAACCCGCCACGCGTGAGCAGTTGTGATGGGTTATCGTGAGAGTGGAGCCGTTTGTGAAGGTGTTTTCCTTCACAACAAACAGAACAGTCGAGTCGAGAGAGGACATGATCAGCGACTGCACGGTACCATTGAAAGCTTAGAATCCGTGCTGCATCCTGCAACAAAGGTCCCAGCAGCGGGATAAGACCAAACACACATCTAAGCAAGGCGCTCCGTGCAGTGGTGCAGCGATGATCCAACTCGGTGTGGAATAAGGAAAACGGTGGTTGTTGCAGCGAGCTACAGAGATTGAAGATGGCGACCGTGCGCACCAGGTAAGTGCACCCTAGTGGCTTGGTCGTGGTGGTGGTGTCAGCATGTAAAAGCAAATAGGAACCAAGTGAACGGAGTGCCACCACCAAACCTAACACCGAACGAACACGACACGAACCACGTGAAGCTTTATCCGCATTCCGGCATCCATTATGCAGGGTTATGCTGCTGTATCGCTGCTGGTGCTGGGCTCATGCTGGCACTCCAAGAGGTCACGGAGACGACCTTATGCCACTGACGACGACGCGGTGATGCACTCTACCTGCCACAGGTTGAAGTGATGCTTTTGACTCACTTTAAGGTTCGTTTAGTTCCTTCCATTTTTCGAACTCTCGATTCATGTTCATCGTGTTGAATATTTCAGTCCCCGAACGATCCACAATTCACAATGCTCTATGCTCCACACAAAGAGGATTTCAGGGGTGAGATTTTCTCCCCCCTGGGGGGATTGTTACACGGAGACGATGAATTGAAAATCATCAAACGTGGTGCTGTCGTGATTGAGGAGTGAATCCTCCTCCACTCAATGTAATTAGCAACTGCTTTCCATCTCAGCATCACGTGCCGGCCTCGAGGCAGGAGCGTCCATGGCCCACCCCCCTTAAAACGCTTCCGACAATGCCTCACGCACAACTCACGCTCTATTACGCTTCTACCCGGCTTCTTTTTCCTCTTAATCTGATCGAATAAAATCCGCCAGACCTTAACAAATTAAGACCGCCGACCGAACGAAACTTATCACTTTGCACGGTGGTTCGCAAGAAATGCGAAAGCGGAAAATTGTGTGGTACGGAAGAAAACGGAAATCGGAAACGGCGAACGTGAAGTGGTGCCGAAGGAAAAAGGGGGCCCAACGGCGACATTCTGCGTCACGTGCGTCTGTTAGTGCCTTTCGGAGGGTGAGAACCAGATTGGCCCTCTTCCATCTTCCTTCGCAACCTTCGGTCTAATCCCAACAACGTCATCTCTCCCTCCCCCCTGAGGAGTTCTGTAAAACGAGGCAACTGGCAACCGCAACGCAAAGTGGCCAAACTTTATCAATAAATTTAATTTACTTCCTCATCAATATGTTCTAACCAACGACGGGGACCAACGGTGGGGATGGTTGATGGTGGTTGGTTCCAAACCTTGGGGGAGGGCGGTGACTTGCCCGGGTGGGAAGAAGTTGCTGCGAAAGAAAGAAAGAAAAAAACGGAAAACCAAAACAACTTCCTCTCCATTCTCCACCGGTGGGGGTCAAATCTTAAATCGAAAAAAGTGAAACTTAAAGAGATAGCGGCGCACGTTGATAAGCGCAGCGTGTGTGTGTGTGCACGAGCAGTGAGAATGGGATAGACCAAATGAGAAAACAGAGGAACAGTGTTGATCCCACCATTCCACCTGGCAGGCGGCTGTCTGTCTGTCTGTCTGTTCTCCGGTTCTAAAGGCCCCTCCTAGGTGTGTGTGTGTGTGTGTGTGTGTGTATGGGACGCGAGAACGTGAGTCTCGGTGTGTGTGTGTGCGTGTGTGCAGGTCCTCACCGTGACGGCGACACCCTTGAACGATTTGTGACCCGGGTGAGGAAAAGTTTTATTAAATTTCGTCTCGAAAATAAATCATTTTAAGCACCTCCTCCAGGCACCACCAGGAGACACATGAAGTCTGCGTCTGGTTTGAGACGGTGAGGGCGGCTTGCTTGCGCGATGGCGTTGGCGGCGGCGTCGGCGGCGGACAGAAGATTCTAGATTAAATTAAAATTAT